>NC_090924.1:122811056-123174806 GCF_040938575.1 Ambystoma mexicanum | reverse complement strand
AGAGTAGAACCTTCCCCCATATATATGGCAACCGAGGAGTTACAGTTGTTGCACAATGAGCTCCTCAGTCTACTAAACAAGGGAGCTATAGAACGAGATATGCAAGAGGAGCCAGGTTTCCTCAGCAACATGTTTCTGGTCCACAGGGGAGACAAGACTCGGCCAGTCATAAACTTGAAGAGTTTAAACGCATTGCTCGAGTACAATCATTTGAAGATGGAAGGTATTCACCTTCTGCGCGATCTCCTGCGCCAAGGGGACTACTTAGCGCGCCTGGATCTCAAGGACGCTTATCTTAAAATTCCGATAGCTCAGGAATTTCAGAAGTATAGACCACACCAGCACTGCACTCCCCACCCTACCTGAGACTCAGTGATCTGCTTCCCACTATCTCCCCACCCACCCTAGCTGCTTGTAGATCCCTTGCTGCCAATAAAGATTGCCCACGGTAACAGCTCAGGAAGTCTTTATTCTATTAAAGACAAGGAGGCAAGCATTATGCTTTACTCCCTTTAATTACTGCCATTCAGCATTTTCAACAAAACATTTAAAACCGTAACATTTGCTCTTTTTTTCCTTCCTTATGTAAAAACTAAGGTTTGAGACCCAAAAAGGACACAGAACAAAGAGCCCCCGACCAAACGAAGAATACCGGCAAGTCCTTTTCAGGTACCTGGATTCCCGGGAAGGTTGGCGAGTCTCCAGAAGGGCTGTTAAGTATCTCAACACGGGTCAGGGACCCGCACCCTTTTATGAAGAATAACCTAAGTCATCTTCATAGTGACAGTACCTGGCAGAATAGTGAACCAAGTCTGCAGCACCAAGAAGAAAGAATCCAATGGATCTGGCACTTGTACCCTTTTATGAAGAGCAACCCAAATCATCTTCATAGTCACAGTACCTAGCAGGATAGTGAACCAGTTCTACAGCAAAAAGAGAAGAGAAGTACACAGGTCTAGGACCCACATCCAATAGACTGAGAATTAGTGTTTTAGGACTGTTGAAGTGCAAAACAAGTCTGGGGAAGGGAGACATCCCCCCTGGTAATATTGAACTGTGAATTGTGAAACCAAAAGGGGCAAGAAAGCCAGGGGAAGAGATGCACCAACCCCACCCCACCCGGACAGTGTGAACTGCATATTAAAAGCCAGGGAAGTGCTTTGGGGAAGGAAGTCTTTCCCCATCCTTTGTGAACCGTAAAACCAAGAGACATCAGGAGAAGGAAGCGGTGTCTCCTGTTGGTGTGCACCGAGAAGCCAAGAAAGATCAGGGCCAGGAAGTCCTCCTCCTGTTGTTGCATATTGTGAAATCAAACAGAAGAAGGCATGGGGAAGGGAGTCATTTCCTTGGCACTGTGGAAGCATTGAGAATATAAATACCTGGAGATGGGAGGCATTCTCAGGACCCCAGTACTGAAGGTTGTGTAGTGCGAGGACAAGAGAGATCAGGGGAAGGAAGCCATACCCCCTGGTATTGTGTATCATGAAGCCAAACAGAAGAAAGCCTGGGGATGGGAGTCATTCCCCTGGCACTGTGGAAGCATTGAGAATATAAATACCTGGAGATGGGAGGCATTCTCAGGACCCCAGTACTGAAGGTTGTGTAGTGCGAGGACAAGAGAGAGATCAGGGGAAGGAAGCCATACCCCCTGGTATTGTGTATCATGAAGCCAAACAGAAGAAGGCCTGGGGAAGGGAGTCATTCCCCTGGCACTGTGGAAGCATTGAGAATATAAATACCTGGAGATGGGAGGCATTCTCAGGACCCCAGTACTGAAGGTTGTGTAGTGCGAGGACAAGAGAGAGATCAGGGGAAGGAAGCCATACCCCCTGGTATTGTGTATCATGAAGCCAAACAGAAGAAAGCCTGGGGATGGGAGTCATTCCCCTGGCGCTGTGGAAGCATTGAGAACAAAATTCCTGGAGAAAGGAGGCATTCTGCAGGGACTCAATAGTGAAGAAAACTATGGGCAATAAGAAATTATGTTTGAATTGGAATTTTACCTTTGAATTGGTACTTAGAACTTTACGGCATCACAAGCTGGAACTTTGTTTCCCTGGAAGAAAACTAAGACCCTGGGAAGGAAGCCATTCTCTCAGGTGAAGTTCCCACTTACAATTGGAACTGTGGCTCAATGTCCAGAAGAAGGAAACCATTCTTCTGAACCAGGAAGATCCACTACCTCTTTAAGCATTAACCACCCGTTCCAAGGGGTGGAACGGGTAGTAACGCCCTGGGATGTTACCACCTGTTTCAGCCCTTGGAACTTTACTCTACTTTGCATTTCTACCATGCTGCAGGTACCCAAAGGTTAAGGGCGCAAACGGTTAATGCTATTAACGGTTAACGGGTGGTTAATGCTATTAGCACCCATCCCATGGGTTACAATGGGGCTAATTTAAAATATTTTCTTTACGTGAATGGGTCTCCTCGCCGTGTCCCGTTCATGGAATGAAAATACTATACAAACATGACCGCCATTGAAAAGGACGGCAGGGCTTCATGCGGAGCCCCTCTTCCATTTTCCATTGCGGCCAAATAGGGCAGAGCGGAAGGAGCGGCAGCAACAGCAGCGCACATGTCGCCGTAATGAGGTAAGTGGGGAGCAGGGGATTGTAAGAAAAGGAACAGTGGGATTGAGAATATGGCAGGCACACCGAAGTGGCCATCAGGCGGCTTGGAATGCGGGATAGATCAACAGTGTCCTAGCCTTCCGATTGGATGGCTCCCCTACCCCGCAGGGTCCAAATATTAGTTACAAGTGTGGGGGGACAAAAGTAGGCATTTTTTACTTGGACATTCTGACCTATTCCTTAGTTCCTTAGTAGAGGCGGGGAAACCACTCTTGAGTTAGGGAGGGATAGGTTTCCTCTTTCATTTTGAGAAAATAAAGGTTTATGCCAAAAAGCATGCCACCTGTGTGTCAGTCTCCTCCTTCTGCACCCTTACAGAATATAAAATGTAGGCTTGTTTCTTCCTTGTCTTGGCAACAAGGGCAACATCTATTTGGTCTTTGGTCCTGATTCTTCCAAAAGGCAGTCCAAGAATGCAAAGGTAGTGAATTAAAACAAAATCTTGTTTTGGCCCAGCATTCCAACAAATTCAGATGATGGCCTAATTGGGTTGAATGCCTTTGATGGTGATATGTGGATAATCTACCATCATCAAATTTGCGGCAGCTTCAGCCTCTCCAATCCCTGATAAGGTCACACTTAATTTCAAAGTGAAATGCTTGAGTTCTGTCTTTGTAAACTCAAGATTCATAGACCATAAATGAATAGCTTTAACTTCTGCTAAAGATTTTAAAAAAAGTTTTATATGGAGACATCTTCCCGGCACCTTGATGAGCGATAGAATGTTTGAAAATACTACTTTCAAATTAGAGTATGTCGATAGACAAATCTTAAGTGCAGCTCTATACCAGGCATATAAAAGACAATAGGTCTGGTTCAAGCCAGGGGAGCAGTTGGGGAGACCAATATCTTACAGAATTTTTTTTTCAATAACATGTAATTGAGAGTGGTTTTCAAAACCCCAGAGCTTGGATCCATAAATCCCAGTAGCCTTAACTCAGGCTTGATAGATGCACAAATCATCAGGACCGGTTGGCGTCTAATGTTTTTTGCAAATTCATCCACTGCACCCGCACTTTAAAGCATCTTTCTGGCAACCGTGTTCACAATGTCAAATCCTCTTAAGTTTTTAATAAGGATCACACTCAGATAGGTGAAGGAATCCTTCTCTGGAATAATCTCACCAGTCCCAGCTGTATAAATAAAATTACTCTGATTAGTTTTTATAGGTAAAAAATAAATGATCACCGATTCAGTAGCATTCACTTTTAAATCAAGAGAAGCCATAATCCAGACATATATGGATATCAATTATTATAATGAGAGCAACATCGTCTGCAGATGCCAGAAGGCAGGGATTTTTTTCAGGCTAAAAGCAGGCACATCCACTAAGGTCTCCAACAGTGCTTTTTTACTTGTTGGTATAAAGTGAAAACACAAGGGGAGCCAACACGCACCCTGTTTTAACTGGGAGCTAAAGGGTACAATCCACTGTGCCCCCTATTTTGGACAGCAGCCCGATTACCATTGTGGAGTTCGACTAGTATTCTTTTCAGATTCTCCGTGAACCCTGCTCACGGAGAACCCTCCACAGCTTTCCCCTATTAACTGAGTCAAAAGCTGTGGAGAGGTCCATAAAAGCCACATAATGGGTTCCTGCTTAATGTAAAAGGAATTGGCAAGAATATGGTAGAGATTTAGGACATGGTTAGCAGTGCCCATTCCGTGCCAGAAGACACGTTGGGAGCCAGAACATTATTGACCTCAAACCAATCAAATGAGGGAAAAGCTTGTAGGTAAATAGGTTACAGAGATATGGGCCGGTATTATGCATGAAGGGCAAGATTGTTTTTTTTTTTTTTTATAAATCAGAAACAAAAATGCAACCTTCAAAGAAGAAGGAAATGCTAACATGGAATTAAATGCAAAAAAGAATATGACTGCCCAAAAATGAGGATCATATTTAAATAAATCAAAAGGTACCCTGTGCAGACCCGGGGTTTTGCCTAACCTTTGGAGGTGAATCGCTTCCAATAATTTAATATCGTTAATTGGACTTTTCTCAATTTGTAATAAAACCATTAACAAAAGAATACATTCTGGAGAGTTCTCTGGTATTTATGTCTGTAAATTGAGGTTTCCTTAAGAAACACACCTATACAGTGTAATATGAATTGGAGAGACAATCATAAAATAATTAGGTTAAAATCCATAACAGCTCACACTAGTCCATAAAAACACCCATTTCCCACTGAACATATAATACAAGGACGTGTCGCCCAACAGGTGTGTCACATCATCCAGTCCAAACCATGTGCTAAGCACCATGACCGCAATAAGGTCAGACAGCATGGTCCACTCAAAATACAGTACACTCCCCATGCGCATGTGCAAATTCACAGAGCTTTATTCCTGAAAGGAGGCCATATTGCATACCAGTTGTAAGTTTGCTAATAGATTGTGCACAGAAGAATATATGTGCATGCACAAAGCACTAACTCAACTTTCTAAGGGGCAGAGCAGTTTAGGAAAAAAGCAGTTTGGCATGATAAACTTAACTGTATCAGAAACCATTCACTGGAGCTCATGAAATTTGAAAAGCATGCAAGGCATCCTGTAGCAAATCTAAATCCATCAACATGTGAGACTATTAAACATCAGAGTATGGTGAGATAGGCTTGTAGAGAACATGGCATGGGAAGAAAAGGCCTCCATGCAGTGCTCGGAGAAGAGGTTCAGGAAGAGATCCCTGGGTGAAGAATGTGACCACCTTCTTGCGAGAGTAGGTCCTCTCTTTGTGCAAGATGAATTGGAGTGCAGATGGACATGTCCAGAATGTCTAGGTACCACGTCCTCCTGGCCCGATCCGGAGCAATTAGGATCAAGGATTTCCCGAACTTCCTCAACCTCCTGATGATATGAGGAATGATGTGGACTCCAGAAAACGCGTACAGGATTGGAAATTCCCAGTCCATTACGAACCCAACTCCCAGACCTCCTCTCGGAGGAAGTTCCACCGGATGTGAACAGGTCCACTTGAGGTGTTCACCAAATGGCAAATATCTCTTTAAAGACTTCCTGAGCTGGTTCCCACTTGGTGAAGACTGTGCACTTCCTGCTCAGAGAGTCCAACGTTGTGTTCATCTATCCGGCAAGGTAAACAGCTGTGAGAGAGATTCCTTCTTGCAGTGCCCATAACCAGAGCTGCATTGTCACTTTGCACAGTGGTAGTGACCATGCACCTCCTCTCTTGTTAAGGTATACATGGCCACTGTATTGTCTGTCATTACCAGGACATTCGTCCCTCGTACAGAGGGCAGAAAGGCCATCCACGCTAGTCTAATTGCCCCCTGCTCCAAAAGGTTGATGCATAGTTTGGACTCCGATGGAGACCAACAATCACTGATCATCAGATCATTGGCGTGGGCTCCCCAGTCATCCATAACTACGGTTATCTCTGGCCATGGTTGTCAGAAAGGTTCCCCTTTCAGTATGCTCTCCTCGGAGGTCCAACACAGGAGATTCTGCGTGACCTTGCTCGGGGCCTGAAGTAGGTTGGTCATTCTGCCAGAGAACTGAGACCACTGGGACCTGAGGGCCCATTAGAGAGACCTCATTCTCAGACGAGCCTCTGGAACCAGGATAATGCAGGATGCCACGAGGCCGAGCAACCTAAAAAAAAAATATCAAAGGGCGGAATATGTTAGGCATTCTGAAACATGTTGACCATCTGCTGAGGCTTTCCCTGAGAAAGCATCCAGGAACGCTCCAATGAATTGAAGCTTTTGAGAAAGTATCATGTGGAACTTCTTGAAATAGAGGAGAAGCCCTGTCTGTGGAAAGAGTGGCAGGTGATGCTGAGAGGTTCCAGGACCTGTTCTGGAGAACAGGCATGGATCAGCCAATCGTCCTGGTAGGGGTATATGTGAATCCCCGACTCCTGAGACTTGCTGCCACTACCTCCATCAACATGTTGAAAGCCCTCGGGCGGAGGTGAGCCCAAATGGCAGAACACAAAACTTAAAGTGAGAACTGCCAGTGGCAAACCTTAGGTACTTCCTGTGCTTGTGATGAATATCAACATGAAAGTAAGCATCCTGAAGGTCCAATGAGATCATTAAATCCTGGAGCTGGAAGGCCTGAAGTATCTGAGAAACAGTAACCATTTTGAACTTGTCCTTCCTGATGAACTTGTTCAAGTATCTCAAGTATTGAGCCTGCTCCCTACAACAGTCCTGTGGACCAAGGACTCAGAGAGGTTGTGGGGCAGCTGTGGTAGTGGCTGATGGCAAGGAGTGGTGTGTGCTGTATATATAGTTGGTGACGTCATGCGCGAGAGCGTATGGAGGCCGTCGAGGGACATTGAGCTGACGCTGCACAGCGCCTTCTGCAGAGAGAAACATTTTCCAAAACAGCCGACGCTGGAATGAGATATATCAAAGATGAGGAATAGATGGAAGGACACAATCCATTTGAAGAGCTGCGGCAGAAAGAGGGGCTTTGAATGGGAGGTATTCTTATATGGAAAGTAGCTCTAGGGGAAAAGGCCAGGATCTGAGCATACCATTTGGAAGACTGCTTGGAAGCTGTGGGAAATAAATAGTGAATGAGGAATTTTGGGAGTAGCTGAACAAACATGAGACAGAGAGGTAAGTTGCACGGAAATCTCTGCAAGAAGAACTATTATAGGTGCTCTAGGAGTGTATGGATCTACATAGGGTTGAGGTTTTCAGAGGGGCTTATGAAAAAGGGACTCTGGAAGGCTCTAGAAGAGTGGTGTTCTAGTAGAGAAAAGTTGAAGATGCTGGAGAAGATGGGCAGTTATTGGACGAGAGAGGATGTGGGAAGGGAGGCTATAAAGTGATCTCTGGGAGAAGGTGGCTCTTGAGTAAGAGGCTCTTTTTTAGAGTGGATTGGTGGTAAGGTGGCTCATGGAGAGATGGAAGTTTGGAAGTAAAGGAAGGCTCTTAAAGGGGATCTATGGAAAGACACTGTGAAGCAGGACTCTGTAAAAGTCACTTGTAGACACAAGATTAAGATAAATAGGCAACATCAATATTAATACTCAGGGACATCAATACGTCAAAATAACCAGGGGTAATGTAAGCGACATCATGCACCAACAACATCACAGGAAGTGATGGTGTATGACCTTTGGCCCACAGGTGTAAAAAAAAGTATATAAGCGTACATTTCAGAAAAACTGACATAAAACCTTTTTAGAAACCAACCACATTTTAAGTTGATATTTCATGAAGGGGGTCATGTTATGACAAGGGTAGACAAAGTAGAATCAACATAGGTCAGGGGTGCTGGCATGCATATACCACTACAGCATCATGTGGTTATTTATCGTCATGTTATATCATTTCTAGCTACATATGTCAGGTGCTGCATAATAGAGAATGCCAAATGCAGCCTCTCTTTGAGGCTACTGCCATCTTATGTCTGTCTTAAACTTACAGCATAGGTACAGTCAAAATATATTGGTAACAGCTTTATTACTGCACTCATATGTGAAGGTGCAGCCTCAAGTACCCCAGTAATGCCATTCAGTGCTTTTTTAATGCAGTGTATAATGTACCATATGTGCAGCCTCATATGCAATTGAATCCATAATGTACCAAGCTCAAACTCAAATGATCCATTCACACTTAGGGAAGGGCGCTTAGAATACACGGTGTACCGCCCACTGTTTCCATCCACCCAAAGCCCTTCCCATGGGGGCGCCATCTTGATTGTGGGGAGGCAACAGGGCGCCTCTCCCTGCTGCCTTCTCACGACACAACCCCCAAAAACAATCCATACCTTTTCCCCACTGCGCTCCCTTCCCACTTACCTGCTGGGCCGGAGCTTTGTGCTCCGATACCGGCGCTCCTCCCGTCAACAGCCACCAAAGAAATGGAAAAGGGACTGTCCCCTTTCCTATTACAGCAAATATCTTCTTTTTATTCAATTTTTCTGGAAGATTGGGCTCGCACTATACGTGTTCAGCCCATCTCCCGCAAAAACAAAAAAAACATAAACCATTTGCACCCCAGATGAACCCTGGGGTGCAAATGGCTATCACTCCTTTGTAGGGGGCAGGCCTATCCGCTAATGGCCCAAAGCCCTTGGTAAGGCCCTCACGCCCAGGCTCGGGATGGCAGGCTGTTACCGGTCATGTCTGCCCCTTACCCCCTGACGTGGGGGTGACTGCCATATTAACACCTTATAGTTCTTAACATGAATGGTATCTTTACCATGGGTAATGTGCAGCCTCAAACACCACAGGACATAATGAATGCCTCATGTAACTGGTATGTCACTGTAATGTAATGTGCAACCACCTGATGCCCAGTTACTACTATCCTATTCCAACGAAATGCCTCATGGCATCTTTACCATCAGGGGTCTGCTGCCTGTGGCTAATCAGATGTTTTAGCCTATGGCGCCAACAAAGATGACTATGCAAACATTAACGGAGTTTGCAATATATATCATATATATATCATATTCCATTGCATTCAGAACGCAGTGTCCCTCAGCTTCAGACATGCCAGTATGAAATAAGATTCACACATCTCAAGGAAGCAAAGACACACATTTTAAAGCAACATCATACTGTGCCGCAACTGGACAGCTCAGCAAGTTAAAAGCTGAATGACATGTGCCAGCCTGCCCTTTCCAAGTTCATATTTCAAATGGGTTAAATCATCCCTTCATCCTTCTGAGGTTGATAAAGGAAGTACTATTGCATTTTGTAGTAACACCTATTTTCACAGCGCTTACAAGCAGGAGGACTCGGATGTCAAACATGAAGCACTATACATAAAACTATTTTAACAGGATATGGGAAAATGGCCACAGTAACTTCAAAAAATCGACTATGTTCACACAAGGTTATAGGCTTCAGAAAAATAAAACAATCAAGTTAACTCGAAATATGAAGCTCTGGGTGTGGGGCATGCAGACTGCCTGTTCTATATCGAAAAACACTTGGCTCCAGCTGCACCTTTTCTAATACAGCACATTAGAGACAGTTACACTTCATAGGGTGATTTCCGAATATAAAGAGGGCTCCAAGATTGTTTTTTATTTGTGTTCGCACATTGCCTCTGCCATCCTTGACCAGCGGTCGGAGAGGCAGTGCTAGAGGTCACAGAGGAGTCACCAGGTCCTGCAGCTGCAACCCCTCGTAACCAGGCTCGACTATCCTAAAGGGCAATAGGGTAATGAGAGAACCAAAAACACAAAGTGTTAGTGTTGGACAGTTTTTTGGGTCAAAGTGGGCCACTTTTATGGACAATGTCGGCCGTTTTGATGAGTAACTTCACTATGCAGTTAGTAGTGTTGACTAGTGTTGCTGAATAAATATTCTTTAAAATGCACAATTTGCATCACATTTCGATCAAAAAATATCCCTTGAGTACTATTCAAACAGTCTGCCACAAAAGGAATGAATTGCCATTTGCGACTGTGAGCCATGTTTTCATTGGTGCCCGAGAATTTTTTGCCCCAGTCCGATCTTCCTGGTAACCCTCAATTTTTGTCCGTGTTAATACCATTACTAATTTTAAATGATGGAATCTGGTCAACCTGACTTTAATGGGTATAATGTGATCTGCACAATCTGTGTTAATGTGTGCAATAAAACCTGACCATGAAAGGCATAATGAGGCCAGGAAACTGGAAGTGATGTGCTTATTGGGTACTAAGGAAACTGATGTAATGTGCTAACTGTGCATAGTGCAATCAATCAATGATGCGCTACTTGGGAATAATAGAAACTGTACTGGATGACACTATCCTAGATGTGCTATCTAGGTCTTAAGGAAACTCAAAATGATGGCAACTGATCCTAGAAACTTGAAACTGCATGTTATCCTTCTCGAATTAAGTGCCGCCTTTGACCTCCCGGACCACCACCTACTCCAGCATGCACTTGAGAAAGTAGCTAATTGCTCCAAGGAGGCAATTGGCTGGCTGGCCTCATTCCTTGCTGATAGAAAGTCCAAGATACATTGGGGAGATACATTCTCCCACGAGTCTGACATCTTTTGTGGTGTTCCGCAAGGAGCAAGTCTATCACTGCTACTGTTTAACTTGTACCTGAGGTTTCCCTGTAAAGTCCTGGACAATATCAATGCCTATTTCACTAACTACGCCGACGATACCCAGCTAGTAGTGGAGTTGAGCGATTATTATGTAAAGGACAGCCAAACAGTAAAGGACTTACACAGCATCATAGAATCATGGATGGACAATAACTGGATGTGCTTGAACGGTAATAAAACTGAGCTGATGGTTTTTGTCTCCCATCAAGCCAGAGCTAAATTACCGCCCCATTCATGATGAAGGACACATACATCCAAATGGTGAGTAAGGTTAAGAACCTAGGCATGACCCTGGAAGAACAAGTTACTAACCAACTGTTAACGTTCTTTCGACAGATGTCCCTCCAACGTATTCCACATCTTTGACATGTAATGTCCACAGCTGTGCACTTCGGAAACTTTTTCTGCAGAGGGCGTCCTGTGTCGATGATGTCGGTTCGATGTCCCTCGAAGGCCTCTGTCGAGGGCGACGTCACCGGATGTTATAAATAGGACGCACGGCGCCCATAGCCTCAGTTTAAGTTTATTCCCTCAGAACGTGTGGCACCAGTCTTATGCCTGCTTGACTGCACATAGCCTTGCGGAAACGTAAGCTGCAATCGCATAGGAAATTCTCCAGGGGGGCAGGCTGGGAGGGCAATGTGGAATACATTGGAGGAACATCAAGTCGAAAGAACGATACCAGGTGGTAAGTAACTTGTCTTTCAAATGGATTGTGTCCTCCAACGTATTCCACATCTTTGGCAGACTCTCAAGGCAGTACCAGTAAATGGAGGAGGGAAAAGAATTTAGAGTACAAAATTAAATTGCTGAATAAAGAACCGCCTTACCAAAGGCCATATCCTGACCATGGATGGTATCCAGTGAATAATGCTTAACAAAGGTGTGGAGCGAAGGCCATGTAGCGGCATCACAAATATTCTTAATAGGAACACCCCGCTGGAGGCCGGTGGAATTAGTCACGCCCCTAGTGGAATGAGCTTGCAACCATTCAGGAGGGTCCTTACCCGCCAATAGGTAACACTCCGTAATGGTGAGGATAATCCACTTGGACAAGGTCTGTTTTGTAACAGCCTGGCCCAATCAGTGTCCAGCATATCCTACAAGGATTTGATCGTCCACTCTGACCTTGGACATCCAAGAAATGTAAAAACTCAGAGCACTCCTAGGATCCAACCGATGGAGTCGCACCTCTTCCTTACCCGGATGAGGAGGAGGATAGAAAGATGGAAGAACCACTTTGACTCAAATGAAATTCCGAAATTACCTTAGGTAGAAAGGATGGACGGACCCCAAGTACAACCCTGTCCTTGGGAAACACAGTAAAGGGTGGCTTAGATGGAAGGGCCTGCAATTCACTCACTCTGCGAGCGGACGTACCCGCAACCAAGAATACTGTCTTGAAGGACAATAGTCTCAAAGGACAAGAGTGCAAAGGCTCAAGCGGAGCACCCATGAGAAATTTCAAAACCAAATTTAAATCCCAAACTGGCACCTGGAAAGGAGACGGCGGGAACACATTAGTCAGTCCTTTAAGAAATTGAGAAAGTAAGAACATTCTTCAGATGATCGCTTAAATATAGACAGTGCTGCCAGGTAACCCTTAATCGTACCAACTTTAAGGCCCCTGTGGGTCAAAGAAAGCTAAAAAGACAAAACCATAAGATTTGAGCACTGAAAAGGATCCACATTGTGACCTCTGCACCAGCCGCAGAACTTACGGCCGAAAGCAACACCTCCATAACGGCATCCGGGAGGTCCCAATCCTTATACCTCAACGTTTCAGATACCAAGCGTGAAGGTTGAGAGTTTTGACTACTGGATGGAGAACTTGACCCCCCTCGCACAAGAGCAGATCCTCGGCAGGGAAGACGGTGTGGAGGGCAGATGGACATTTCTAGAAGGTCCAGGTACCACGCTCTCCTGGCCCAATTCCGGAGCAATGAGGATCATGTGGGAACCGAACCTCCGTAACTTCTGCAACACATGAGGAATGACGGGGACTGGAGGAAACGTGTACAGCAGTGGGAATGACCAATCCACTACGAACGCTTCTCCTAAGGCTCCTCTTGGTGGAAATTCCCTTGAGCAGAAACTCTTGCACTTCCGGTTGACACTGGTGGCGAAGAGATCCACTGGCGGGGTTCCCCAAAGAGCGACGATCTCCAGAAGGACTTCCTGATCCAACTCCCACTAGAGAGATCATGCTCTGCCTGCTCAGAGCGTCCGCGCCGCATTTTCGTCTGCCGATGAACTGCCGAGATCGAAATTTCCTGCTGGATGGCCCAGAGCTGCATTGCCTCTCTGCACAACGGGAGTGACCCTACCGCACCTTTTTTGTTGAGGTAATGCATGGCCACTGTGTTGTCCGTCATGATCAGGACACTCTTCCCCCGTACAGAGAGCAGAAAAGCCTTCAGGGCTAGCCTGATGGCCCTCAGCTCTAACAGATTCATGTGGAGTCTGGACTCCAACGGAGACCAATGACCGCTGGCGGTCAAGTCGTTGGCATGAGCGCCCCATCCTGTGAAGGAAGCATCCGACACTACAGTTACCTACAGCCACGGTTGCCAAAACATTTCCCGCCTCATCAGGTTCCCTTCGTTGGCTCACTACAGAAGATCCTGGGAGACCGAGAGTGGAATCTGAACGGGATCCGTCATCTTGCCGGAGAACTGCAACCACTGCATCTTGAGGACAGATTGCAGGGATATCATCCGCAGTCTGGCCTCTGGCACCAGAAAAATTCAGGATGCCATGAGGCCGAGCAACCTTAAGAATTTGAAAGCCGGGAGACTCTGGGCATGTTGAAACTTGTCCACCATCTGCACAATGTGATGAGCCCTCACCTTGGGAGGAGAGCACTTCCCCCAAGGACGTGTCTAACACAGCCCAAATGTACTGGAGCTGTTGGGAAGGTGTCCGATGCACCTTCTTGAAATTCAGGGAGAAGCCCAGCCTGTGGAGGGTGTGGCAGGTGAGACCGAGATGATCCAACGCTTGCTCGGGAGAGCGCGCCCAGATCAGCCAGTCGTCCAGGTAGGGGTAGACGTGAATCCCCCTTGCCTGAGGTACGCTGCCACCACCACCATTAGCCTGGAGAAGACCCTCCGGGAGGAGGTCAATCCAAACGGCAGGACCCAAAATTGAAAGTGCGAGTTGCCAGCTGCAAACCTCAGGTACTTTCTGTGCTTGGGATGAATTGGCACATGAAAGTAAGCATCCTGTAGGTCCAGAGACACCAACCAATCCTGAAGTTGAAGGGCCTGGAGGACTTGAGAAAGAGTAACCATTTGAACTTGTCCTTCCTGAGAAGTTTGTTCAACAAACGCAAGTCCATGATGGGTCTCAATCCCCTGTCTTTCTTCGGGATCAAAAAATAAGGGGAATACCATTCCTTGTTCCTCTCCGCTACAGGCACCAGTTCTATAGCGCCTTTCTCCAGCGGGGTTAAGATTTCCTGCGCAAGGAGCGGATCTGGAAGCTTCAAAGAGAGTTTCGCTAGTGCATTGTCGTGAGGCCGCTCAAGGAAGGGAAGACAGTAGCCGTGGGCTATGATATCCAGAACCCACGCATCTGAAGTAATAGCTCACCATTCTTCTAGATGCTGACAGTCTGCCCCCAACCAGAGAACCATGGGACATGGCCTCATGACTGTTTAGAATCGGCTGCAGCAGTGCCTGAAGGCAAAGAGGCAGCTGCTTGAGCGGCTTGGCACCACGATTTCCCTGATCACCACAGGTACTATTTTGCTGGCCCTTTGACTGGCGGCCCCTCAAGTTTTACCAAAGGAGGTGTAGTAACAAAAAGAACATCCCCTACATTGCTGTCCCCCTAGGATGAAAAGGCAGAGGTTGACGCACAGCTGCTCTTAAAGATTTAGCCGCAGCTTTCGAGGTCTGCAACCTCTCAAGGCTCTCGTCAGCCTTGCAGCCAAACAAATGAGCTCCATCAAAGGGCATGTTCAGAAGACGAGCCTGCACATCCGGAGCAAAACCCAACTTCCGCAACCATGCAAATCTGTGTATAACGGTGCTCGCACCCATGGCACGGCTGACACTATCAGCCGTATCCAAACCCGACTGAAGGGATTCACACATGGCATCCTTTCCGTCTTGCACAAGAGCAAGGAACCCATCTCTTTCTTCCCCCTCAGGAATATGCTCTGTCGCTAACGAAACACAGTTCCACATAGTGTGTGAGAACCTTGCCAAGGCAAAAGTGGAGTTTGCCGATTTCAAGGCCATGCTCCCAGCAGAAAATACCTTCCGAGCCCAACCGTCGAAGCGCTTGTCGTCCCCATCAGGAGGGATGGTAGGGTAAGCTGCCTGCCTCGAGGTGGGTGTAGCCTCCTGAACCACCAAACTCTCGGGAGTGGGGTGAGTGGATAAATAGCTGGGGTCGCTAACAGAAGGGCAGTACTTCTTTGTCAAAGGTTAATTAACAGCCGGAAGAGATTCCTGGGACTGCCAAGCAGCTGCCACCCTTTTCTGTAAGGTGAGATAAAATGTTAACACCGGGTCAGAAGATGGACCTTGATCTAAGATATCAGTTACATCATCCTGTACAAAGTCTTCAGAATACTCCGAGACCCTAGCCATGAGCCTCCTGTATGAAGACTCAGCATGAGCCCCAGGCTCAGGCCTACCAAATTCCACTTCCGGAGAAGTATCCAGCCCACTGGCATCATGGAGGGTTTGCCCCAACTCCTCCAATTGACTGTCACCAGAAAAAACTGGAGCCACATCAAGTTCACCAGGGTCCTCAAAATCAGACCTTTCTTCCTCTTCATAAATGTCGTCCAGAGGGAGTTGAAACGGTGGCCTGGGGAAATAAGAGGATTCCAATACAGGCCTCACAAACTTCATAGTAGCCTTCCTAGGAGGATCCACGATATCCGGGTACTCCAATGGCAAATTGCGGGCAAAAATACCCGAAGGCGTCAAGGGCGCCAAAGGCTTCGACATCGAGAGCGTTGACAAACTCAACGTCGTGAGCGTCGATGGTCACGGCGTCGACACAGGTGCTGACGGCACCGTGGGCTGATACAACGGCAAAGCGTTGACGTCCGAGTCGGACGGACATGGTGGCGACCTAGTCGACGCCGGCTTCGAGCCCATAACAGGTTGCAACGTTCTCGCTAGAGACGAGGACCGAGACCTGGAGTCACGTCTCTTGCGACTGTCCTGAGCCTTGTCCGGACGGGACCTCGAAGGTTCCCGGTGCGAGTCGCGTCGTGGACCTGAGCCCGAAGGCGTGCGAGTCGCGGTACAAGACCGTTCCTTGTCAGCTTCGTTAGAAGGCACGACTGGAACCGTGCCCTGCGATTGAACTATCGCTAACATCTGCTCCTTAAAGGCATCCCATTCCTCCAGAGTCGAGGACTTCGTCGGGCATGCCACTTTCCTCGAGGCACCATCCTCCGAGGAGGACGTGGAAGGCGACGGTTGACGGCACTTCCTAGAGTGCCGGGACGAGGAAGACGAATGGCGGGAACCACTCCGGGACTGAGATCCCCAGGCCACCTCCCGACACGGAGAGTCACCCCTCGAGTCGTCGGTGGAAAACCCCTTGGATGAAAATGGAACTGAGGCTACAGGCGCCCTGCGTCCTGTTTATAACATCTGGTGATGATGCCCTCGACGGAGGCCTTTGAGGGACATCGACCCGACGTCATTGATGCAGGACGCCCTCTGCTGAAAAAGTTTCTGAAGTGCACACCTGTGGACATTACATGTAAAAGATGTGGAATACGTTGGAAGACACAATCCATTCGAAGCCTCTATGAGTTCAGAGGCTCAGGCTTTGTATGTGAGCAAAAACTGCTCATGTTACCTTAGGCTTCTTAGAGCGATCAAACCCTTCCTAAACGAAGCAAACTGTACCACTATAGCAAGAGCAACCATCTTATCTCGCCTGGATTCTGGGAATGCACTTCTCCTTGGGGCTAGCAAACAATGCACGGCCAAATACCAGATAATTCAAAACAATGCGGTCAGGATTATCAAACGGAAACCCAGGACAGAGCACATTAGTAAAGCAAGGAGGGAGCTACAATGGACTAATTGTGGTTAAGCCACACAAGAAAGCAAATGGTTTAGGCAGAGCCTTTCCTATATGTGCTGCTACGAATTGGAACAACCTACCACTGAACTTGAGACTAGAGCCCAATCATCTTATTTTCAGAAATAATCTGAAAACATATCTGTTTAAATGAATACATCTATCCCTTTAGTTAGCTAGGCAGTCCCACTCTTGTTTGGCTTGAGCCAAGTGTCTTGTCTTGATTAGTGTCTGATGTTTTGTCTGTGTCTTTTTGTTGTGCCCTGATGCCCGCAGGCTTCCAGCACCATAAAAATAAAAAATAAAAATAAATAAGTGAGCAGTGGCCAATGTTACTGGTCGAGTAAGCATTACAATGCAAAATCTGTCTGTAGATTTTTAAAAAGATTCTTAGGGAAAACCCCAACCAGATAAACATCTGTAAAGCAATCTTCAAATCTCAGTCTCTGATCAATGTTAACTGGTCGAAGGAGCTGTAAAATGCAGCATTTGATTAAGATATATGCTATGTGGAGAGCCCCCAAATCACTTTGTCAAGGGTTATCTTAATCCTTCAAAGCTGTCACCAGTCTTGCTTGTCAAATGTTTGTATAAATGCACAATATGCCACTAGATTTTCCATATATTGAACACACCACACACTTTATTATAGCAAGCTATTTCATTCCAATCTAATTTTAACGAAGGTACCCTTTTTAAAGATCTGCAACTGCTACTAGATTTCCGACACCTTAACTGTATTGACTAATGGGACACTGTAAATGAGTCTGGAGCCTTTAAAATCCTACCAATTTCTGTCCAGTTGTACTGGAGTGCTTAAAAATACATCATGTTTTGTGAGAGAACCACCAAACTCTATAAACAAATGAAAATAAAATAATTATTTTGCTTAACCTTAAAAAATCCAAATAATCGTTTCAATCAAAAGGTAGTTTATTTGATATATTTTGCAGGGCATTAAACATACTGCACTATGGGGCATCACAGCTCAAAAGTGAGCCAACTCTATAATATCAACGTCAAGCCTGTAGATGGCCAGACAACTGTTAGAGAAGATAATGCCACCTCTTGAAAAACGGTTGGAAGAATAAAGACCAGCAGCAGCTTCAAAGGCGGTTATAGCAGGTAAGGCAGATAATCATGGCAAGACATACCCGTTGGCACGTAAATAAAGATTGTAAAGCAATCAATGCAAGGTTCTTCTGCATAGATATTCATCCACAATGGTAGTTGACAGATGTAGTTCTTTTTTTTGGTCAAAAACACGGTTTTAGATTTCAGCATATTTAAGGCATAGTGTTACAACAATATTTGTTACAGGAGAAACAATGATACAGGAGAAACAAATACCTACTCGCTATCCCCCCAATTAGAACCTCCCTCCACACCCCTCTTAAGTCTGGTCCAGCATGAACATATAAGTCCCAATGTTAAACATGGTTAGAGAGATACATTGCCCCAACTATGATCATAGCCACACAGCCACATTCAAGGGCCCTCCTTTCAAGGTGCATCTTCCATCAAAGCCCCCCATTTCAGTCGTATTGGTATTTGTCACAGACCGTTGTGAACATCCCTTATAGCTTCTTGCATGTGTGGGAAACCTGAGCCATTTCTCACTGGCTATTCCCAGGGATCCTTTGCTCAGGTGGCCAGGGGAGGGCCATCACTCCTGGATCCCAACCCTGGGGGCAGACGAGCGAGGATCTCCCGGGCAGGGGGTCTTCGGGGTCTTTGGGAGACACGCCCTCAGACGAGACATGGTATTCCTCCCATACCGATACACCCATCCCCTCAGTGGTCATGGGATATTGTCAGCAGACTCCCATCATACACCAGTACCTTTCTGTAAGAAAATGGAGTAAACAACCAGGGAAAATAAAACCAAATAGAAAATCCATTCACCTATACACAATATATTTAACCCCTTCATCTTAATGAAAACCTACATGGTTTTTCCATGATTTCCAGGAAAACATACAACTCCCACAATCCCTACTTCCATTCTAGAAGTCCAACTACTGGGAGGAAGGAGATGCAGATGGGAGTAATGGGGATTACCCATAGGAATCAATAGGCAATGGATTCCTATGGGCAGTCTCCATATTGTCCTGATAATGAGGTCAGGCAGAGTCATGCAGGGAGGGACAACTACTCACACCTGACTACAATAAACTCTTTAAAAGAGAATAAAAGGTCACACTTCCACGCACACTCTGAGCGAGCTGGGGATGGTGAAGGAAGCAGAGAAGCCAGGAGGAAGGAGCCAGAGTATAAACCACCCTGGACGGCTTGGAGTGGGAAGGACTGCCAGGACACTGAGCATGTAAGCACGAGAGAGGCTGCAGTGTGGCGGGGCACCTATACATCTAGAAGACTAACCCAGGGGCAGTTGAGGCTGCCTGACCGTGCCCAACCCAGAACTCCTCCCCTGGGTCAGACTGAAATACCCAGGCTCTTGAGGGACAAGCAGTGAGACCCTGACCTCAGGAGGAAACCCATTTGAATACTTTATTTTAAGAACAGTGAAAGAGGAGTCTGAGCCCGACTGAGTGAGACCCATGAGGAATTAAGAGCGAGGTGGTGCACGGGTGAACGGCGGAGTTGGGGAGGTGTTGAGGCTGAACGAGTAACAGCCTTTGACTCCGACAACAAATTGTGAATCGAAGTGGTCCTGCAACAGGTCAAGAAAAATTCTGCGCACAGTCGAAAGTCTTCGATTTTTGAAGCAGAGAGAGGGACTTGAACCCGACGGATGGAAGTCCAATAAAAAGGTAAAGAAAGCTAGAGGCAGGGAGCCCCAGAAGTGAACTGAGGAAGGTCTTTAGGCAGATTATGGGGAACCTTTAATTGAAGAACAAACATTTATTAAGGAACTTGTGTCAGGATCTCATGGCACATTTACACATGTTCTAAGAGACACTATACTAGAAAATCCTCATTTAAGAGATTACACCATCACACACATATGTAGAAGTATGGTTGAATGAGGTATAGATGTTGATTCTGAATTTTACATTAGATTAGATTAACATTAAGGAAATGTATTTAAATAATCAGGAAGTGTCTAATTTCCCAAGCCAAGATGGTGAGTCTGTTCCACAACAGTGATTGGATGAGAAGTGCTGTGAGGTAACTTGGAACTTTCACCAAGATTCTAAACTGCTTTTCATTCCAGTTTCCTTAGAGGAAGGCAGCAGTTATTTTAGCTCTGAAGAAAAAATAACTAAATTTGAATTTGAGAAACTATTTAAGAAGAAGTTACTCTTGAGAAGGTAAAGTAGTTCAAGAAGAATTTATCCTGCATTGAAAGAACTATATTCCATACAGATGAAGCAAGCTAAGTCCATGAGTGGAGCATCATTATATTTATTATTCAAAATGACATTTACAAGTTCAGTCAAGAAATATTTTTTGAACTATAATTCTACAACGCAATGAACCTAATGTGCTCTAGCTCGAATTGTTTACCGTCTGATAAGTGAATGTTTGGTTTTTAGTACTTGCGGTTGCAGTTACTTTTCTCTAATTTAGCGTTTAGTATAATAAATGTGCTGAATTTTGGTCAAAATTGTATAATAGTGTTTATACTATAATAGAGTTTTAAAAATACTAATTTCTTTACTAACCAAAAGAAAACATTTATTTGAATGTTCGCGTGACATTCGTTTTTGATACTTAGAGGAACGGACCAGTAGACGTGTATCTGACGTCCTTCTTTGTTTATATTTACTTCCTGGTTGTGACGCATGAAATATTTTTGTGTAATCGGTTGCGCGGCAGGCGCGGCATCTGGGTGGATACTTGGATTTCCTTTGGTGCGTGGATCTTTTCCTGATCGCGTGGTGTGCGTGGCTCCTCTTTAGTGCGCGGTCTTCTTCAGCAGCGCGTTTCCGTTCTGGTATGCGCGGTGTGCGCGGCTCCTTTACAGTACGCGGTCATCTGCTACAGCGCGGAGCCTTTCAAGAGTGCGAGGTGTGTGCAGCTCCTCTTCAAGTGCGCGGTTCATTTTATGAAGGCGCGGTTTGGATCTGAGGCGAGTTATTTTTCGTTTGCTTCGTTATTTTTTATAGAGCACATCCTCATCTAAGATTCCTGAATCAATTTCAGTCAACGTATGAGCACGCTATTTCCAGACTTTAATAGAAGCTTATTCCTTGTCAAGACTTGTTCCTCAGTTAAAGTGAAAGTTACCAAGAAGAAATACCATTAACAATTCATTGTGATTTGGAGAAGTTTATAAACATTCAGTCAAGGACATTTATTTTCCAAGTCATATTCTTGAAGTATATTTTGGACACTTTAGCTTCATAATTAACTAAGACTCCAAGGTTTTCAGTTTGAATTTAAAG
Source organism: Ambystoma mexicanum (assembly GCF_040938575.1). Taxonomy (NCBI): domain Eukaryota; kingdom Metazoa; phylum Chordata; class Amphibia; order Caudata; family Ambystomatidae; genus Ambystoma; species Ambystoma mexicanum. Next base: position 123,153,722 of record NC_090924.1, on the reverse strand, counting down.
AAGAGATCAAAGAAAATATTTAATGATACTAAGCAATAATAAGCCTATCAGCAATTCAGCATAGGCTGCAGGTATATATACATAGATGTTAGTTAATACATACAAAAGTAATTGAAATTAATTAGAGTAATATTAATAGAATATTATATGTGTTTAGATCTTCACAGACTCAACACTGAAGAAGCATCTAGCCAGTATACCAGTTCCAGATGAATAACCAGTAGAGAAGAGGTCTACATAGAATACCAGTGAAGATCTGCTTTTGTTTTGTTCTCCATTCCTCTTTCCCCTTGGGTTTGCCAGTTTACTAATTATATCTTTTTGAGATTGTTGAATTGGCACATCTAGGGGGTCTGGTGGGCCAGCATCACTCCTGCAGGAAGATTCAAGATTGGACCATGACACTTGTGTGGGTGAACTGTGTAAAACCCAAGAATGTTGATCTGGACTTGAGGGAAGGAAAACCCGAGAAGTTAAGCCTCCTGAACTGATAGCTGAATGCTTAAAGGCCAAGAGAGCTCTGGAAGACAGGTTGGGCAGTTTAAGGTGTATTTGTATGGTTAGAGTGGGTCTCAGCCCGGTGGAGGGGGACCTGGGTGAACAGTAAATCACCTGAGAGAAGTTAGAAAGGAACTTTAATGTTTGTCGTTTTTCATCAGGCCCTCTGAAATAAGAGACTTTGAATAGCAAAGAGACTATATCAGAGAAGGCCCTGATGCGGAGGTTTTGAACTGCATGCTCTTGCTTGAGAAGCCAGAGAGTGTGCTAAGCTCAAGTGAGCCGCATTGTGCTGTGCTGAAAACGTAGGGAAGAGAAGCCAACGGCTTGAATATCCTGACATATCATTTCTCGAACATTTTTCTTTTGCATAACATTATTTCCCACACTATTTGTATTTAGAAATAAGTTTTGGCAAAAGGTTTATTAGTATAGGCCCTTTTATTTTGACAGACTCGACTAGGACTGCGTTATTATTATTTGATGGTCGTTGCTTGCTTCCAACCTTATAATTAGGTTTCTATAGGCGTTTTTCAAACCCAATTGAAGTTCAACAAACACCCTTATACTGTGATCACTTGTGTCTATCGTCTTAGTGTTGATACCATGGTTTCCGTACATATGTCACATAAATGGAGCACTCTGGGGCGATGCGGGCATGTAGTATACATAGGGCCTCATTACAGTTTTGGTGGTATCCCGCCGTTAAATCCGGCGGGATGCCACCAAAACCATAATACCGATTCCACCACTTTGAATGCGGGAATTACTGCACATTCCAAGTGGCCGAAACGCTGGTAAATCCCCATTCCACTGAGCTCTTTGCTGGAGGTAAACCAGTTCCCCACCAGCAAACTTGGGTTTTGCCAGGGCAGTAAAAGTGCCGGTGCCAGAATTACCAGCAGTTTTACCAGCACTTTTACTGCACCAGCAAAACTGTAATGAGGCCCATAGAGTCTGAACAAATGTAGGTCATGACTTACCCCCATTTTCGGGTAAATTGTCTCAACTGTTGGTTAAATCTGCCGTTACATCTTCCATTGCTAGTACGTTACACATTTTGGCCCACCAGAGGTTTATTTATGTGAGGTATCACCTGATCTTTCCATTTCGAGGCAGGACCATTTTAGCCACCAGCAGCATTAAGGTTATCTATCGACTCTCCTTCTTGTGAAAAAGTGGACATATTCCTTTTGTAGGGATACCTATTAGTATCAGCCCATGATCAAAGGGAAAAGTCTGCCCAAGTACTAGCGATGTGTGTGCTACAACCTCTTTCCAGAATGGTTTAATCTTGGGGAATCCCCATCACATATGCAAAAAAGTCCCCTTTGCCCTGCTCTCCCACCAGCATAGTGTCTGTGTCCCAGGATTCAGCCCGCTGATCTGTGCATGAGTCAGTACCACTCTGATACAATTGAAAAAGGCAGCTTATAAAGTTGTATCACTGTAGAGGGCTTTTTCATTCTCAACCAGATACCATCCCGCTCTTCATCCATAATCACCCTTCCTTGATATTTTCCCCACAACTTCATGTAGGCCCATTGTTTTTTTCTCTCTAGCGCGCAGAAAGATGCGATATAGGTTCGATATCAGCCCATTAGTTATGGCACTATTAACAGCAAATGTCTCAAAGGCCGACAATTGCCTTGTCACCGTTTCCCTTACCGCCATGTCCAGAAAATGTCTAATCTGGTAACATTGGTTGGGTCACTCGGGTGATGATATTGTTTACATTCTATGAAAGACTTAAAGGTCCCATTGCGGAAGAGGTCCGAAATGCACCATCCTCTATTATCCCTCCTTCCTCGGAATGCATTTGTTTGTTTGTTTATTTATTTACTTATTATGCACGCCAGACCCGAAGATGTCAGGGCGCAAGAGGGTAAGAAGGCATACAGCTTGGTTACATAGGTTGAGGTACAGATCAAGTATACAGACAAGGAGGTGAATACGCAAAAATATAAAAACATAAAATACAAAGTAAACAAAAAGGAGGTACAGGCATATAGATTAATACAGTGTGCTCGCTAATGTGGTATGTAGGACAGGTAAGGTTATTTACAATAGAGGTGCTAGACTAGAGAGGATTATCGTTCTATTTGAACCAATTTGTAGGATTGTGTCTGAATTTGGTGAATGTTTGGTCTGCTTTCAAAGTCCACAGTTGTGCTGACTTGACTGGGAAGCTAGAGCCCCACAATAGTGGAGAGTTTAAAGCGTGGCACATGGAGACAGTTGGAATTGACTGATCTAATGGGTCTGCTTGAGGCCATTTTAGTGATTCTTTCAGTCAGGTAACGTTCTTAACGTCGAGATGAAGTCTTGGTCCTCATGGACCGGCGTCACCGGGGAAGGAAAGGAAGTGAGCCCCCTAGATACTGCCAGCCTAACCCAGGCATGTAGCATCAGATTTGTCACTGGATTGACGTATAACGAATTTGGTCTTGCTTTTTTGGGTAACCACAGGGCCCTCCACAATGGTATTTACCGCCCCACCGTCATGTCCATAACCCACAATTGTTTAGAGGGTCACACTTCACAAGTTCCCTCAATATTCGCAGATGTGCCGCCTTGCTGTATGTCTGGAATTCTGGGGCATGTAAGCCCCCTCTACTCGCCTCTGCAATTAGATGAATTTGGAGATTCTGTCCTCCTTCCCTCTCCAGATGAATTTAGTGAAGTCTTTTTGGAGTTTCTGCAGTTCTGTTCTGAGGACCTTGACTGGTAATGCTTGCAATATATAGAAGAGGCAGGGGAGTACATATGATATACACTTGTGTATAGGCGCGTTACAAATGCCTTATCATATCATATCATGAAATGATATGGCACTTATAACGCGCCTATACACAAGTGTTTCAAGGCGCGATGAGGCAAGGGAGGGGGAACAGAGGGAAGACAGACAACAATCTTACTATGCCAGGTATCATTAAGCTCACGCAAGTGCATGGGAAGGGGGAAGGGGAAAAGTGTAGAGGGGGAGAGGGAGAGGACAGTGCGGTACATGGGATAAATAGAATAAATAAATCAATAAATAAAAAATACGGCCAGCTGGTGGCAAGGGTAAGTGCAGACATCAGGTGTTAAGCGCTGGTAGGGGGACTGTAAGGATACAGAAAACAGTCCCCAAGTGCGGGGGTTGCCAGGGAGGCAACTGGCAGGGGAGGTGACCTGGGCCCGAGATTAGAGGGTGGCCAGGTAACTAGTTGAATTTCAGTTTCAGCCAGGAATTCAGCAGGGGAGAGGAGGAGAGAAAGCAGAAGAAAAGAGGAAGGTTTTGAGGTGCTTCTGGAAATGGAGATGGTTCTCCTCAAGTTTCAGGGAGGCATGTTCCAGAGAGAGGTCCCAGCCGAAGAAAGAGATCTACCACCAACTCGTTGCTTGGAGAAGCGACTGACCCTGAGGGAGTTGGAAGCAGATGAGCGAAGAGCTCGAGAAGGAAGATATTTAGGAAGAGAGAGTTGAAGGTATTGAGGCCCCAGGCCCCAGAAGGCCTTGTGGACAATGCAGAGGGTTTTGAACTTAATCCTCGCAGCCACTGGGAGCCAGTGCAGAGATTTCAGTCCTGGAGAGATACAATCCCAGGGCTTGAGGGCAAGAACAAGTCTCACAGTCCTGTTCTGGATGAGTTGCAGAGGGCGGAAAGTAGAAGCAGGCAGATTTAGAAAGAGGCTGTTGCAATAGTCCAGCCTAGAGAGAACCAGAGCTCTGGAGACAGTGAGCTTCTAGGGAAAGGAAAGGAAATGAAGAATACCTCTGAGGAGGTTCAGCTGGTAGTGTGACTTCTTAGAGACGTCAGAGATGCGCAGAGAGAAGGAGAGTGTGGAGTCGAAGGTGACCCCAAGGTGTGGGAGCAGGAGGAGGGCCAAGAGAGGCCGGCCAGAGAGTGACAGGAAAGGAGGGCGCGGGTGCGCCGATGAGGAGAATCTCAGCCTTACTGGCATTAAGGCAGAGATCATTGGCGGCACACCACTCCTTGATAGCAGACAGACAGTCCGAGATGAGTGAAGGAGAAGAGGTGGCTGAAGGTATTGTATTTATTCTACCAAACCAAAAGATCAACAGCTTACCCCATATCTAGCCATATCGCCTCTTATCTGGGCCAACACCTCTGGGTAGTTTAGGCAGTATAACTTGCTGGTATTGGCCGATAGGCACACTCCATGATAGTGTACACTAGTTTGCGCCCACTTAAAGGGATAAGCCGCTTGCAGTGTTGTTCTTACGTCCGTGTGTGGTCAGATTAAGAATCTCTGACTTGCCAAGATTAACATGAAAGTCAGAGGCCAACCCATACTTCCCCAGCTCTGCCGAGACCGTCGCCAGGGAGGTTTCAGGATTTCAAATTGATAATATTACATCATCTGCAAATAACACTATTTTAAATTCGGCTCACCCAAATGTAACCAGTGTATTCCTGGGTCGACAAAAGGTTACATCACCATGGGGAAGAGCAAAGGCAACAGAGGGCAGTTGGGCCGACTCTGGCTCCTGCATAGGTAGCTGAGATCCATCTGATTATATTGGGGATAAACCCCGATTTTGCTAGTATGCCTTCCGAAAGACCCAGTTGATCCTGTCAAAAGCTTTTTCAGCATCCAGTGCCAGTAGAAGGCCCGGTTCACCCCAATCATTTAGTTTTGTCAATCAAGCGGACCAGCTTTCTGACATTTGGCCAAAGGATTGCCTGCTTGTTACAAATCCAGTCTGGTCAGGGTGAATGATTTGTGGGAGCATGGGTTCCAGCTTAAAAGCCAGTATTTTAGAAATTCTCTTTTTGTCCAGGTTGAGTAGCACTATGGGGTAGGATGAGCTGCAATTTATTGGGTCTTTTTCCTGTTTGTGTATCACACTAATGATAGCCTGGTTCATAATGTCTGTGATTGTCCCAGACGTTAAAAAAGAAAAAAATGCAACCATAGTCTGTATCAATTCCCTACAGAATACTTTAAATTGCGCAGTCAGGCCTTCGGGCCATGTACGCCTCTTACGCTGGGATGCAACAGCAGGTTTTGGGGATAGGGTGTTCCCTCCTTCCACTTATTTTTGGGTCAAGTGCTGCTTTCAATTGTGCTTGTGAAAGGGTTTCTGCAATTGGGATTTTGGTGCAGATGGCCGCTTCTCAGCAGCCACCCTCCCCCTAATTCGGCAGCGCTGGGGGTCCTCGATCTGGATCTACCCTCTTTGCACATATGGGAGGCAAAACAGGGCAGCGGAGCCCTGGCGTCAGCACAGCAGCCTCCACACCGTAGCACCAGTTTCGCTCTGACCTCTCTCCCCTTCGACCCGCCACCAGATCTCCACAGTCTACCTCCACTGCTCTGGGGGTTGGCTCTGTCAAGCTTTGCCCGGCTCTTCAAGCGGGAGCACCTCTCCTTTTTCTGTTGGTTTGTCAAGCACCACACGGCCCGTCCAGCAGGAGCGCTTCTCTTTGCGGAGCTCTCTGTGCCACTCCACCTTCCAGCAAGCATCAGGCACTTAAGATGATATGATATGATATATGGCATTTGTAACGCGCCTATACACAAGTGTTTCAAGGGGTGAAAAAGGCAGGCACAGAGTGTTTCAATTTACGAAGCAACCTTCTTTATTCAGAGCTACCATATTACAGGCGTGCTGAAGTTCATTCTGCCACCTCCGCATCATTCTCCTGATTCTATTCATGCCACTCGAGCTGTCAAAAAGTCATGAGGACAGCTTTATATATCGCCATGACTAGGAGATTCACAGAGGCGTGACCGTTCCACCCGCCATCTTGGCTCCGCCCCCTCAACAGATGTATTTCTTACAGAAGAAATAGGCTATGTGCTTAGAAGGGAGCTAAGAGTTGCAGGGCCATAGATAGGCAGATGAAGTTACTTAAGACTTTTTGCCATTTTTTATTTTCCAAATTCATGTGATATACATGTACCAGTTGACATTTAGGTTCATTTTTATAAATAAAAGGAAATGTGTGAAGAAGAGAAAAAATGTGGCCCATGTCGTAACTTCCCAAGAAACCATATTCTCTTAGGAACAAAATAAGTGTTAATGGCAGAGTCCATAGCTTCAAAGATGGATCATGCACATTTTGTATGCATATTGTTTGTTTTAATTAGAAAAAGCATCAACATGATTTGGAGCATTCCCCAACCAACTATCATTTGCACCTGTACAATGGTTCAAAGAATACTGATGCTTCAGGGATGACCTATGAATTTACTTATCTGTAAGTGTGTACCTAAGTCTGAAACAATATCGTGATGCTTACCTGCTGGCGCAAGGAGATGCACGTTTAAAGTTACATTCCGGTCGCACATATCCAGAAGATCTTCTCCAACATCTACAAATATTTAAAATAATGTTATGTCTCAAAGACCTTAATACATAAATACACTTTATATCTTCTATAACAATGCAAGTGCATAATCATTCTTATACCTTTGAAACACCAACAATGGTGTGGGGAGCGGGAAGAACGTTTATCCTGATACAAGAAATTCAAAGAAATTAACAGCTGTATTTCTGGCATGACCACATTTGTGTGCGTGTTTAGCAGTGAATGATAACATTTTGATACATTTCCAAGTCCAGAAAAATGTACTCCATTACTTTTTTTACCAGTTTCAATGATGATGACCTGCTCAGCAACTATCGCCCGATCATCCACCTTCCTTTCCAAGGCCAAATCCATGAAAAAGCTGTAGCCGCTCAACTTTAAGCACACATCAACATCAATAACCTCCTACAGACCCAACATTCTCAGACCCAGAAACCACACAAAGACCTCCACCATCAAAGTGGTAGACAATGTTCTCCTCTTTCTCGATAGGCATCACTGCATCCTGGTACTCTTATCTCCTGGCAGCCTTCGACATAGTAGATCATGAAACCCTCACTGACATACTACACAGCTGCATGGGAATTGGTGAGACTATCCTCCACTGGTTCAACTCAGACAGGCATTAGTTCAGATGGATACCTTAGAAACACACTCCACTATGTGTCGCCTTTGGAGACCCACATTGATTCATTCTCTTACCCTTGATCTTCAACGTCGCCTTGGAGCCCGTGAGATCCCTCCTTGTCAACCAAAACATCTGCATCCACCAGTAGGCTAATAATTCTCAAATCAACTTCAAAATATCTGCCTTTAAAGACATCCGCCAGCTCGATGCCAGTCTCACTGAGATACAAACATGTAAGTCCAGAGCGGATCTACGCTGAAATCCCAACACTGAAAAGAGTGAGGCGGGATACAGCAGAGCGGTAAGCTTCATATCCCAAAAATAATTGTCCCCCGAATTCCATGCAATGGAAGCGCTGAATCCCATAATGCTGAACAAGGGGGAAGGCGGACACCCCCGTAACCCACACTCCTCTTGGTCGGCATTATGGGATTTGGGATTTCGGTCCATGCAGAATGCGCACAAAACGCACATTCAGCATTTTCTTTCCTTATTTTTTTACATTTCCATCAAGAGCATACCTGAAACTGATGCCCACCAAAACAGAATATCTCCTCTTATCCAATAACACTGAACATACCCAGAACCAGACCTAGTGTGCCCACCTGAACACATAGGGCTTCGTCCTACAGCTGACACCATGTGCCAAGTCTCTGTGATTCCACATTGACAGCCAACTGTCTGCCAATATGCACATAGCAAAGAAAAGCTAGATAGCGTGGCACCAACTCGCTCTCCTGTGGCAAATCAAGCCCTTCCTTCCAGGCAATAACCTCCGGTGCAATGTACAGGCCTTGTCCTTTTTTCACCTGGATGCTGGAAATACAAGCACTCTGCATGATTCACCTGCCTCAAAGGACCCTTCAAATTTGACCAAATTACGCTTATAATCATTAAACTACATTAGTTTCCCCTAAAAGCATGCATCATCTTCAAGATGCGCTGGACCATTTGCAAAGCTGTAACTTTGAATGCTCACTCCTTCCTGGTCCTAACAAGGTCACCATCTCCTGCAGCCAATGCTCCATGAGAAGCTAGGACCAGATCAGATTAAAATTGCCAAAATGCAAATACATTTTTAAAAAAAGGCTTTCTCGAGCTATGCCCCCAAGCTGGCGAAACACAAACCTATCATGCAATTGAAAAATAAGCTCAATACCCACCTCTTCGTGCACACTAAGACCCCTGATCCCATCTTATCCCTAAGTATAACTTGTATTGCTTAAATGTAATATAATATTGTAACCTTGCTCTGACCATGTAATCCTTTTACCCTCTGATGTACAGTGCTCTCTACTGCTCCTCGAAGCCACGTGTTAGGCAAGATTGTATGCAGTACCCTGTGGGAGACTGCACCAGCCTTGTCCTCTTGGCAATAGTTAACCCAACCTTTGGTATAAGCATGTACTACACAGGTTGGTAAGCCTATCTCAAGAGGGGTCAATGTGAGCTGTAGGGTTATCACACAGAGATTCACAGTGACAAGTATCCAAATAAAGACTTACACTCAAGGTTTCTTGATTAAACAATTATGTATTAATTTAACAGCCAGTTGAATATGTCTTCTTTAGAAGGGAGAAATATATGTAACACAATAATATACTTCAAAAATACACACTCAGTTTCAATAAATCAGTAGATACCCATTGGGGATGGCACACATACTTCTTACACCCTGAGGTGACAAATAACTAGGACACAATGGACATTTAAAAATAAAAGTTGTATTGGTTTCAAACTAAAAACATGGTAATAGTAACAGTTTAAGAAAATAAAAGCAGAATTCCAATATCCCAGAGTTCCAACAAAACAAAGAATTCACATATTTCCATTAGAAGAGTAAAAGGCCAGAAGGAACACAAAGGAAGCACACAGTGGTATCTGGTATTAGACACTAGGAATCAAACCCAATTCAACATATCCACATGTTCTAGTTTTTTTTCTTTAAATCCAGATTATTCTTTGTTTCCAGACAATTCTGCCAGTGAGGCGTCATATAATTCCCTTTGAATTTCAAACCAATCACTGAGTGAATGAATTTAAGCATAGCCAGGATTTGCCCTATTTTTGTCCCATCAGCAACCAGTTCCATTGTTCTTCCAAATGTAAGGATCCATCTAAGTAGTTTCCCATGAAATGTAGTCCTCAAGGAGCCCCTCACATTCCATTGCAATATGGAAGAACGATTCCACTTAGTCATTTTTCTTGCAGAAACGACAGTCATTGGTCTCAATCCCACTCTGCCAATGTTTGAACTGAACTTCTCTTGTGGGCATAATATTCAAACAGCAGCAAAACAGAAGAACCCTGTAAAATGACAAGGGAAACTTGCACAGGTATAAGGGGGGGTCATTTAAACCCTTTTTTTCCATCTACCATCTAAATGAGCAGGGTGTAATTGGTCTCGCTTCACACGTCTTTATCCAATCTTCTCTTTCCAAGAGTGACTTTACATTAAGAGGATTTCCTCTCAACAGATCAATGTCCACCCCAGAGTTGTGCAATATCTCCTTCATCACTTTGGACCAATGGTTCAGCAATTTTTCATTTGACTTGTGATCTGGTCTCGAAAAAGCCGGGGGAGGGGGTGGGGGGGCATTCAACATAATGCATTTCCAAAAGAAAGACGTTTCTTTCCATAGTACTATGGAGGCCATCGATAGGAGACGTAATTTGTGTCGAATTTTGGCTTTGGATAGGGATGTGGGTAGTCTTAAGACCTTACGCCAAAAGTGGTCTTCCAACATAGGCCATATTTTTTTACTTAAGTTAGGTAAAGTCTCTGCACCATAGGCGAGGACCTGTATAATCTTTTAACGGTAGAAGGTCAAAATAGGCATCATAGAATATGCCCCGTAGCATCTATGGATAGCAATTCCTTGAGTCGTCAGGGTTTTTAGTTTCAATTTCAGCCAGATCAATTGAGCATTTTCATTTGTATTTCTGTTGATTTTTACCCCCAGATATATAATGGTTTACTCTACGGCCAGTTGTAAATCTTCAACCATCCATGAAAAGGTTTTTGTTATCTTCTTCCTGGCAGTGGTCATGAGTAGAATTTGGGATTTTTTTTAACGTTCATTCTCATGCCATTGTTGTTCAGATAGTTATTGAATGCTGTTAATCTGTGTTGTAGTCCTATTGCCGTTAGATCAAGAAGGACAATGTCGTCTGCGTAAAGCAGCCATGGCAACTCACATACATTCAACTTGGTGGAATAGTACGAATGGTATTTTGTGAAAAACCCAGATCAGACAAATACAGGCTAAATACGATGGGGGTGAGGGCACAGCCTTGCTTAAGGCCACCAAATGTCAAGATCTTCCTGGACATCAGGCCCCCCCGACCCCAAACTAATCTGTATAGAGGTGTCTGTATACAGAGCCTATATTGCCTATATTGCCTGTAAGATGTCTACAGGGCACTTCCAGGCTTTCAATTTATCCCACAGGCGATTTCTGTCTATTCCATCAAATGCTTGATTTAAGTCTTAGAAAGCCATACATACTGTAGTATTCGTAGCCAAAGACCTCTGTTTTAGCAGGTTCAAGATGAATACATTTACGGAGGTCCCTACCCCCTTTATAAATTCCATGTCCCTAGGGTCAAGAATTCCCTTTGCAGATGCCCATAAGCTGAGATCCCGAAGAACTACTGATGCAAAGAACTTTCCTAAAGAATCCAAGAGGGCGATAGGATGATAGTTCTTAGGATCAGTCCTATCGCCCTTCTTGAACACTGGCACCACCCAGGCCTCACGCCAGGATTCCGGCACTTGCCTATTTAGCATCACCTGTTTAAAGATGGATAACGTGAATTTAGCCCAGGCATTGGGACTGCTTATCATAATGCTATTGGAGACCCCGTCAAGGCCCGCTCCCCTGGATGAGCTAAGCTTCATAATCATAGATCTGGCTTCCTCCTCGTCAAATTCAAAGTGCCAACCACCAGGGCTCTGACTCTTTTGGGCCACCAATAGACCGGGGGGTGCCTCAAATATTTTAGTATAATGGCTGACCCTTCTTCTGTCACACCCCCCCATCAGTTGGTGTCTCTTACTGCATCCCCCATTATTAATAAGGTCCCACATGTTGCGCAAGTTTCACCCGCATACTGTGAGTTACATTTTGTTGGTGTCCTTTTGGATGAGTATAGATCTATGAGCTTTAATCCAGTTCTTATATACCTGCCTGCATTTTTTGATTAGCAGCTTCGAGGATGCAGTATTTAAGCGTCTCAATTGCCTCACCTCCGCCCGATGGAGTCTACAGACTTTCACCAGTTCGATGTCATAAGTGTGTTAAGGCACTAGATGGGAAGAGCTGTTTTCCCCCATTTTTTGTATGAAACCTTTCAGGACCCACGCATATTCCACCAACTGTACGTCCCTGGCAATCTCTTGAGCAAGCCGCAGGGCCAAAAGGGAGATTTTCCCAGTCGCAATTATTTATCTATTCAGCCCTTCATTAACCTCTACAGGGGGGATGAATTTGTGTTTGCATCTACCCATAGAGGTCTCTATAGTGATAGATAGTAATTCGTGATCACTCTGAGGCAGATGAATAACCTCAAACTTAGAGATCCTTTCCCCTAGGGATGAAGAGACAATGCAAAAGTCCAGACTTGCCGCCTGTGCACCATTACTCCAGATATACGCTCTGGGGCAATCACCCACAGTTTGCCCATTCAACAGTCCCAACTCTCGGATATTAACCTCCTGCATCCATCTCTTAGCCAAACCTTCAAGCTTCCCATACTGCAAAGGCAAACCTCCCCCCCCACTACAAGAGGTGAAAGTTAAAGTCTCCACAAATAAGAATTTCAAGGTTTCCCCCCTTTATAAGAGATTGATCAACATTCTCTATAATCGACCCCATCCATGTTTCCGTTGAAGGGCCTTTTATGTCTCTATACACATTTATCAACAACAGTTTAGAGACGCCTTTTATATGTCGCCTTTCAATTTCCAATATTTGGGTATATGGATTAGGCACATGATGATGGAGAATCTTACAGCCAGATTCAACTTTGATTAGGGTCAATAAACCGGAGAATGGTCTGCCCCGCTCCCGCTTTAGAGCCGGTTTTAGATAGACTTCAATAGACTTCATATCAATCACAAACCGGTTTATTTCGTAACCATGTCTCTTGGAGGCATATGATATCATAGCCCACAAGAATCAGCCCTGCGTCTGTGAATAAAAACTCAAAGCCACGTGTGCTCCAAGATCCCACTCTCAATGGGTCACTCGTCTCCTTACTGGCATGCTATTCATCCCTCTTTTTCATCAAGCTTTCGGCAATGCATCTGGCCAGGATCTTCTTTTTGTCTAGGACACTGTGGACATTGATATATATCACTGGCAAAGTTAGAGCAATACTGAGGTTAGTGTCAAAAGGAAAAGACGAGGGAATAAAACAATGGTGAACAAATATTCTTAAGCAGGTAAGTACTTTTTGAACCCTTCAATGCAAAGTAAATTAACCCTTTCCTGGGAGAAATGTAAAGCACAAAGTCAGAGGTAAGAAGAGTCTTTCAGGGAACCAGGACAGCCAATGTTAATCAAACGTCTAGGTGAGCTGAAGCACTTCTTGCAGGCAACTAAAAAGGCTTACACAATGTTTTTAGAAGTCTTTTTAGAAAATGAAATCACTGTAGGGCCACAAGCTGGGAGGCTTGTGAGGGGCAAAGCTGCAAGCAACTTTGCAAAAACAACCAAGACAAGTCTCAACTGAGAGCTAGCAAGGCTACACAACAAGAGGTAAGTCCCCTTAGTTTTACAGTACCTTTGGTTTGAAGAACTTGGTTCCAGCTGGCTTCTGTTTCAGTGAAGGTCTGCAGATCCTGTTGTTCTTGGACCTCAGATATGGGGACAAGAGGGAGGACATCTGGGGGCTCCTGCACTACGAACTGAAGGTCGGCGGCAGCAATGGGCATACTTCAGATCAGCGACACTTTGCAGTTTCAGCTTCTCGTGGCTCTCACAAATAGCACAATCGCGGTTCTCAGATACTTTTATGGACTTTCCTCGCATCGGAGGTCCAGCACTCTGTTGAGGCGGCTCAGGCTTGGTCAGTCCTGCTTCATGGGAGTCGGAAGGATCTTCCTGTAGCTCGGTTCCAACTTTAAAACGAGACACTCTATTCTGGTGTTCCTCTCACTGGCAATCTGTTCCTGCAGCGGCAATGGCAGTGCAGCCAGCTCCGAGAGGATGTCCAGGCGAGTTCGCTTTGGGGTTGATTGGTCCCACCAACCCAAGGGAGAAAGTCGGGCAAACCAACGGTGCAGGAGTTGCAGCAAATATCTCTTCAAAATTCTTCTTCGGATTCCTTCGTCCAGTGGTCCACTTTGCCTTCCAAGCCAAAATCCTAGCCTTTTATGCAGGTTTCTCCCATTCATTCACAGCCTAGCTGTCACTCACACAGCAGGGTGGCTGTCCACCAAGGACAGCCAGCCGGCCTATCACCTTTAGGTGCATTCCTGTAACCAAGGGGATTAAGCACAGGGAGTTTCGGGCACCTCCCTCACTTCCTGCCCTGCCAGACATGCTGGAGCCAGAGGCGGGCTTCACCAGTGAATCCCGCCAGACAAAACGAACAAAGGGACCAACCCTGCTTTGGCGCCCAGAGTAAATCTCAAGGAGGACCTTTCCAACAAGAAATGGTGAAAAAAGAAGACCGGCCCATTTTGACAAAGGCACCCATAGGTGCTTTACTGCAGCTGCAATTGCAGCCTGTGGTAGAAACACGCAACGGTATTAAAAAGTAAACCACTGCCACCAGCCATTAATCATAGAAAGGGTAACATAAAAAATGTTACATGAGAAACTAGACAAAGGTACTAAGTAACCCCTCCACCACCCTATGGTAAGATAGTGTGTGCTGGGTCTCGAAAGTTACAAAATGTAAGTAAAGTCAATTTCACTTCACTGCTCTTGGAAACAGTAGTTTCACCAAGAGAAGGTATTTAAACCTTTGGGAAATCTAAGAGACTTTCCTGTGCCACTGCACTGAAGAAACAGAGTCCAAATAACAGAAAAATACGAGAGTGGGAAAAAGGTCTAACTCTCTCCAGGTTAGGAATTAAAAGTCCAAAAGTCCAGCAAAAAGAGCTGGGGGTCTCTAAGGTAGAAGGGAATTACCACATTTCTGAGAATTCTCAGTAACACCACGTATGAGCTCAAATATCCAAAATACCCAAATGTGTTGATTTCCATATGGTAAAAAAGGAAACTAAACTTATTCCACAGGTGGTGGGGAAACAGGACTGCCCGTCCTCCACCATCGCAGGAAAGAACACAACATGTGTTACTATTTCTTTGTTTCCTCTCAAGTGTTCCTCTCTACAATCATTGCTTCAAAGGATTAATTTGGTGCCAAGAGCAGTGATCTTCAAACTTTCTGGGCTGAAATCACTTGGGAATTAAATAAATTGGGTCAAACCCACTCATTCTTCAAACCACATACCTATTAAGATGTTCTCACAATAAATGCTAAACATTCTAAAGAGCAAATGAAGCATTTGCTCAGTTTGTAGGGGAGAAGGGCACTGGCAACAACAAAATGTGATATTCGGTGCAGTCGCTGCAATAGTAGTAGACTCCCTCTACTCTCACTGACAACATATTGATGTTCAGTGGAGAGCTTGTGTCAGCAGTGCAAGCTTGACTCCACATGACAATAGACTTGTGAAATGAAAAAGTCTGATATCTTTAAACTGCTTAAGTGTATATAGTGGTTTCTATTAATGCAATCAACCCCACACAGATGATACTGTTTTTAAGAATTAATTGAGAAGATTATGTATTATTGATTTAGTGTGATTTGTTATATATGCTGCCTTACTCTCTCTCTCTTTTTTAATCTGTTAAATCGGTCTTAATAATTAATAAATTCATATGGACTTATTTAAGAATGGTAATGTTTTAGTGTTTGTTTATGAGTGGGACTTTTCCTTCCCTTCACAAAGTATATGACATGAATTTAGCCCACCTAGTGTGAAGGTGAAAGCAACAATCCAAATACCTCTGTAGATCACCATGCCTGGCCTGTTTAGACATTGAGCGGGGTAGTCAGTTGTCTCTTTTTAGTATAATGCTTTAGTTGTGTCTCCTGTTTTTAGACACTGACCCCACCCTAAACAAAAAATAGTTGGGAGACTACCTTTGTAGAGGTAATCCACGTGGCAGGTACATAACAGTCTGCAACGCTCCAATCTCATTAGCTATGCCAATATGATGCATGTGATTTGGGAAAAGTTCATTCAATCCTAGTTATATTTGCGTTCTGGGACTTTTACATCTAGCTTCAGAATGGGAAAGCAAAACTAGTGTCCCAGAACGCAAACTGGATAAGGGTCTGCAAATAGCATAGGTGGAGCATGTTGGCATGAATGATTTCCCTCCCACTAACAGGTACAGAACAGGCAGCAGACGTAGCAGCATCACTCACAAATAGCAAGTGAAGTACGGGAGCAGCGCTAGCTTCCCTAACACACAAAACAAAATAAGTACAACACAATGCCATGCACCGTCCGCACAGGTGCTGCGTCGCTTTACCATTGACAGGCTGGCAATTGTGTCCACGATGGTGTTGGTTCCAGGGGGTTCTATCGACAGCAGACCCAAGGCAACAGCAATGACCCGGTACAGTGAAACGCAACATTGGAAATAACACCGTTACGCCTCCGTGTGTGCATGTCACACACAAGGTGTATGGCACCATGTTCACGTTGTTGCGGCCGGTTACCCAGACAATGCGCTGTGGTTCAATGGTCTTGTTGTAACCACAGCATCACATAAAAGAACAAGTTACTTATGCCTGGTAACATTCTTTCAACTGTATGTTCCTTCCACATATTCCTCCTCTTTTGATATATCCATATTCACCTTTAGTTGCCTCAGAATTTTTTGTTTTCAGCAGGGGGCGCTTTGCGTCGATGCCTGACGACTCAATGTCCCGCGAGGGCCTACGCCCCGATGTTGACGTCACCACTGGTACATATAGTGAGCTGTAAGGAAGGCATGGTATCAAAGTAAGACAGACACAAATGAACACAGTTCAAGCGTGTTTATTAAACTGTATAAATGGGTGAGATAAACGCCTAATCTAAGCTTAAATCTAAGATGGGAGAAAGCTACGACTATCAAATTATAATAATGCAGTACTAGTGGAGTCTAGTCAAATAAACAGGGCCTTTACAAAGAAAAGCCTATTGCCAATCCTTACTGCTATGCTACAAAAGAGTGTGGGATAATGTTCACAAGAACAGAAAGAATTGTTCACAAAATGATAAATCAGGATGTGATGGCCAAGGTCTCCCTTGCCCGCGTTTTTAGCACGGGACAAGGCGGGACTCTTGAGCACAGCACACTCCTCGGCTTCTCCAGCACAAAGTTACAGTTCCTTTTCTCAATATCGGGACATTCTGTCTCCAAGTCTCTTTCATGCAAATTCTCTTGCTTCAGAGGGTGTGATTTATCATAAACAACAAAACAAAAGTTCCTTCCATTTAGCTTCATGTCGGGCGATTACTCTTCACCCTGGGAACCCACTCAGCCGGCCTTCGACCTTTTCTCTCAATGTTAGCCTCCCTGAGTCTGGCTCAGACCAACCACTCAGTGTGGACATCCTTCAGTCGGGTTTACGTTTGTCACCACAATGTAGTTCACTTAGCTTTTCCTCAATGTGGGATTCACTTCCCTTAGCATTTCATTTGACGACCCTCAGTTGGGTTCACTACCGCCCTTCAATCACAATCTCTTCATTTGTAGTATTCAAAAGTCTCAATGTCTTTTTAAACAACCATCTTGTTTAGTTAGGCCCTCATCCGGGGCTAAAACCTTCCTTCACCGGACTCCTAAATTACTTACTGGTTCAAACAAAGACCTCAGAGGGGCGATCCCGTCTTGCAGAATTGCTCTGTTTTTCTCTGGCAAGTGTGTACATCAAAATATCACAGTTCTCACAGAGTTCCCCTCACCCGGGCTCAAACGCCAGTTTCACACTTCGCTTAGTCGGGTTCACACTTTAATATTCCTCAAAGAAGGGGTTTGGCTTGACCCTCGTATGACCACTTAGATTTCTCAGTTCAACACATTCTCCTTGTTCAGGAGCGCGGCATCTGTCAGAGTCCTTCGATTGAGCGTCCAAGTGGCGCTGGACCACACTATCTGATACCTATTTTGCGTACAAAAGACTTTTGTGCTTTATTCTTCTTTCTTTATACAATGTTGCTCTTCACAACCTTGAGCCCAACACAGTCCAATCTATTATCAGCTCTTTCCAACTAACCGGCTGTGCTGAACTCTGTTGGCGTTTCATGGCTCTTGAGTCAAGTACGGTACCACGATGGCAACCGCTTCTCCCCTCCCTGGCTATCAGTGCGGGAGGGTTCCATGTACCACTGACATTCTTCGCACCATTCGCCAGCTGCAATTCCCGGTCTTACGTTTCTCTTCTCTGAGTGTCTGCGGGTCTGGGTTGAAAAGTGCAAGGGCGATTCCCTCCTTGTCCTTACATGTCCTGCCGCCTTTCTCCTCCGTTTGAACTTCCGTCCTGGCATAATTGCTTCCTCATGCGTTTGGCCTTGCTCAGAGTGTGCTTTCGTGCTCTGCCTTTTATCCCTATGGGGAAAGGGAAGGGAAGAGAAGGGAAGTCAGATGTGTTTAATTATCAGAAATTTCCTGACTCCACCTGACCCTTATGTTGGATATGTCAGGTATACGGCTCTGGTGTTAGTCTGTCGTCTTTCATGGTGATTGGTCTGTGAGGAAAGTGTTTGTGTCAAGAAAGGGGGGTGGTTGAGGTTCTAGATATCCTACCGGGTAGGATGGGGAAAAGATGTCATAAAGAAGTGAGTACTGCGTCTAACCCTTCAGTGTCTCACTTCCACTCACAGAAGACTCCTCACCCAGGTGATCTTCCCGCACTAGTCCACCCTCAGGAACTGGATCCAGTAGCGCTGGGCGTGTCCTGGCCACCTGGATGACAGATCCCCGGGGACTAGTAAGTGAGACACCTTCAGGTTTCTCACAGCGTGCAGCGACAGTTAGCTTCAGCTCTGTTTTGTTGCGTTCCCTCAATAATTTATGGTATTACCTTGCGTAACACAGTATTCTGCCTTGAAAGAACGTAAAGTTTAACAACACAGAAATTCTACTGTGGGGTAGGTTGGGAGGGGCGATGAGGTATATGTGGGAGGAAAATCCAGTCGAAAGAACGTTACCTCGGTTAAGTAACTTGCTCTTCGAATTCCTCATCTTTTGATAGACTCCCACATCAGTATTTATTTTGGAGGAGGGAGTAAGAGATTAGGAGTTCCTTATGGGTTTGTATTAACAGAATGTAACACTGCCTTCCCAAATCCTCCTCCCTGGCCTGAGGAAGAGTCCAGACAATAATGCTTTGTAAAAGTATGAACAGAGTACCTTTTGGCCGCCACACAAATATCTTGAATTGGGACTCCTCTCTGTAAAGCAGAGGATGTAGCCAGCCCTCGAGATTAGGTGTGCATCAGACCATTTTACGCACTTAATTCTTGTGAATACTGCACATTTATTTTTCCTAGTCGTATATTCCTATTTGATGTTAAATTAGTAGATATGTTTGGTATAGTTTTAAAATATTGCAAGTGTTTGCATGTATGCCTCTGTGTGTGAGGGCACATTCACTTGTTAGTCACAGCAGAGTGAGCAAGGAACAGCGAGCAGGTATAATTCATACAGATAGGGAGGGTGAAAATCTACCAGCAATTCTTTGATGGACTTTTATATAAGTTTAATGGGACATTAGCAGTCCTTCCCCAATAAGGACTAGCTACTATTTTTTTTAAATGAGACCAGGTTAACACTTCTCAACATTGTTGTATATATTTTTAGCAGGGTTGACTGTACTAGTACCTCTCAACAGCTCTGCTATATATTTAAGTACCCTAGCTGCTCAGCAGGACAATGGACTATTCATAGCAGGGCTAAAGCATATTTCGAGGCATCATAACCAGATTTCTTAGCAGGACTGATAGGTTTTGGAACAGTACCTGAATTTTTCAGCAGTGGCATTGTAATGACGCAGTACCAACATGTGTTTGCAGTTTCAGTATGTAGCCAACGCACTGAAGAGAAACAGTCTCTAAGCTCTCCCATCCATTATCCTGAGGTGTTAGTATGCACACTGGTGGACAGTGTGAGAAAAATTGCATTGCTTTGGTAGGTTTCAAGCCACCCTGCTCTCTGTATTGCGGTTTTCCTAACTCTGATTCTCCCATGTCTGCCAAATCTCTAGTACCTCTATAAATCTCCTGCTTCATGTGTAGGATAGTTCATTGAAAGAGGCATAGAGTTTGGGATGGGCCATTATGTCAGGTAAGCCATGCATGGGACTGCCGATGCCCCAATCCTACACGCCTTTCAGACTAGGTTGATAAACCTGCCACACAGATCAATGTTTCACCTGCATGTTCCAAAAAAAGATCAATGGCTTGGTGTGCTCATGCATCTGCATGCATTGATATGTGTTTAAGATGGAGATAAAAGGTTTGAATTGTAGCAGAACCGACTTAGCTTTCCAAAGGGTAAATGTTTTATGGTTCAGAACCCGCACATCTCCTCAGTGCTGCCATACTTGCCATTCAGTGCAGGTAAAGCATTTGCATGGAAACAAATTCAGCATCTAATGATAGGAAACTCTAAATCTGCAATTTCCAGCCTAACTTCCAAAAGCAAGTTTGCATACATTTAAAAGGAGCCACCCCCTAATTTCCAAACTAAACTATATTTATAGATGGAAAATGCATTTTCAGGTTTTCAAGATGGCCACCGGGGTGAGGAGTCGCAAATGAGCTGCGCTCCGCCTGGACCGCCAGACAATTCAGCACATTGAAGAAGCGGTTGTTGGCAGATAAGGTGGATTGACCTTGTCGCCACTACAGCCCCCCCCCACATCCCCCCAGCGACAGCACCACCCACCCAACCCGTTGCTCGTGGAAACACCGGAGCGGAGGTACTACGAGAGCGGCTCATCCCCCGTGGTGGGAAACCGAACCCGACGAGGAGAGAGCGGGGAGGCCAGGGGAGAGTGGAGGCCCTGAACGGGGTGCATGGACCCGTGCCCACCCTCTGCCCCCCCACCCGCAGCACTAGAATCAGTGAGCCCCGCAATCCGGGGACAGCATGGGCTCCGGCGCTGAGGCACGCCCCTCCCCCTCCGTCAAGAGCTGCAGACGGCAGGAAGAGAGGAGTGTGGACCGCCCGTAATTGAGGCCGGGGGCGAGGAGGGCCCGCACAGGAAAGAGATGTCAGCCGACGGCAGGCGGGGCGGACCGCTTTAATCTTGGAGCGGGGGCCGCCCTGCACTCACCACAAGCACACGCGAAGGTGGTGAGTCGGGTCGGGTGGAGCCTCGGAGCAAGCCCGGCGGCGGAGGTGGAGGAGGGGCGTAGAGAGCGGACGAGGCGGGCCCCCGGTGGACTCCAAAGCACCCAAATCATATAGAGAACATCGAGGGGAGGTGAGGGGGGAATCGCGCAATTGGACTTAAAGAGGGAAAAGAAGGGGGAAAAAAATGATTAAAAAAAATAAAAAATAAAAAATAAAGGAAAGCGCACCTCTTGCCAAAAGAAAGGGAAGGAAAGGCAAGAGGTTAATCAAGGGACAATATATAAAGCCGGACAACCCTGGCCAACTTGTTGCATAAAGATCACCAGGGAAGACAGTCCATGCATCGAGGGTGGGGTGGAAACAGACGCACAAGCTGGGCGGCACGCTACGAAATCAGATAACCCACCCCAATAACATAACAGGCAAGGAGGAACTCCAGAGTTGGGAGGACGACCCCCCCCACCCACCCCCTCAGGAAAAGCACAATCAGGAACACTCCAGCGTATGCAGGCCTAAAAGATACGAGAAGACAAGTTGAAGCCCGAAAGGTCAGGATTTGCAACCTGGGACTCCTAAGGGGATAGGAAAGAACACCTAGCTCAGAGGGAACAAAACAGCGGACAGTTAATAAGTACCCACTGGTCAGCAGAAGGACCGGAAAACCCACGGGACGCCACAGACAGGCATTGAAATATGTCAAGAGCCAGGGGGAAAAGCAACGTCACGCAGCAAACACCACAGTCCACTAAACAAGACGCAAATATCCTACAAATGTGGTCGACGGAAGGAGCGGCACAACAAAGATTACAAGAGGACTCCCAAAGAGAGGGCGAAGAGCCCACCCACCACCAACAGCCTCTAACGAGAGAAGATATGCAGACATGGTTTCAGGACCTGCAGGAAAAGTTCATGTCCACGGTGCAGGAACAATTCACAACGATGAAGAATGACATGAAGCAGGCGGTGCAGGATATCAAAATAGACGTGGCCAAGCAAGAGGAAAGAACGGATATCGTTGAGAGGACAATTAAGCAGGTCGAGGAAGAGGCGCTGCAGACTAGTGAAACACAAGAACACTTAGTGGGACTTACCCACAACCTGGAAATACAATGTGAAGATCTAGAAAACCGCTCCAGACGGTCCAACATTTGCATTAAAAATATGGCGGAATCCGTTCTTGATAAAGACCTGAAGCAGGCAGTGAAGGAGGTCTTTAGAGATGTCCTGGGTGCTCAAGAGACAGAGGAAATTGGAATCCACAGAGTCCATAGGGTAGGACCAAAAAGGACAGGAGGACTGGGAGAAAGACCAAGGGATGTCTGGCTCCCTCATCATATCCACAGAAGAACAAGTTACTTCTTACCTTGTAACGTTCTTTCGATGGGATGTTCCTCCGACGTATTCCTTATCTTTGATAATTCGTCTCCAGCTTGCTGGCCTCGGAAATGTTTTCTCTGTAGAGAGCGCTGCGCGTCGACGTCCGCCGAGTCGATGTCCCTCGACAGCCACCGTATCGGCGCCGGCATCACCATGCCCATAAATAGCCACGCGTGGCGTCCGTTGCTCAGTTCCATTTTGTAGCATAAGATAAGTCATGCCTGAATTGGTTATTGACCTTGAAGGAGCGTAAGCTGCAACCACAAGGGAAGTATTACTGCGGGGATGGATGGGAGGGGCGATAAGGAATACGTCGTTACAAGGTAAGAAGTAACTTGTTCTTCGAAGGGATTGTGTCCTCCAACGTATTCCTTATCTTTGATAGACTCCCATAGCAGTGGCATGTAATTGGAGGTGGGAGTAATAATGTCATGTATCCCTTTTAGGAATGAACCAAATGTAATACGGCTTTGCCAAATCTGGTCTCTTGACTAGTGGAGGAATCCAGGTTGTAAAATTTTGTGAATGTATGTGCGGACGACCATGTGGCAGCCGCACATATGTCTCGGACCGGTACCCCTCTTTGAAGGGCCGAAGAGGCTGCGATACCCCTGGTTGAATGAGCCCTAAGATTTTGGGGTGTCTCTTTCCCTGCCAGTTTGTAACATTCCAGAATGACCAAAATAATCCACCTGGAAATGGTCTGTTTTGTTATGGGTAGTCCCAACATGTGACCTGAGTATCCTACAAACAGTTGGTCTGCTTGCCTAATCCTAGCCAGTCTGCTGATGTAAAAGCTCAGAGCTCGCCTTTGGTCCAGCCTATGTAGCCTTTCTTCCTCTTTCCTCGGATGGGGAGGAGGGTAGAACGAAGGTAAGGTAATTTTCTGAGTGATATGAAATTCAGAAACCACCTTTGGGAGGAAATTAGGCTTCACCTGTAGGACAACTTTGTCCTTATGGAAAATTGTATGGGGGGGGTTTACAAGAGAGCTTGTAATTCGCTCACCCTCCTAGCAGATGTTAGTGCTACCAATAGGACAGTTTTAAGAGTGAGAAATATCAGCGAACAAGAGTGGAGTGGTTCGAATGGCGTACCCATTAGGAAATTTAAGACTAAATTTAAGTCCCATAAGGGAACTTGGAATGGTCTTGGAGGATAAACATTAGTTAATCCCTTGAGAAATTGTATTACTAGAGGTAGTTTGAAATACGATGGTTCCTCCGCAGTGCGCTTGAAGATTGAAAGCGCTGCGAGATAGCCTTTTACAGTGCCAACTTGAAGGCCTGAGTTTGCCAAGTAGAGTAGAAATGATAACACCGTTGGTGTGCCACATGAAAAAGGGTCAATATTCCCCTCTCTACACCAGCTGCAAAATTTGTTCCAACGGCAGCAGTATAAAGACTTTGTTGCTGGCCTTCTGGCCGAAAGCAACACCTCCATGACGTCATCAGGGAGGTCCCAATCCTTGTACCTCACCCTTTCAGAAGCCAAGCGTGAAGGTTGAGGGTTCTGATGTCTGGATGGAGAACCTGACCTCCCTTCTGTGAGAGATGATTCTCTTTGAGTGGAAGACGGATTGGAGGACAGATAGACATATCTAGAAGGTCCGGGTACCACGTTCTCCTGGCCCAGTCCGGGGCAATTAAGATCATGGTTTTCCAGAATCTTCTCAACCTCCTGATCATTTGAGGAATAACAGGGACTGGTGGAAACGTGTAAAGGAGTGGGAACTCCCAGTCCACTACGAACGCGTCCCCTAGAGCTCCTCTCGGGGGAAATTCTCTTGAACAGAACAGATCGCACTTCCTGTTGGTGCTGGTGGTGAACAGATCCACCTGAGGGGTTCCCCAAAGGGCAAAGATCTCTTGAAGGACTTCCTGAGCTAGCTCCCACTCGTGGGAGACTGTGCTCTGCCTGCTCAGAGCGTCCGCTGACAAGTTCTTCTCCCCGGCTAGGTGGACTGCCGATAGAGAGATTCCTTTCTGAATTGCCCAAAACCAGAGCTGCATTGCCTCTCTGCACAGTGGCAGTGATCCTACGCCTCCTCTTTTGTTGAGGTAGTGCATGGCCACCCTGTTGTCCATCATTATCAGGACATTTCTCCCCTGTACTGATGGCAGGAAAGCTTTCAGCGCTAGTCTGATCGCTCTCAGCTCTAATAGGTTGATGTGTAGTCTGGACTCGGATGGAGACCAACGACCGCTGATGGTCAAGTCGTTGGCATGGGCTCCCCACCCTGTGAGTGAGGCGTCTGTGACTACCGTTATCTGCGGCCATGGTTGCCAAAACAGTTCTCCTTTCAAGATGTTCTCTGGATAGGCCCACCATTGAAGGTCGTGGGCTACCTTGCCCGGAATCCGGAGGAGATCTGTCATTCTCCCTGAGAATTGCGACCACTGAGTTCTCAGTGCCCACTGAAGAGATCTCATTCTCAGGCGAGACTCTGGCACAAGTAAGATGCAGGATGCCATGAGGCCTAGCAACCTCAAAAAGTCGAAGGCTGGGAGACGTTGGGCATTTTGAAACTTGTTGACCATCTGCAGAATATCTTGAGCCCTCACCTCTGGTGGCGAGGCTTTTCCCAGGGAAGTGTCCAGGACCGCTCCAATGAACTGGAGTCTCTGTGATGGTATCATCTGTGACTTCTTGAAATTGAGGGAGAAGCCCAGTTTGTGAAGGAAGTGGCAGACATAATCTAGCTGGATCTGAGCTTGTTCCGAAGATACAGCTCTGATCAGCCAATCGTCCAGGTAGGGGTAGACGTGGATCCCTTCCCTCCTTAGACTCGCAGCCACTACCGACATTAGCTTGGTGAAGACCCTCGGGGCGGAGGTCAGACCAAATGGCAGAACTCGAAATTGATAATGAGTCGCCAATTGCGAACCTCACATATTTCCTGTGTTTGAGATGGATTGGCACATGGAAATAAGCATCCTGAAGGTCCAGAGATACCAGCCAGTCCTGGAGCTGGAGGGCCTGAAGGATCTGAGAGAGAGTTACCATCTTGAACTTGTCCTTCCTGAGGAACTTGTTCAATTCTCGTAAGTCCAGGATGGGTCTCAGTCCTCCGTCCTTCTTCGGTATGAGAAAGTAGGGGGGAGTACCAGCCCTTGTTCCTGTCCGCTACAGGTACCGGTTCTATGGCACCTTTCTCTAGTAGGTCTATAATTTCCTGCAAGAGGAGCGTATCTGGAACTTTTAGAGAGCTGTGCCCCGGTGGATGACTCTGAGGGATGTGTAGAAAGGGTAGGCAGCAACCCTGGGCAACTGTCTCCAATGCCCAAGCATCTGACGTAATAGCCTGCCATTCCGTCAGATGGTGAGTTAACCTGCCCCCTACAGGTGTTTTGTGTGGAAAGACCTCAGAGTGGTTTGGGGGCGGCTAATGCAGATGCAGAGGGTAAAGAGGCACCTGCTGCTGCTGCGGCTTTAGTACTTTTGACCCGTCCACCTCGGGTGGATCTCCTTTGGCCTCTTTGAGCCGGCTGTCCTCTGCCTTTCCCGAATGCGGAATAATAGCGAAAGGACTTCCCTCTCTTAGAGGGTACTGAGGGGCGAAAAGGAGTTTGGCGGATTGCAGCTCCTAAAGAGTTTGCCGCTGCTTTAGATGTCTGCAACTTTTCCAGACTGTCATCAGCCTTTTTACCGAATAAAAAAGAGCCGTCAAAGGGCATATTCAAAAGTCTGGCCTATACATCTGGAGCAAAGCCAGACTTTCACAACCACGCATGCCTGCGGATTGTCGTACTTGCCGCCATGGCCCTGCTGACACTGTCAGCGGAATCGATGCCAGTTTGAAGTGACTCGCACATGGCATCTTTGCCATCTTTGATGATGTTAAGGAAGGCTTCCCTTTCCTCTCCTTCCGGTATGCAGTCAGCCGCTGATGAAGCACACTCCCACAGTGTGTGACTGAACCTGGCGAGCGTACAGGTGGCGTTGATGGACTTCAACGCCATACTACAAGCAGAAAATACTTTTCTTGCCATAGAATTGTACCTTTTGTCATCTCTATCCTGTGGGACAGTAGGGTAAGCGGATCTGCTGCTTGATTAAGTTGCCGCTTGAACCACCAGGCTCTCTGGAGTCGGGTGTTTTCATAAGTATTCAGGGTCAGCCGCAGCTACCCTATACTTGGCTGACAATCCTTTATTGACTGCAGGGATAACCTCAGGAGTTTCCCAATTAGATGAAATCTTCCTTTGCAAGGCTGCATCGAAGGGGACCACAGGATCCTCCTGTGGACCTTTGTCCAGTATGTCTGTCAGGTCATCCTGTTGAAAAACAGGTGAAGGCGCAGACCAACCCATAAATTCAATAATCCTTGCCATCAGGGTTCTATAGGGTGTTTCGGCATGTTCCCCTGGGTCTGGTTTGACAAATTCCACTTCTGGAGAAGTGTCCAGCCCACTTGCCTCATGTAAAGATTCCTGTAGGTCTTTCAACCTTCTTTCCTCAGAGGTAAAATCCTCTGAAACAGGTAGTGTGGTCCTCTGCAACCCGAAGGTTTCCTGGTCAGAATCCTCCCCTTCTTCATAGATTGAAGATAATCTGGGGTACTCTGATCTCGGAAATGGTGTAAAACCCATTTCTAAGGCAGAAGGAGCCAAACTCGTCATTATTGGGCGAGAAAGCGTCAATGTCGTCGACGCCAATGTGACAGGCTTCGAAGGCGCCGAGAAAGGTGTCGAGAAAACTGGAAGAGGCCTCAAAGATGTCTCGGCGTCGTGCCGGAGGCTCTTGGTATCACCGTTGGCTGTGATTTAGCCGTGGTTTTCTCTTTCATCGGCGTCGATGTCGGCGTCGACGATGGCGTCGATTCGATCGACCGATGTGCCGAAGAACCCTTCGACAACGGCGACGATGGCGCCGATCCATGCGTCGAGGGGATCTTCGACAACGCCGTCGATGGCGCCGATCCATGTGTCGAAGGGATCTTCGACGACGGTGTCGAAGATGGTGCCTTCTTACCTGATGGCCCGTGGCGCTCTCGGGTGGATTCTTTCGCCGGGTGCAGCGACTCGCGGCGTTTCGATTTTTTGGGTTTTTCACCCCATCTATCACCCTCAGCTGTCTTCGAGGGGGTCGAGGCCGCTTTCTCGAAGACGCTTAGCATTTTCTTCCTGAATTCCTCCCACTCAGCCTGAGAGCTGTGTTTTGTGGGGCAGGAGACCCTTTCTGGGGAAATAGAAGATGACGAGGAAGGGGATCTTCGACGTCTCTTCTTTGAGTGTCTAGATCTCGACGAATGGTGGGAGCTACTTCGAGACCTAGAATGGGAATGCTTTCGACAGCGAGGAGACGAATGCCTCGACTCGGCTGAAGAAACTTTCGAGGAGGTTTTGACTGACTTGCCTCTCTCGAGCTTCCCCTTCCGCTGCTTCAAGGCTTTCGCCGTCATGGACATGCAGTCCTCACTCTCCGAACAATGGTGCTCGAATCCCAAGCACCACAAGCAGATCCTGTGTGGATCTGTTATCGACATTTTCTTACCGCAGTCTCGACATTTTTTGAAGCCGGACCGCGGAGTCGTCGGTTCCGATGAAGAAGTCATCGAGAACAAGTTGGTAATTCGAGTTAATAGAAGAGGTTTTATCTACCTGAACTGAGCAACGATATTCCGAGGCCCCAGCAAGCGCGGACAAACGGAACTGAGCAACGGACGCCGCGCATGGCTATTTATGGTCATGGTGACGTTAGCGCCGATACGGTGGCTGTTGAGGGACATCGACTCGGCGGACGTCGACGCGCAGCGCCCTCTACAGAGGAAACATTTCTGAGGCCAACAACCTGGAGAGGTATTATCAAAGATAAGGATACGTCGGAGGACGCAATCCCTTCGAAAGAACAGATTCTGAGGAGGGCAAGAGAAATGGAGCACATCAGAATGAATGGACAAGATATACAGCTCTGTCAGGACCTGGCGCTGGTGACCCTACAAAAGAGAAGAGCAATGGCCACTCTGGTCAAAGCCCTGGTTGCGAAACAAATCCGCTATAAGTGGATCTTCCCATTTGGGCTGTTATTCACCTGGGAAGGAAAGCAGAGAAGGGTTACCACGTGGGAAGAAGGCCTCAGTACGATGGGACTACAAGAAGAGGAAGTGGACTCGGAGGAAGCTAATGCAAGGGGAGTCCAATCGAGAAAGCCGAGAGGCTGGGAAACGGTCAGACCGAGAAGAATAAAAGCAGGAAGGGAAGATCGTAGGAAACATCGATGACAGAATTGTGATGTAAAGGACTAGAATGGACAGAAATATACATGAGGGCAATTCACGGTACCCGTTGAGGGTGAGCGGAGAGATACAGATCAGCCGCACAATACTTGATGATGGCAGTCCAGGGGTAACCCACCATCTTGGAATCGAGCAAGAAAGAACGGTAATGTGGGGTTTAGGATTCCCTACAAATTCTACCCCCCCCGAGGGTAAGATGGGCAGGGAGCGACAGGCGCAACGCCCTAGCGACAATAGGAACCCTCGCCCAACTCGGGGGCAAGTTGTTTGGTTTAATGTTTTTGGTTGGGGGGGCAGTTAATGGGGAGGGGAGGGAGGGATAGGGGCAGGAACCATACGTTCCGGGCAACCAGGGGGACTCGAAAGCTGTGCGTGAACATGTAACAAATGGGAAAGATACGTATTCTGAGCTATAACATAAGGGGCATGAACCATCCAACGAAAAGGGTGAAGCTGGAGAAGCAGCTTAAAAGGGAGAAGGCAGATGTACTATTGCTTCAAGAAACCCATATTAGGACAAGGGACACGCAGAAAACACGCATCAGAGGGTATAAAATATGGGCACAGGCAACCTCAACAGAGAAAAAAGGGGGGGTGCTGATAGCAATACGGGAGGGGAGTGGGGCCAACCTGGTAGAGGCATGTACAGATAAAGAAGGGAGATACGCATTCATTAATGCGGAGTTTGCGGGATATCGCATTACCCTCGCATCGATATATGCACCAAATTTGGGACAAGACGGCTTCCTCAGAGATGCATTGGGGAAACTTGAAAGCTTCGCTAAGGGGGAGGTGATGCTTGGAGGCAATCTCAACATGGCTTGGAATCCATTACTAGACAGAAGTGCAGGCAATGCCCAGGGCCAGGGTGCACCATCTAAAACCCTCAGACAACAGATGGATCACATGGCCCTTAATGATGTGTGGAGGGAACTGAAAGGGGAACAAAGAGGTTTTAACATACTTCTCGCACGTTCATAATTTTATGTCAAGAATCGATTATTTCTGGGCATCAGTGGGCCTGTTGGGAAAGATTCAAGGGATAGAACTGGGAACGATAGCGCTTTCAGACCATGAACAGCTTTGGCTTGATCTAACCCTATCGGGGAAAACAAACCTCTGTGGAGATGGAGATTACCCCTGGATGTAATCCAAGACCCGATTACAGGAGAGACCATAACAGAAATGATAGAAGAATATTTTGCGCAAAACGATACCGGGGAGGTTTCCATGGCTACGATATGGGATGCTTTTAAAGCAGTTATGAGAGGGAAGATCATAGCATTCAAAATCACGAAGGAAAAACAAAGATATATGTGGGAAAAGGAACTGGAAAAGTCTAACAGAATTGCACGAGAAAATCTTGGCCCACCCCACTAAGGCATTAAAAAAAGCACTGAAACACACACAGGGCCAACTGGAGCTGTTGTGCACAGAAGGAGCAGAAAGGAACTTACTCTACCTCAGGCAGAGATATTATATAAAAGCAAATAAGGCAGACAGACTCCTAGCGAGACAACTCCACTCATAGCAGAAAGATATAACGATTAAGGCCATGCGAAACTCGGAAGGGGAATTACAGACGGGCACACAAGAGATGGGGCAGTCATTTAGAGAATACTACCAAAAACTATACACCTCGGGCCTCCCAGATGTAGTAGCACAAGACACAATTCTGAATGCCCTCCCCATCCCGCGAATATCAGAAGAAGATAGACAAACCCTAGAGAACCCAATCAGGGAAGAGGAAGTTAAAAAAGCAATCGCAGAAATCCCGATAAATAAAGCACCTAGGGCAACATGGCTTCACAGCCCCTTTCTATAAAAAGTACGTAGATCAGATAATCCCAGCTCTCACCAGGCTTCTAAATTCATTCAAAGATAGCGGCAACGTGACTCCCACTATGAATGAGGCGAAGGTCTTAGTCTTCCATAAAGCAGGGAAAGATCCAACACTCCCTGAGGCATATAGGCCTATTTCCCTGATCAATTTGGATGCAAAAATATAAACAAAGATCCTAGCAGCAATGCTATCCCCGCTCCTCCCAAAGCTAATTCACTTAGATCAATCAGGCTTCATCCCGGGAAGACAAACCCACGACAATCTTAGAAGGCTCATTCACTTAGTGTAAAAAAATAGGTAAAACACACACCCCTGCGCTATTACTCTCAGTGGACGACGAGAAAGCGTTTGACCGGGTAGAATGGTCAATGCTATTTAAAGTCCTATCCTGCCTGGGATTTGGGGAACAATATATAGCCAGGATCAGGGCAAATTATAACTCCCCCTCTAGCAGGTTGGCCATCATTGGAGAAGTCACAGACAAGATAACAATTTCCAGGGGTACGAAACAGGGTTGCCAGCTCTCCCCACTTTTGTACGCTATCTTTTTGGAACCCTTTTTAATAAAAATGAGGGAGGCTACCCACATTAAGGGGATCGAAATGGCAGGCACACAGCACAAAGTAATAGCGTACGCAGACGATATGCTGATAACCTTAGAAAACCCAGAGTCAACTCTACAGACGGTGGTTAGGGAATTAGAAGAGTTTTGGACCATATCAGGACTGAAAATCAATAGGAAAAAGTCAGAAATTCTAATCCTGGCGTGCGATAGGGGTCAGATAAAAAGCAAAGCTAGTCTACTGGATCTTAAAATTGGTGGGAAGGGCATCAAATACCTGGGAATAAGAATAACCCAAAACTCTTAGCAGACGTACGTAAAGACCTAGAAAGATGGAACCCGCTACTGATCTCCTGGTGGGGTAGAATACAATCGGTCAAGATGACCATTCTCCCAAAAGTTCTATATTATTTCCAGGCTCTCCCGGTGGGTGTCCCCCACACCTTCTTTAAAACGTTATCTAAAACTATTTCCTCATTTATCTGGAGAGGAAAGACCCCGAGAATTGCTAGGGCTACCCTCACAGCTCAAACCAGGGAGGGGGGATGGCGCTCCCCCATTTTAAGAAGTATTACCAGGCGGCAAAACTAAAGGTCCTGCGGGAATGGATGGGGGAAGATCGACAGCCGATCTGGTCGAAACAAGATTGTGCAGTGGCAAAGACACCTTTGGTGGAACTACTCTAGAAACAGAAACAACATAGACACCCTAATATAGGCATAAGCGAAATTATGAGGACCACGTTGGAGGCATGGGACTCCCAAACACAGACAGGCATAATGACCACAGCGCTAGGCCCCTTCACACCCATATGCCGAAAACCCCAATTCCCACCAGGTGTGGAACAAAGGGCATATGAGAAATGGGGAAGAGGCGGGCATAACGAAAATAGGGGAAATGTTTATAGACAATGAAATTAGGTCACATGACTCATGCTACTCAACTGCATCTCGCTCCTGACGAGATAAATACAAATATGAGCAACTTAAAGGAGAGTTCCGGGACTTTTTTTTTTATTGTCCCTACGGTTCGGCCATGTGTTTTTAAGCATAACTCGGTAGATCGTAGAAAACTTTCCTATGGACCTTACCCGACTTTTCGTCCATTAACGCACTCGAAATCAACCGCCATTTTATGATAATCCTATCACTTGCCGCATCGCCCTGGCTCACCTGCTTTTGCGGCACTAAATCAAATCCCCCGCCCCTGAAACAGACTTTATCAAAACATTCATATTCCCCGCCTCTATCCGTGACGTGACTGTGCTGCGTAGGCAAACGCGCCCAGGCGTCTTCTACGCGACTCCACACAGAACCCGGAAACCAACACAGATCAGCTCACACAACACAGCGCGCCACAATTCGCAATATGAAACTGTACTTTTAAATCAAACCGCAAGATTGTAAATTTGGTAAAGTACATTTATTTGACATCAAATGTTTAGAGAATATTCAGCGATTTTCTTTTTTATTTGCTCTCGATCCAAAATAGTTCGTTTTGAGGCACGCGATGTTCCTTTGCTGTACACAGGGTCTTAGATCATCTCACAATACAGCGCCACAATTCGGAATATCAAACTGTGGTTTAAAAGCAAACTGCAAGATTGTACATTTGGCAAAGTACATTTATTGGACATCAAATGTTTATAGAATATTCAGCGATTTTCATTTTTATTTGCTCTCGATCCAAAATAGTTCGTCTTGAGGCAAGCGATGTTCGTGTGCAGTAAACAGGGTGTTGGTTTACGATAAAATAAGCTCTTCGGTCGCACTGATAATCGCATGGCTGTTCCAACAACGAGGCACTAGGCCACCACAACGGTCTGTATGTTGCATCTAGCCGTTAGTACCGCGTAAGGGCATACTTGTACTTGGCGATCGTCCCATAAAATGGTCAGGGTGGTAACGTTGTTCACGCGGAGAAGCAACTGGCGGTTAAAGAAGCCGTCCGCTGGTGTCTGGTATTCGTGACACATGCAGTAATGCATGATGTACCTGTTTGAAAAACATAAACAATGAAATTAGTCTCACCATCAGATCTTTATTAAAATTATTCATTTTATATATTCGGTCGGTAAATTATTTCATAGCTAGGACAGTGCAACTGGGTTTTAAACGTCAAGGGGGGGCTGTAGGATACTGAGACAGTCCCTCAGTGCAGGGGTTGACAGGGAGTGCAGGTGGAGAGTGGAAGGGCCCAGGACCGAGATCGCAGACAGTGGACCAGTTGTTGCAGGGGAGAGGGAGAGAGAAAGCAGAAGCAAAGGTTTTGAGGTGCTTCCGTAAAAGTAGACGGTTCTCCCCAAGATAGTGCGCGGTACAAAACAACATGCCACATAGAACGAACAAGTACAACTTAACCCGTCTTTAAAGCAACTGTATAGTAATTAAATTGCGGTATAAACTCATCTAAAGAGTTACTTACATTATATTTGCATTTTCCATTGCGTCTGTGCGTAGGGCAGCCCCGAAATACCACTCCTTCTATGCCGACGTTATTTCTTCTAATGAACGAACATGAAATGGCTTTCGTTTCTGAAATTATATTCATTATCGTTTCTTACGTGGTCCCGGCCTGTCAAGGTCAAAATACAATAGAACCTTATACTGAGTCGTGTGCCATTCTGGCACCCGAGAAAAAATCAAAGCAGCTGACCTTCACTTTGAACGAGCACACATTCCTAGTTAGCTACATTGAGTGTAAGGCATTCTCACAGGACTTGAAATTTACACTCCATCTTTGCATTTTGTCTGCGTGCTTTGCAGCCACACAGAACCATAAATACGGAGACATTCTATATTTTTTGAAAAATGATTTATATTACTGTTTGGTTTAATTTAATGCGCAAATGAACAAGGTTGGATAGATACACATATTCAATGGGCCTGCAACATGAGGAGACTTGAGAGAACAGACAATGAAATTACAATCATTTAAACCGTGATGTGTATTTCTCAATGAGTTCTTCTTTAGGTGGACATGGAACAGATGCAATGTTGGGTGGCAATGCAGTTGTCCCCTGCACAGGTTCGTTCACAACTCCATGTATGTGCCTATCTAGGACGTCAACAATAAGTTTCTCAATAAACTCATATTGCATATCCTCAAACACTGGTTTGATCACCCATTGTTTACTTCTTTTAGTGAAGGCCTTATTGTAGCTTATTGTTGACGGCCAACATTATGGTTATGTGCCAAGACCGCTAAAAGAGTCCGATTTATCATGCCCTCCATGCCAAAATGCAATCGTTTTGGCCTGTACTTGAGGCACATATTGTGGAACACCTCCAAATCTCCTGTGTGGCAGAATTCCGTGAGTCCCCTCAAAGCTTTTGTTATAGTTTTATCAAATACAATCTTTTCAATGGCTTTGTGAGTGGGTGATGAAGGAATCAACCACTTCTTCTTCCGTGCCTCCTCTGTGGACAAATGGCCATGTTCACAATTGTGGAAATGTTGGTTCGTGTTCCATCGGTGAACGTTTGTACAGTGTGGCATTACTGACCGCCATTTTTCCAGTAGAATTTCCAACGACCCTCCACATGTTTTTGAGCTCCACCAAAGATGGTTGCTGATTGACTTGGACCACTGTGAAATACCTTGCAATTCTTTTTTTTTACCTGCAGCCGACAATTTTTTATTGATTGATTTTGCAAGATGCCAAACGTCAAATTGGTGATTTATATTTTTGTACTGTTCTCTCATTGTCTTGGCAATTGAAACATGTCTGTCCGTGGCTATCAGGTCGATCACCATTCCCCGCGATTGTAGTTCTTGCAATGATGCTACAAAGCCAACTTTCTCCATGGCCACTGAGGATGTACTTTGTGACACCTGCACGACCACCGAACTCACAATTTTCTTACTTTCCATGTCCTGAAAGTGGTAGGTGCAGTACTTGGCTGAAAATCCTGGGCTGTCGCACTGTCCATCACCGGCTAGCCTGAACCGTTTGCCCGCGAATGTACTATCAATAGACATTTTTTCCATTCTCCAAGCTTCGCTAATGGCTGGAAATAGATAATCGGTTTGGTATTTGTAGAACTGAGTTTTCGCAATGAAATGGATTCCCACAAACTGAAAGAAAGACTCTAATTTTTTAAAACTTGAACCACTAAAAAGTGCAGCCGCTGCACAAAGTAGATTGCCTGCTGGCAGTTGTCCCAGCATAGGTTGTGCAGACCATGTGAAAGGATGATATTTTGTACAGGTGGCATGTATTTTAAGGTTAGTGCCTCGAATTGCACGAGTCACATTAATCAATGGCTCCCCACATACTTCCCCACCAACCAAATGCCCACATTTAATCCGAATAATAATATCAATCAAACAACTATCGAATACAATGAATTTGGCCTCTTTCCTTATACTGTCACTCTGCATCCCAGCTGGTTCGGCCTGTAACGTTGAGGACATGTCACTCACATGAAAGGTAGAATCTCTGATATCGTCTTCCGCTATGTTCAGTGATATTGATGGTGTTTCATTGTCGTCTACTTCATTCTCTTCCATTGCAACATCTGTTCCTTCTCCGGCGATGGGTGAATAAAACAATTTCTTCAACTTTCTCGCGGTCTTAGTTTTTGCGGGTGTGGATTCTGTGAATTGATCTCCGACTGCATCCGAACTACCAGGAGGACATTCACTATCAATGGCTGGTGGTGGTATAGCTCCGTTGTCAATCACTTCATATTCTTCCCATTGGCACGATGCTTCTCCAGTCTCAAGTCCCTGCCAAAAGGTTTGACAAGCAACATCTCTCGTTCGCTTCACTGTCTGTGTAGATCTAGTTCGTACACCCACTCGCAACTAGAGGAAAGATTGGAAAAGGGGTGTTCAGTTTAAACACAACTTACAGTATTGAACTATTAACAGTGAAAAACAACATAATATAGTGACCAGGACACTAACCTTCTTTTGCTTTCTTTTCTTTGAAACTTTCTTGCCTCGAACTTCAACATCAGGACGCTGTTGCTCCGACTCGTGTGTATATGTCTCCACTTCCTCTTGCGCTACAACGACTATGTTTTCCTGATAAGCACATCCATCACGCACTGACGCTCCATCGACTCCCTGAAACATAGAACTTTCATTAGTATGTATAATAATATCGAAAACACAAAATGTACTTGGGGACCAATACCCACGTACATCTCAATAGCAAAACACGAATGAACGCTTTGTGTAGAACATTCAAACGACAATTATTCACGCATTGTTGATCTAGTTAGATGGAACTGTCAAGATCCATACCTCGGGCTCCTCATAGACTTCCATTGATGATATTATTGAAGATGATGCTTCAGTGACTCCCTGAAACACAGTAATTGCATTAGTATGGTTTTCTATTTTGATAAAAAGAACATAAAGTTTGTGCAGGCGTCAACGGCTCATCTAAATAGACCTGCACAAATGATCAGTTGTCTAAAATAAATAATGGATATCTAAATATGATTCGATTTGCTCGATCGTTGGAAGTGTCACCACCCAGAAATCTGCATCAACTACTAGGGGTGATGTTCTTGTAGAAGAAGCTCCGTCATCTCCCTGAAACATAGTACTTGCGTTAATAAAGAAGGAAGTATAGCGGATGTAATCACGTCATATGATTTCGCTTCATCGAACTGTCAGTATCCATACCTCGAAATGCATAAGAACATCAAGGGACGATGTAACTGCGGTGCACACTTCTGCAAGCTGTTGCGCCGACCCGTAACTGCACGCTCCCCCTTCTTCTTGGACTAATGCTCCATCGACTCCCTGAAACATAGGACTTTCATTAGTAATGAACACAATATTGAAAAAAGAAGACACATACGAGGGCGACGACAGAAGGACATATCAATGGCTAAAAATGAAAGAAGCATTGTGTGTAACAATCACGCTACAAGAATGCAAGATCTGATGATCTCCATCGATGGAACTGTCCTGAAACGTACCTCGAGCATCTGAGTGACATCAACGGTAGTCGTCAATACGTTGGACTCCTCAGCATCTCCCTGAAAGACAGTACTTGAATTATTTTGGATAACAATAATTATAACTCAAAACAAAGACTAGAGGACGAGTACAAGGGTGTACCATTAGGTAAAATAATTACACGATAACTTAAAACTGTTGATTTACATGCCTAAAACAAGTCAATGGCAGAATAGCTAAGTAAGATTACCCGATAGGCGCTTGAAGTGGCTGATGACTGCAATAACGACACGGATGGAGAATCTTCCGCCTTCATATTGAGTGGATACATAAATGGGGAAATTATTGTTAGCTAATGCTACACACTACCGCAAGGCCGAGAGATAAATACGTAAACTTGACTCACCAGTGGAGGGATGTGGACGAATAGAGTGGGAATAGCGGTGGAGAGCAATTTTCGCCTCGCTCGCGGTGTGTTCTTCTTTATTAGCAATGATGTGGAGTACATGTCAGAGGTATAAAGTGCCTGCTGCAGATGCGGTATCGATCACCCCTCTTGTCCGCAAAGACTTCTAGGACTCTACTTTCAAGCTCAGAGGGTGGATATCCGCAATATCGGACCCATTCTCTTATCTGATCTATTGTCTTAGGGAAAACATGCATTATAGTACCTTCAGATTTATTATGGGTCTTCGAAGGGCAACCGCCAATGGAACAGGCAGGCATTGTGGAAAGTTCTGAAAAGTAAAGATCAACAATTCTCTATGAATATCAATGTGTTAAAAAATTAAATGACACATAAAAGGTTCAATGCAAGGTATGTTTTGGTTCTTGGAACTATACACGTTATTCACATGCGGATAAGTATTTGAATAACTTTAAAAAAATAGAAAAATAATTTGACTAAACTCAGAACATGTGACTAGTTCCTTGCATGTACTGTCTTGAACGAAAAGAAATTGGACGCAAAATGAGTATGGTACATGGCCTTACCTTGACGAGCAAACAGTTAGATGCAGGGATCAGAGTAGTTTCTTGTCGTAGAACAGGGAGCAGTTCACAGGTTGCAAACTGACGAGTTTCCTCGAAGTGGTCACGGAAGTTCACAGAGACGAAGAGCAGATAACCAGCACCTTCACGGGTTGACTAGCAAAGCGCAAAGAAGTTCTCATTAGAAATATGAAGTGGGTTATAAAGAATTCGAAACAGGGGTGTGTTTGTGAATGAATGACGTGTATATGCCGTGGCATTATGTGGATTGCAGGGGGCCGTCCAGCGTGAGGGGGGATGCTTGGCAGGAGACACGGGGTCTGGCGGTAGACATGGGAACAACAACCCATGCTCTATAGACCACTTTGAAGTGTACATGGTCTTTGGCACCTCTTGGCCTTTATCGCTCCCTGACAGCTCCACTTGCCAGCACAACTACCCCGGTGCGAACTGCCTTTGATAGGGCGGGGGGTGGATTGGGGCGGTGGTCGTGCAGACAAGACACAGGAAGACTCGTGAATGGAGACACACTTATGTGGATTGCAGGGGGCCGTCCAGCGTGAGGGGGATGCTTGGCAGGAGACACGGGGTCTGGAGGTAGACATGGGAACAACAACCCATGCGCTATAGACCACTTTGAAGTGTACATGGTCTTTGGCACCTCTTGGCCTTTATCGCTCCCTGACAGCTCCACTTGCCAGCACAACTACCCCGGTGCGAACTGCCTTTGATAGGGCGGGGGGTGGATTGGGGCGGTGGTCGTGCAGACAAGACACAGGAAGACTCGTGAATGGAGACACACTTATGTGGATTGCAGGGGGCCGTCCAGCGTGAGGGGGATGCTTGGCAGGAGACACGGGGTCTGGAGGTAGACATGGGAACAACAACCCATGCGCTATAGACCACTTTGAAGTGTACATGGTCTTTGGCACCTCTTGGCCTTTATCGCTCCCTGACAGCTCCACTTGCCAGCACAACTACCCCGGTGCGAACTGCCTTTGATAGTACATGGAAGGCAGGGGGGTGAGTTTATAAATACCTCACCGTCCCAGGAGAATATATGGGTGCAGTTCACCCTGGAGACCCTGGATGCCTAGGCTTGATGCCAACCCGCAAAATAACATATGTATGTCTGCTGCATATGGGTTCAACGGTTATGTGGATTGAAGGTGGGCGGCCAGCGTGAGGGAGGATGCTGGCCGGAGACATGTGGTGTGACAAGACAAGGCACAGGAAGACTATTCAATGGAGACACACTAGATTCATTTAAAAAATCAAAACAACCATTGTTAAAATATATGTTGTGTTTTATTTTAGATCTTAATTTCAATTGAACATAAATAATAAACATTACACATTGTAAAGTTGCGGTTGCAGCACATCCCGGGAAAATCCGCGGTATTGTCCACTGTCGCTGGGGAAATGTTGTCTAATGGCAAGTACCGCACAGGCAGGTATTACTCTCCGAACGCGGTGTCCGAGCCTCCCGTGAAGCCACCAAGTGAAGCAACGATAGGCCACCAGCCTGTACCACCTGTGAAAATGAAAGATGCAAACTGTATTAAAATGACAACTTTCTTATCACTGTCGATTCAGGTAAAAAATGTCATTCTGCTTTGAAAAAAATTCTATCTAGAAAATGCACAACATGGAACCAATTTACATGCATTCGAATGATATGTAGATGTAGTTTTATATGTGGGAGACGACCATGAAATAGTAGTGGCATCACTGACATCACAACCAGAGTATACTTACTCGTTACTCGGATTACGCGGACGAACAGTGCCGCAAAGTTCGTGCATAAGCACCATCATCATCCTCAACACGGTCCGTGAGAGGCAGGCTTCCCTGAACTCTGGCAGCTCGGTGATGCATTGCGGACTTGGCTCGCCTTCCGAAATGTAGGCCAAGCACCCGGAATTTTCACGGCAGCAGCAGTTCTCCTCCTCAGTTGGCATTAGCTCGCACCGATTGCACGTGCACCAGGTGGAGACGCCGTCCATGCGACATGGTCCAGGCTCTTCATCCGTTGACTGGTCCTCCCAACTGCCATCCGAATCCCCATCGTTTTCGCGTGCTTGCCTTTCCAGTAGTTCTTCCTCGGTGTACTCGGGCTCGTACATATACGGCATTATTGTAGCCATTGTGTGGTAAAGAAAGTAAAATAATTTACAGAGATGGTACAGGTGTTCACAAGGCCTAGAAGCGGCGAAGGTAGCTGACCAGAGCACAGAAACGAGTCACAGAATACTCAAAGTAACACAGAGAGAGGAATGGATTCGAAAATCTGCTGCTGTGTGTTGTGAAACGGTGTGTTTATACTTATTGTGGAAAGAGGGGTCCTGCCATTTCCATGGCGACACTTCATTAGCTGAGGCGCAGCGATTGTTGACACGAAACGTGCTTTGGCGTTGGGAAATGGGCGGTACGCGTCTGCTGATGTCAGGCTCAGGGGCGGGGGATTTGATTTAGTGCCGCAAAAGCAGGTGAGCCTGGGCGATGCGGCAAGTGATAGGATTATCATAAAATGGCGGCTGATTTCGAGTGCGTTAATGGACGAAAAGTCGGGTAAGGTCCATAGGAAAGTTTTCTACGATCTACCGAGTTATGCTTAAAAACACATGGCCGAACCGTAGGGACAATAAAAAAAAAGTCCCGGAACTCTCCTTTAAACATTGGATGAAATCCTCGGATATTACCAAAGCGGCAACGAGGGACCTCACGCCTTTTGAGACCTATGTTATCTCCAACACGGGGGCAAAAAAGTGGGTATCAACACTCTATTCATTTATAAACTCACAAGAGGAGGAAATCAAGTGGTCGTACATGATCAGATGGGGCAGAACGCTGGGGGACGAACCTACAAAAACCCAATGGGAGGACCTATGGAAATTAATCCCCAAATTGACTCGCTCTGCACAGACTAGAGAAATGTGGACCAAAATAGTAGTTCAGTGGCACTACACTCCAGAAAGATTGCAAACCATGTTCCCCAAAACGTCAAACAAATGCTGGAGAGGATGTGAGGAGGTAGGATTGTGGAGGCACATTTGGTGGGACTGTAAAGGAATAAAACCATTCTGGGAAGAAGTAAAGGGAGAGATGGGAAAGATGTTTCCAAATGTGGCGCTATTAGGAGATGGGGTGTGGCTATGCGGCATGAGAGACCATACTGCAAAAATGTTTTACAAAAATCGCAGTGGAGAGGCTTCATGGGGCTCCTCATAGCAGCATGGGCAACCATCGCCCAGAATTGGAAAAATAAGGACACCCTATTGACTTTCACATGGTTGCAAAAGGTATGGGCCCAAATAACGATGGAAAAAGTCACCCACACGATTCAGGGCACAAGAGACATATTCGTAAAGGAATGGGAAGGGGTACTTGAATATCTTCAGTCGGACTTCATGGAACAATTGGTGCCCCCACAACATAAAAGTATCGGATATTTTCAATGCATAAAGCGCCCAAAAAAAAATTGGACATAAGTGCCCCAATGGGGAGGGGGGGATTACTTTTTGTTTATGTTGATGTTTGACATGGAAATATAATAAAAAACAAGTTAAAAAAAAAAGAAAATGCATTTTCAGCTTGTATCACTTATTATTGCTATGACAACTTCCAAATAAAAAGAAGAGACGAAGAGCAATTACAAACCTATGAATACAGGACCTCAATGGGCTGAAATTGGGGCAGACGGGACAGAAAAAGCAATGGAAAGGAGGGAGAGGCAGAGTAATACAATGTGGGCAAAAACAGAGGAAATAACACGATTGAGGGGCACTGGAGTTACAAAAATGGAGACAGCAATATAGAACAGAGAAACAGCAATAATAGCAAGCATAGAAACAGTCAATAGTGAGAGGTAGAGGAAAAAACTGCAACAGGGAAACAAAGTAGCAACAGGAAGGGTAGAGCCAAAACATGAGGAAAATACCGTGAAACATAAAGAGGCAGCAACAGTCAAAGGGGAAAGGCATAGTAGTGATACTGGTAGAGAAAGTGATTTTAGTTATGATTACCAAACTAGTTGGTATATGGTTTTGCAGCTATACTAAATTCTTAAGTGACCGTGTCCTAATGTCAAAAAGATGCAGCTGGATATCACATACCTAAACGTTACTGCGTGAAAGAGCCTTTTCCACAAGTGTAATACATTATTTTCCAATGTTTAACTTTATTCACACATTGGATGGCTGTCCAACACCTTTTACTCTTTTGCAAAAGTGAACACTAATTTTTACTCTTGATATAATCTTCAAATCTCAAAATAGGGAGTAAAATCCACCCACCGCAAAATCCTATCTGGCGCACTGGATGTAGCCATGCCCATGGTCGAATGAGCCCTCAGACCCTCAGGAGGATCTTTTCCAGCTACTCTATAACACTGATAAGTTCCCAAGATAATCCACCTAGACAGGGTTTGTTTTGTCACTTCCATCCCCAACATATGGCCTGTATAACCAACACACAGTTGATCATCATCCTGACATTCTAGAAACATTAAAACTAAGTGATCGCCATGGGTCAAGCCTGTGCAATCTCTCCTCCTCCTTTCCAGGATGAGGAAGTGGATAAAAAGAAGGTAGTCCAATTCTCTGCATTAAATGAAAATTAGACAATTTTGGGCACAAATGTGGGTTTAAGGACCAAGAAAATTGTCTAAGGAGGCTTGCAAGATAAGGCTTGAAGTTCACTCACCTTAAGGGCCGATATAAGAGCATCTAAAATAATGGTTCTGAAGGTTAACAACCTTAAAGGACAAGAATGAATTGATCGAAGGGAGTACACATCAGAAATTTTAGAACCAAATTAAGGTCCCAAACTGGAACTTGAAAAGGGATTGGAGGGAACACATTTGTCAGTCCATTCAGAAATGTTCTCATTAGTGGAATTTTGAAAAAAAATACAGACGAGTGCTTACAAATTGACAGCGCTTCCAGATATCCTTTAATTGTGCCAACATGGAGCCCCAGATTAGCCAGATGTAACAAGAACGATAACACCATAGGTGTACTGCACATAAAAGGGTCCACATTCTTGTCCCTGCAATAGCTGCAGAACTTGTTGCAACGGCAGCGATACAAGGATTTTGTTGCTGGCCTTCTGGCCAAAAGCAAAATCTTCATTAGGTCATCTGGGAAATCCCAATCCTTATATCTCAACCGCTCGGAAACCATGAGTGAAGGTTGAGTGTCTTGACCTCTGGATGGAGAATCCGACCTTCCTCCTGCGTGAGAAGTTCCTCTCTTTGAGGAAGATGGATTGGAGGGCAGAAGGACATGTCCAGAAGGTCCGGGTACCATGTCCTCCTGGTCCAATCTGGAGCAATTAGGATTATGGATTTCCTGAACTTTTGGAAAAGCATGATCACATGAGGAATGATGGGGACTGGACGAAATGCGTCCAGGAGTGGGAACTACAAACTCCACTACAAACGTGTCTCCTAAGGATCCTCTTGGGGGAAATTCCCTGGAGCAGTACAGCTCGCACTTTCGGTTGGAACTGGTCGCAAACAGCTCCACTTGAGGGATTCGCCAAAGGGTGAAGATCTCTTGAAGGACTTCCTGAGCTAGTTCCCACCCGTGGGAGACTGTGCTCTGCCTGCTCAGAGTGTCCACTGCTGTGTTCTCCTCCCCGGCTAGGTGAACTGCTGATAGGGCCATTCCTTCTTGAATTACCCAGAACAAGAGCCGCAATGCTTCTCTGCAAAGTAGTAGTGACCCTACACCTCCTCTCTTCTTGAAGTAGTACATGGCCACTGTGTTGTCCGTCATGATCAGGACATTCTTTCCCCGTACAGTGGGCAGAAAGGGCTTCAGCGCTAGTCTGATTGCCATCAGCTCCAAAAGATTGACATGTAGTTTAGACTCAGATGGAGACCAACGACTGCTGATTGTCAGATCGTTGGCATGTGCTCCCCACCCTGTGAGTGAGGCATCCGTAACTACTGTTATCTCCGGTCATGGTTGCCAAAAATGTTCTCCCTTCAGAATGAGGCCCTCGCAGGCCCAACACATAAGATCCTGTGCGACTCTGGTCAGAGCCTGAAGAAGATCTGACATCCTGCCTGAGAATTGTGACCATTGAGTCCTGAGAGCCCATTGGAGAGATCTCATACTCAGGCGAGCCTCTGCACCAGACAAAATGCAGGATGCCATGAGGCCGAGCAACCACAAAAAGACAAAGGCCGGGAGACACTGGGCACTCTGGAATTTGATAACCATCTGCAGAATGTGTTGAGCCCTCATCTCGGGTGGCAAGGCTTTTCCAGAGGATGCATCCAGGACTGCCCCGATGAACTGGAGCCTTTGAGATTGTATCATGTGGGACTTCTTGTAAGAGAGAGTGGAAGTTTACACTGGGATGTTCCAGGGCCTGTTTGGGAGACCAAGCCCTGATCAGCCAATCGTCCAGTTAGGGTTAGACGTGAACCCCACCCTCTGTACTGAGATTCGCTGCCACCACCGCCATCCGCTTGGCGAAAAACCTCAGGCGTAGTTCAGCCGAAAAGGCAGAACTTGAGACTGATAATGAAAACCGCCAGTGCCGAACCTCAGGTACATTCTGTGCTTGTGATGGATTGGCACATGAAAGTAAG
The DNA here is from genome assembly GCF_040938575.1 of Ambystoma mexicanum. Classification (NCBI taxonomy): domain Eukaryota; kingdom Metazoa; phylum Chordata; class Amphibia; order Caudata; family Ambystomatidae; genus Ambystoma; species Ambystoma mexicanum. The sequence goes on along the minus strand of NC_090924.1, from coordinate 123,109,365 downwards.
CACCCTGAAGGTCCAATGAAACCATCCAGTCATGAAGCATCTGAAAAATGGTAACCATCTTGAATTTGTCCTTCCTGGGGAACTTGTTCTAAGTCTCTTAAATCCAAGATGGGGTTCAATCCTCTGTCCTTGTTGGGGATTAGGAAGTAAAGGGAGTACCAACCCTTGTTCCTCTCCGCTACAGGTACTGATTCTATAGCATCTTTCTCCAGCAGGGTCAAAATTTCCTGCACAAGTAGCGGATCAGGAATTTTGAAAGAGCTGCTCCCCACTGGATGATCTGGAGGCCTTTTTAGAAAGGGAAGGCAGTAAACCTGGCCTACTGTTTACAATGCCCATGCATCTGAAGTAATACCCCGCCATTCTTGCAGATGCTGTGAGGGTCTGCCTCCCACCTGAGTTTTGTGAGTTAAGACCTGAGAGAGGTTTTGAGGCAGCTGACGGTAAAGCAGCATTGCCTGGGCGGTCTTAGCACCTCTGACCCGTCCGCCACGGGGAATCTTCTTTGATCCCTCTGACTCACCAGTCCTCACAGACTTATAGCTGAGGAATAAAAACAAAAGTACCTGCCCCACCAAGTTATTCCACTGGGGCGAGTTTGCAGTTGTCTGATTGCAGCACAAAGGGATTTGGCTGCCGCTTTAGAGGTCTGCAGCTTCTCATGGCTCTCGTCAGTCTTGCTGCCAAATAAGTGTGGGCCATCAAAGGGCATGTTAAGAAGCCTTGATTGCACATCAGAAGCAAATCCAAACTTTCTTAAGCACGTAAATCGGCGTATCACAGTGCTAGCCACCATTGTTTTGCTGATACTGTTCGCAGAGTCGAGACCAGTTTGAAGGGACTCGCACATAGCCTCCTTCCCATCTTTAATAATGTTCAAAAATCCGTCTTCTTCCTCCCCTTCGGGAATATGGTCAGCCGCCATTGCTATATAGTCCCATAGGGTAAATGTGAACAAGTGGCATGTGGCGTTCACTGACTTAAGGGCCATACTCCTAGCCGAGAAGAAATTTCTTGTCAAGGAATCATAACGTTTGTCATCCCTGTCTGGGGAATCTTTGGGCAGGCAGTCTGTTTTGAAGTAGATATGGCAGCATATACCACCAGGCTCCTGGAGTTGGAGGTTTCGATAGATAATAAGTATCGCTACTGGAGGTCCTGTATTTACTTGACAATTTTTCTTATTTACCGCCGGAATTAGCTCTGGCGTATCCCAGTTTTCACTGACCCACCTTTGAAGGCTAGATGGAATGGAAGAATAGGATCCTCTTCGGGTCCCTTGTCTAAAATGTCTGTCAAGTTATCCTGATCATAATGTGGTGCAGGCGTGTCCCACCCTAAAAATTCAATGGCTTTAGCCATTAATTGTCTATATGACCCATCTGTGTGATCTAAATTAAATCCCTGGGGAAGTTTCTATCCGACTTGCCATCTGTAATGTTTCATACAGATCCTTCATCCTTGACTCTCCTGATATTAGAGCCTCTGGAGCGCACAGTGTTTAATACTCCAAGCGAAAAGGTCGATCCTCATCCTCTGATGGCTCATGCTCTTCTTATATTGCAGAAAGTGACTTAAAAAAGTCCTGTCTTGGTAGTGGAGGGAAGGATTCTTTCATTTTCTCGACCTCCTTCGACAATTTCGGCATTTATGTCGATGATGGCATCTAAGTTCTTGGCGCTGTCAATGTTGAGTGCTTCAACGACAATGGCTTTGAAGATTTACCCGGTAGTGATGTCGAACCCTTCGTTGTCAAAGGTGTCGAAGATTTTGGCTTCAAAGGTTCGAGGAGTTTCCTCATGGACACCCGGGCTCGAGAGCGCACAGGATTTGTCCTTTGCCTTTTCTTTGTTGGGTTTTTCCTCGACAGGGGCATGGCTCCTATTTCTCTGCTTCAAGGTGGTCGGGCTGTATTATCAAGGAGTTGGGAACATTTTTTTTTTCGGAATCTCTCCCATTCAGCCGGTGAAGCTGATTTCGTCAGGCATGTTACCCTTTCCGGGGAGGAACTCCAAGAGAATAGCGATCTGTGATACCTTTTCTTCATTCGTTGTGAAGACAAAGTTGAGCAGTAGCTTTCTTCCGACGAGGAGAGTCGCACCTCGACTCGTCAAAGGATCGCTTTTTTGACTGACTCGTTGAAGGGGATTTATGTGTCCTACCTGCAGCCAACTTCCCTTTACATTCTTTCAGGGCCTTCACTGTCATCAAAAGTCAGGATTCACACTTCAATGTCTTATAATCAGATCCCAAACACCACTGATACACCCGATGGGGATTCATAAGGGACATCTTCGCCCCGCAGTCATGGCATTTTTTAAACCCTGATCTTGGAGTCTATCATGCCGACAAAGATGCCACCCTTTACTCGATAGGTTTCTCAAAGGAACCGAAGCGTGCCAATCTTCGGAAGTGGTAGCTCTCGCAGAAAAACAGAACTGAAGCTAACCGTCGCTGCACGCGCTATATGTACCAGTGGTGATGTCGACATCGGGTGCAACTGGAACAACGGCGAAGAAACGCCTTGGTACTCCAAAGCCACGAGATATTACTTGACATACAAGCAACAAAAGAACATGCATACCTTGCAGGGAGAACAGATACAGCACAGGCAGCATGAGCAGTGCAAGTTTTACTAATACACAGAGAAGGTGCAGCACATGGAGGGCCCCTGTTTTATTGGAGGATACTGTACTTGTTTGGCTACATTGGTGGGTGATGGCCCAGAGGTCCGTCACAGGGTGCCTACTGCCCTAGTTTGACAACATGGGTATGTGCGGGGAACCGTGATTTAACATGAGCAGCGATCAAGACAGAGCTTGCCTCCAGGGAAGCGCCATATCCACAACCTGCATGCCAAGTCCTCTAGGGTCTTTGTCATCTTATCCCTCTATCACCTCTAAACAAAACATGCATCCTATCTTCTGGTGTATCTTTTACACAACTTCCTTTTTACCAACACTCAGTACTATGGGCACTCTTACCCCTGTGTTTTTCTTATCCCTCACCCCTTCTATCACTTTTCATTGTTTTCTGCATTTGACTTTCCAAGCTTTGTCTCTCATCTGTATCTCCGTGCCCACGTATCCCTCTTGCTGGGTATTATTTTCCCCAGAGTAGATTTCTTATTTTATTTCTACCAGAGTAGGTTTTGTGTTATTTTATTTCTCTCTCTCTCGGACATACAGACACACACGAATATGGGGAGGGCTATGATGCCACCATAAGTATGGGCCCTATAACAGTGTGCAAGTCACCCATGTCTAAATCTAGCAATGGAGGAATACTGCCCACCTAGATGATGTTGTGTTTCTCATACGTTTCTCCTACAGACTGGGCTAAGTCATACCTTTGCAGACTCAAGTGTTGGATACTGTCCTCAACAAAATGTCTTACAATCAAGTCCTTCCTTTGCAAGCAGCTCTCTCGGTTCCCTCTGGCAAGACCTCCTAGCACCTTCACAGACCTCAGACTGGCTAACTGCAAAAGCAGTCGAGACATCAGGTTCTGACTCGGGTTGCTTCGATGGCCCCTCTGCTGTAGGAGTGCACTGCCCAGCTTGCTAATGTTATCTATAAAAGAATCAATAGACAAGACGTAGCTTGCTCAATAGCTATACATTTGCAAGAACATGGTCCCTAACATTCACAGGAAGTTCCATCTAGTCATCTAGCTCTGATGATCAATATGGCAGTAGGACATCTCTTAGGGGAACCACTAGCTAGTAAAGTGGGCAAGCTAAGCCCCCGTAATAGATTACTCAATTAGTGTCCGGTCTACTATTGTGATTGCGATTTCAGTGCCTCTCACAGCAGACATCCACGGTCCATTTGGAAATACATTTTACAAGCACTGGAATCCCATGCAAAACCTCTTGGTGGTGTTCTCAGATTCACCTGGAAACCATTTGAGCGGATGCCCTTTTTCTTCACCTCAGCCTGGAAAGAATGGCTGGACATCTGCACCGGCCTTAGAATATGCATTCTTAAAAATTCTTTTTAAACAGAAGCAATACAGAAAGATTATTATGCATGTGTCTTTAAGGGCAACTTTCATGATAAGATTTGCTAGAACTTTATGTTGTGCTCCAGGCAGGAAAGAAATGTTGAAAAACAATTAACTTAAATAGGCAGAATAACAAGGCTTAATTCACTATTGCCATACAAACTAAGAAGGGCATACCTTTGTGCTGGAGAGAATTAAATTAATTAGAATTGTACCTGTGCAATAAACAGTCTTCGCAACTGTTGCCATGATAATGCTTGTAAGCCCTGTGCCAGCCCCAAGTTCAAGCACAGTACAGCCTCTGAAAAGATCTTGACACCACAAAATGTAATCAGCAAGAAGAAAGGCCCCACGCCACACCTGAGAAAGAGAAAATCCATTCAGCTGGCACAGAGCTTTATAATTGTTTATTATTTAGACAGGTACACAACAAAACCAAAGGCTCAGAGTCTGGCACAAGAAAACTCAGCACGTATGCTTAAAATAGAATTACTTATTTATGTGATTTATGTGTCTCTGCTGTGCTATGAAGGGAACAATGTGGGACTAGGTAGATGGTAAACTAGACTCCAACATTCCTGATAAGAACAGCTGACAGTTCATGTGCATTTTAAATACGGCTCCTTATGGCTGTACAAACATTTGACAAGCTCACTGGGGTTAGCACTGGAAATGGAGTTTAAAATACTATACTGGGGTCGGCCACCAGGGGGCACGGATGGGTTTACTTTCTGTGTAGGCTCCGCGCAAGGGTCCCGAAAAGTGGAGTGAGCCCCCACCAGGAGACCCCCCCCCCAGCTGCAATATCGACAGAAATTAGCGTCAGAAGTGTTCAGGACACACTGGGAGAAAACCAAACTGAAACAGCTTTTTTTGTGGAGAAACCCTCCTCTGCATGATTGGGCGCACAAAGGCAGAGAAGGCCTGCAAGCTCCCGCCGCACCCTCGAGTGATCGCAGAGCCGTGATAAGCGTGGAACCAGGGAGAATTCAGCGACGCACACCGCTGCCAGGGCCCATCGAGAAGTACATGCACACAGGTACGCCCGCCCCCATGAGGCCTACCTAAATGGATCACAGCCCCTAGGAAGTTGTGCGCACCCCCACTTCCGAGACCCGGGGATCCGGAGGGGGGGCCGCTCGAGCATCGGGTGCGCCCGTGCGGGGACTGCTGTGGAGCAGGCCCAGCTTGCGCAGTCTCCGCTGTCGTTTCCATCACGGGCGCGTACTCCGGTCACATTAGACGGAGATGCCCGCATGGAGTCTACATGCTCCCACGCAGCATAGAACCAACCTTGCACCGTGGCGGCGCAGCACCGGCTCTTCCCGGCCCACCCGCTCGAGTTGTCCCAGCAGCTCTCCACAAGTAGATTCTCCTCCTACGTCACGAACAGAGCGGGCGGCGGGCCCTCTCCCGGGTCTCAACATGGCTGGAAGGTTGCACGGAGCGCCTGGACCCTGGAGACATTGAACAAGCCACAGCGCTTTGGGTCCAATAAAGGGCGCTACAAGATCTTACCGAGGCTACAAAGGACTGAGGGCTGGGCCCTTGTCTGGCAGGGCGTGTGCCCTCCTCAGATCCCACGCATACTCCTAAGCTTACCAGACCCAGGAACAGAACTCCAGCACTCTGCCTGGTGTGGGCTGCGCATTTCAAGATTGCCTAAGGTGGCCGTACGCAGGCCACAAACTGATGTCTCCCACCCTGGGGAACCGTCCCGGAGCCTTTTGATGTCCTACAATACAGGAAACTCCCCATTCAAATAAAGCAGAAACAAAAGAGCCAAAGGGCATTTGGTCACAAGAGAGAGGCTTGTCTGTTGTCGGAGCTTTTAACAACATCTTCTCTTTATCACGTTTCGCGACCGGAGGACAAAGCTCTTAGATACAAGCGTATACTTCTCAATTGACCATTCTGGTGGGGCAATCTTTCCATGTATAGCTAAGACTCACACACCTCACCACTGAGGTCCCGCCTTCAATGGACCTTAAGGGCAAACTGGCGAAATATAAATTTACACCAACCCACAAACCCCTGAAGCCACCCACCGAGTCCAAGATGTCGACTGCAGGGCCTGATGCTGCTGCCACCAAGGCGGATGTCGCTGACATGCTTACCGAGATGAGAAGCATGAGAGCAGATATAGGCAGCAAAATTAACAAAATTACACAAAGAATGGACAAAATGGAAGACAGACTGGAACAAGTCGAGCATAACCAAACCTCCCTGAACACGTTGGAGGCCCAAATGGACCACCGCATTGCAGAAATAGAACACAGGGAAGAGGAAATACGCCTAAAGGTTGATGATCTCGAAAACAGGGAAAGCCATAACAACATACGTGTGTTTGGCGTTCCTGAAAAAGCAGGCGAAACCGACCTTGACTTAAAACAAACCCTGCACACCATTCTGAAGCTCCTCTTTAAAGATGAATCAGTGGACAAACCCAAAATTGACCGCATCCATAGAGCTGGAGGCAGACCAGGAGGCCCGAGATCAGTCCTAGCTCGTTTTCACAATTATGCGGACAGAGCTAGGATCCTAGAAAAGGCCAGACACGCTTCAAAACTGGGCGAAGCGAATATTTCACTCTATCAAGACTTATCATCACTTACGTTGGCAATGAGGAAGAAGTGCTCTCCAATTACAAAGATGCTGAAGGACAAAGGTGTCAGATACCGGTGGGGTTATCCGTTCTCACTCACCTTTGAGTGGGAGGCCTCGACAATGAAACTTGTTTCGGAAAAGGACACTGCAGACTGTATAGCGGACCTGTTGGGTACCCAGGGAGAAGGATCCTCCCTTGCTGAGTCAAAAGGAGGGGAGGGTGAGTGGCGCACTAAGTGCCCACGGTGCAGGAGGATTCAGGGATCCAGAAAATTCCAGAGAATGAACAATTCACAGGATATGGAGCATTAACCCGGATTCCAGACTGTCACGCCAAGCCACACGAGGCCAAGGAACAATGGGGTGAGTGGTATGGTTGAAGCTGAGCGCTCGGGCGCCACCCGGGGGAGAGTGGAGGGATTTCGGTATGTCAGATGGGGGAACTTATGCTCAGCATGCACCAACGATGCACCCGACCCCAGGGTCAGACTTCAGATCTAATTGTTTAATTTCTGTCGCACAAATGACAAATTGGGGCCTGCATGTTTAGGGTGCCCTGATAGAAATGTGGGGTAAAACAGACACTGGAACAATGCCTAAGAAGGGGGTCAGATTTCATACTTGTAAGTTGCTTTTGTTGGATTATGAATACACGGCTGGGGGCTCACTATTAAATATGTTTACATCAGGATAGGACTGCTTGTTTCGCGGTTTCCATTGGTGGTCCGAGACCGACTGGGTGATGTTAACCTGGACGGGTCGGACGCTGTATGTAGAGGGGAGGGGGGGCAGGGGAGGGTGGGCTGGGAGAAAGACATATAATGCATCAGAAGATAGACCTGGGGGAGGGGGGAGAACACAAAACGGGACCATGAAGGGACAAAGCGCGAACTGGAAGGGTCAACCCTTGACCTCTTCAGGACTTGCTGAGACACGATTTACAAAAGATGAACCATACACTGCATTATCAAACATGACATGGACCATGAAGCAGACAACTTGGTCACTTAAATACTCGCATGACGCTCAAGATGTCACCTATATTCTCTAATGACACATTACACATATGCACACTTAATGTGAAGGGATTGAACTCTCCCACGAAACGATCCATGGTGGCCAGAGAATTCAAGAGGTCAAATGTAGATAATCTTTTTCTCCAAGAAACACGATACCAAAGGGGGGAGGAGAGAGTGATTCCATCCCACGAGGTAGGCCCTTCCTACTGGAGCTCTGGTATTTCAAAAAAGGCGGGAGTGGGGATTCTAATCCGCAGAGGCCTCCGGATGGCAACTCTTGAGACTTGGTCAGACAAGGAAGGAAGGGCTCTCGTAGTTGTGGGAAACATCTGAGGCACAATTGTCACCCTTGCCACACTCTATGCACGTAAGCAAGGGCAGAATAGGTTCCTCCACAAAATCACCGAGAAGGTTTTTAGCATGGCCAAGGGACACATAGCTCTAGGTGGAGATTTTAATACATGGATGGATAGTTCTGTGGATAGACAGACTAGAGCCGATGTACATGACTCACCCACCTCCCGAGATGAAGCTGAAATCAAAATAACCCTTGACCTATATGGCCTCATTGACAGTTGGCGCCATTTGCATCCATCGGATAGAGGCTTCACTTTCCACTCCCTCCCACACGACACGCTCACGCGTATCGACTACATCTTCCTCTCCGATGGCCCCCTGCGAATACTTTGCACGGCGAATATACACCCTGCCGCATGGTCGGACCACAACATGGTTACGGTAGATATATGTTGGAACGACCTGGCCCCCCGGAACCCTAAATGGAGATGTAACGACTCCTTATGAGCTGACTCGGTTTTCAAAGAAACTCTTGAAACTGAGATCGAGCAATTCTTTGCTACCAATGACACAGGAAAAATTGGGAAGACATCCGTATGGGAGGCAGCCAAGGCCACTTGGAGGGGGGTGCTCATTAGGGAAGGGGCCCAAAAAAAAAAAAAAAAAGAGAACGCGCCCTGATAGAAAAGAATATTAGGGAGAAGCTCTCTACAGCCCAAAGATTGGCACAGTCCTCCCCATGTGAGAGACCCAAGTATAATGCCGAAGCTAGACAGCTCAGAGAGGGGCTGAAAATACTTATCGTGGGCAAAACAGCTCAAACTCTACAATACCTCAAACAAAAATATTATGCAAAGGGCGACAAAGCAGACGCCCTCCTGGTGGCTCGTCTCCGTGCACAGAAGGCAGAGAGATGGGTTGATCTCATCGAGAGGACTGATGGCACCCTCACAGACACAATAGTAACATCCCCCGAAGGCATACAAGAAGCATTTGCCTTCTTTTATGAAGATTTATATACATGCAACCCCCCCCTCCTTTAGGAAGTATTGACACATAGCTGAAAGAGGTGCGGATCCCCACACTCACATCCATGGAGGCCAAATTCTTAGATACACCAGTCACAGAAGAAGTTACGGAATTCATAAAACGCCTAAAGAAGGGAAAGGCCCCCGGGGATAATGGTTTCACGCCCGGTTTTTATAAGACATTCTCCACATTCATCGCCCCCTTCCTTGCATCCTTGTTCAACCACATCTTTGACACCGGCTAAGCTCCCCCGTCCTTCTCTCAGGCCCTTCTCGCTGTCATTCTGAAGGAAGGCAGAGACCCCAAATATTGTATCTCTTATCGCCCCATCTCTCTTCTTAACATTGATGCCAAAGTATATGCTAGAGTCATTGTTAGGAAAGATTTCATATTGTAGGTAATTTTCCTTCCATGTGGCAACCCCCAAACTTTTTGCTGTTGTTTTACACCCTGATCCAGACTTTGCCAGAGAAGCACAGCCTTCCGCCGCACTTCTCTGGGCTTTCGCTCCATTCTTACGGGGAAACTGACATGCCCTTAAGACAGTCAGTACCGGGAAACGTTGTTTTCTGTAGTTCTTTTGTCATGTTGCAGCTTTCGCGCAACATGGCACAAGAGGGCACTGTAAGTTAAATTACTGCACTCTTGGGTCTCTAGTCATTCTACAGGCCCTAGAAACTCTCGGATTTATAACGAACTGTGCAAGTATGTCACGGACGGGGCTGGTGGCAACGATCGTTTCTTTGTGTTTTGAACTCCCTTTTGCTCTGTTAACCGCTCTTCTCGCGTTTGGCCAAAATGGGTGGCCTGGCTTCCAAAATGGCCAGACCACGAGGTTCTTTGTCCTGTCCGCTGACCGTCTTGCCCCTTCACCTTCCCCAGGTCGAGCCGACCCAGGGCCATCCTTATTTGGGCATGTACTTTCCCGCGAAACACAGATGCTTTTGCGGGCTTCTACAGGCCTGGTGTGAGCCTCCAGGATGTGGGCTGGGATGTCTGGCCCCAATACACATCCTGGGTGCCAGAGAGTCTAGTGTGTCTTGAATGTCTGGGACCACCGTGGTCCGTGATAGGTCCACGTATGGTGTGAGTGTTTTGTGAGCAGATCCCCCATTGGGTCCTACCCGTTTTGGCACGAAGGGAACTCTGGATAAGAGGAGGCTGTAAACACCACTACCATGTCAATCTCCTGAGTTCTCACGAACGAAGGATAAAGGAGCCAAGTATCCTGCAACTAAGAAGCTGAGTCGAGGATTCGCTGGTGACCCGCTGAAGGTTTGGCACCCTGCACTGCTGTCGTTCTGTGAGACCCCTCTGCCTCTGATCGTACGAGAAGGCCTGTACTGGCGCTTCGACCCTTTAGAATAGTGGGAACAACTATTCTCTGCATTTTCATCAACTCCTGTACATAAGCCTTCGGAAGTGTCCCTGGGCCATCCAGTGAACTGACCAGCCTACACAGGAACCTTGCTCTGTCACCGCCGTCTGGCTAATGCTAAAATCTGAGCCCTCGACACTCTCACACGATTCGTACACTTGGCGTTCCCAGGTCTGAAGTGAGACGTGTACATCGGGCCTGGAATACAAGCGGCTGCCGAGTTGCCCTGCTGAGGTAACCATTGGTGCGTGTTCGCTGCGTTTGGGACACCCTCGGCCCTGACTTCTGCTGCCGCGGAATCTACACGGCGCCAAGACGTCCCTCTGATCACATCTGAACCTGCCAGCGAAGAAACTAACCCGGTGAAGCCTGGGTCTGCCTGCATCGGGGACCGGTGAGTAGTCAATACCCTGAACCGGTCTCCCTCCTGCAGGAGCCTCTGGCTTTCCCCCGCTGTTGAAAAGCAGCACCCCTTTCTCCGTACTCGCGCCCTGCTTCTGCCCACAAGTGGAGGCTGCGCTTGAGTAGCGGAGGTCTGTTCGCCATTGTTTGTTCACCTCTCTGAACTGCCTGATTTCCCCGAAGAGACACTCCTTGGCCCGTTGGCACCCGCGTGTGCAGGTACTTTTGAGCACAAGGATCCACTCTTCGTAGGGCTCGGACTTCCTTCTAGTTAGGTGGTCTCTGATGTCGAACTGGGCCTAACGATTACTTGAACTGCCTGTTTTCCTCCCCATCTAGGTGGTCTGCATATTTCGTGCTCCTAACTCGTTAGACCCCTCGGTCTTGTATATATATTGTATTGATTGTGATGTGTTGGTTTACTTGAGTTTTACTGTGATCCTTTACTATGGTCGATGTTACAAAGGCCTTGTAATAAATGTGTCTATATTTTTAATATAACACCTGCCTGGAGTAATTTGTAAGTGTCCTTGCTTTGTGTGCTCATTGCGGGCTTTCAGTCACCCTCACCCCTCTTGAGACCTTGTTTTGACCGCCGCCATCGCTACCCTGATTGGTCTCGCTTGTCCAGAGGTTACGCTGTTCCAAGAAACTAGGCTGGCCTTCTGAACCTCTGCCCCTCCAGGACAGAGTTCAGAAATCCATCTTAACAGTCATTGCGGCACAGCTTGAAATGCACTTACCTCGACTAATACACTCCGATCAAGTTGGCTTTGTTATTGGGGGACAGGGCGCGGATACCATGAGGAAAACACTTCATTTAATTCATGAAGCACAGGGAATGAGAGGGGATCTGTCTCTTCTGTCACCGGATGCCGAGAAGGCCTTTGATAGGGTGTCATGGGACTTCCTAGAAAGGGTTTTAGTTTGGAATGGGCTCGGGCCAAATCTCCGCCGCGCCATTAAAGCACTGTGCACATCTCCCACAACGTCAGTGACAGTGAACGGAGGCTATTCACGATGGTTTCCCTTGGAAAGGGGAACATGGCAAGGCTGCCCACTGTCGGCAATATTATTTGTGCTGTCCCTTTAGCTGCTAGCGCAGAAGTTAAGGCCTGATGGTAGAGTTAAGGGAATCACAGTGGGTGATCGTGAATATAAACTAGGCCTCTACGCTGACGATATTTTATTACATCTAACCGATCCCCTAAATTCTGTCCCGGCTGCGATCGGCATAATCGAAGAATATGGCGAACTGGCCGGCCTGAAAATCAACACTGGAAAGTCTATCCTCCTCCCAATTGATAAAAGTAGAGATTCCGAGGCGGAATGCTTTGCTCCCCTAGGAATAAAGGTCAGCCTCTCCACACTCCGATACCTGGGCATCAATGTTACTCGCGACTTGGACTCCCTATACGAGGCTAACTTCCCCCCACTATCACTTGCTCTTCAAAAAGATATCCAAAGGTGGTCCAGACTCACCATCTCCTGGCTGGGCCGTTTAAATGCAATCAAAATGGTGATTCTCCCCAAAATACTCTACTTGTTCCAAATGCTTCCCATCAAAATGCCCCAAGAATATTTTACGGATACCAGAAAGTCCCTTTTAACCTTCCTGTGGCAAAGTCGGAAGCCTAGATTCCCCAGATCTTTGCTCCAGCTTCGAAAGGACAATGCAGGGGTAGGCCTCCCAGACATAGAAACATATTATAGGGCAGCCCAGCTGCGTGTCCTCGTTCCGCACATCAGGCAGCAGTCAGAACCACAATGGATAGCCTTGGACAATCATCATCTCTGCCCTTTCATTTTGGGCGAATGGCTATGGGTTCCGGGGCCCCAACTACGAAATAGCATCAAAAAACACCCCATTATTGGAACAATATGGGCAATATGGAAGCCAGGCAAGAAAATGGTGGGCATTACGACATGGCCCTCTCTGTTGGGACACCTTTGGTCACCAGGGATCCGGGACGCAATCTCGGACCCAGGGAGCTTTGAGACCTGGTACAATGCGGGATTAGAAAGGGCTGGTCAACTCTGGAGAAATAGCATCTTCATCACTATTCAGGAGCTTCAGGAGGCACTCGGCATAGGTCAGCTATCAGTCTTCCTTTACCTGAGAATCAAGGGGGTGATGACACGGGTGATATGGAAAGATCAGTTACAAAGGGTCCTCACCCCGTTTGAAAGAATTCTTGACACATGTATGAGTTCTAGAGGTTTAATAAGTGCAATGTACTCGGCGTTGATGGAGGTCGATAATACACCATCCCTCACACTCAAGAACAGATGGGAATCAGATATGGGTAGGCAGATTTCACAAAACATATGGCTACAAATATGTAGACGAACGGCGAAATCATCCATATCTTGCCAAAACAAATTACATGCCGTCAAGTTGATGTATAGATGGCAGCATGACCCGATCCGGCTTGCTAAAATGTATCAAGGGGTAAACCCACACTGCTGGAGGGGTTGTGGGAAGCAGGCAGACTATTGGCATATGTGGTGGGGATGTGAGGTGGTCCAAGCTTACTGGTCAGAGGTTCTCAGCTGGATCAAGGAATTAGATGATGATGAAAGAGAGAAACAACCACTGCTGATTCTGTTCGGCCTGGTTGAAACGGACGACACGACCATGAAAGCACCCAAAATGATACAAGGCCTACTGATGGCCGCAAGAGCCTGTCTTACCATGGTATGGAAGAGAGCCACGTTCCCTAGCAAAACTGAGTGGTTGGGTGTTGCCCTGAACATATATAGAATGGACAACCTGACTGCGGCCCTACATGGGGAATCGCACCACAGTTGAGAACGCATGGTCTGAATTTCGTGCCAAATATGTCACATGAAAAGAATGTGTGCAAAGTGTTACTACATTCAGAGACAATCTATGCAACGGTTGACGTTGTCTGCTATATCGAATTCACAGGTTATATTGTGCTCATGTGTCCTATGTTATAAATATGAGAATGGTTCAGATGTAACATTTGGTTTCTTCTAGTCCTCCAGACGGCGATATGGGAAAAGGGAGGAGGGGGCGGGGTGTAGTAAATTGGTTTTGATGGTGCTATTGGAAATTTATGTGATCTCTGCAAAGACTTTACATGTTTTATACACGTTTGCTCTTTTTGTGAAAACTCTTATTTGACTTGTTGGTGGAAAATGATTGTAAATGATTATCAAACTTCTACCTTTGAAAATTTATTAAAACTGAAATAAAAAAAAAATACTATTCTGCTTTAATGAGGAATGTCATGGAATGTTGAATATTTGAAATCATTGGTACGCATTTATTAAAGGGATAACCATTACCCTCGCTAATTTAAAACAAAAATAATCATACATGCCTGAGAAACAGATCAGTGAATAATGGTTTTCATCAATTGCTTATTGAATACTTAAAAGAAATTGGGCATTATCATGTAGCTGAGTCCATTGCACAAAGAACCACTACAACAGGGTGGTTAGTAAAATTGTATTCACCACCAATCTTTCCGACCGCCCCCAAACTGTCCTTGCTCGACTTACAATGTCGGATTAGTTTTGGGCTTGAGATTTTCCCACACCCTACTTCTTGGTGCTAGTTAAGTCTCTCATTATTGGGGATTGAGTGCTTTCTTATGTAGGTCAGGGTCCTCACACTCAACAAAATGACTCAAGAGTCAGCTTATGCCCAGCAGACAAGCGGTTTATTCAAGTTGAAGGAACCATTTCGAGGCTCCCCCGGATAGAGAGAGTCTCTCCAACTGCTTATACCATCAGGATTCTCCACCTTTTCTCCTGGAAAACTGAAACCTCACACCTCTTAAGTCACATTGCAGGAGAGAAAGGAAAGAACATATATAAATGGGGAAAACACTTAATGCAGTGCGGCCGCCCGGCAAGTTGGTAAGTGTCAGACTAGGCTCTTCAATTACTAAGGACTGTGGATTAACCACAAGATTAACTATTGGAGCATCTCTCCGGCTCACAGCAAGATTTATCTGCAAGTCTTATTATAACCATTCTGCCTTGCAAACGACCTCTGAAGGTAGAAATCCATGTCGGCAACACTAAACACTTATTACACTCTCTAAATCAAGATGTTGAATACATTATTTATTAGAGAGAATACACTCTCAATCCCATTACAAGTACCTAACGCGAATGTGAAGCGTCTCAAACCCCACTTCATATATAAATAGGGTCAGGGTGGCAAGGGTAGTATGGGGAAACAGGATTAGGTAACCAAGCGAAGGTCTTTGAAGGGTACCCAACATGGTTCTGGCACCCTCCTCTATGTAGTTATGCTCAACTTCCGGCCCCTTCTTTAGATGATGCTGGGTTTCTATAGGATGAACTTCTCTCAAAGGCTCAGGCAAACCCGTGGGGGGCAGGTTTTCCCCTACCACACCAGGCTGATGGAATAGTGCCTCATTACCTCCCACAGAGAGGGCCCAGAACTTTACCTTCCTCAGCTCCCCTCTGTTCTTGTTATGTGGCTTGCCTTCCACAGTCCACCACATACATGTTCCCTCTTGAACTGTGAGCCCAGCCCCTTTTGATTGGGGTCTTTCCGCTATTGCCTGTCCTAGGCCCATATTCCCCTACAAATCTTCTTATCCTATCTACTCCCTTTCGAAGTTCCTCTACTCCAGCCACCTCATTCTGCCCTTCATCAACAACTTCCTGATGTTCACTGCCCTTCTATTTGTCTATTCACAATCCCTCCCACGCCCCTATAGCCTCCAAACCTCTCCCCAAACTCGTGCCACCAGGGACTTCTGCATCCCATCCCCCCCTCTTTGAGGGTGTGAACCTGTAACGGCAAGCTGGTGTGCGACTCTGGCTAAATATAATGGGTGCACCTGGGCTAACTAAATGACTGAAGAGGTGGGCCAAGTCTTTAAATAGCTTCTCATCCATCTAAGATTTTACACAAGTCATTGCCATGGTGTGCTGTACTGTGCTGATTTTCGGTGTGCAGAATTTCAAAATGCTGGAAGACGCAGGGTATGTGTTATTTTCTCCTACTTTCCCAGTAATTGCGCTGCTTGTGGAATGAGAGCTGCCTCCACTGTCAGGAGCATCTGCAATCTCCCACAAACACACCCCAGGTCACATGTGAGTTTTTTTGCAAACTCCTGAGCTTGTGCAAGAACCCTCTGACGGCCCCCTGACATCTGTGTATGCGGGCTGCAGCACAAGGCAGCTATTCTTCACACAGTGTACACTCTGCTGCCTGGGGACTGGTCTGAGACCAACTTTTCTAAAGGGATAGTGCCACTGAAATGGCCTTTCATGGATAGGGGAGGTATTTTCCCCTAGGGCCACGTGTCTGCTGCAAAGGGATGGATTGTTGACTCTTCCTGAGCCAGGGTGCCTCTTGGGGGTGATTAAAGGGCTACTGATGTCATGGTGTTCTCTGTAACTGTACCCTGCCCTATGGAAAGGATTACGCGAGTCTGACCAGGGGATCCTCCCCATACCACCCACGAACCCATCATCCTCTAGCTTTCAGAGGCACTGGGCCTCCTTGATCAACCGTCTAGAAGGCACCATAATTGGAACTGCAACACATGCATTGTTGCAGCCGAAGAATTAGCAAACAACTTGGACCACAGGTTATAAAGATTAACGTGCGTTTATTACACAATAACAACACGCTGAGGTGTTGGGTAGGTCTGAAAATCAGATACTGGAGAACCCAAAAGACTATCAATAAATCCAACTCACCAGAGGACTGTAGTCAGTCCTTACATTTATCCCTTAGGCTCCACCAGCCAGCAGGCAAAAAGTCACTCACAATCTTTGGTATTTAACTGCCCGGCCCTGCTTTCTTGGCTATTGCAGCAGGAAGCATTGTTTTTCCATCGTTCTTGTAAGTATGAAACTATCCTTGGTAGCTGTCACTACCACCACCTTTGGTTCACAAGGCACGCTGGTTTTGGGCAAGTAGTCCTACTCCTGGGCATTTTAGCCAAGCTTGCGGTGTGCCGGGGGGATTCGCAAGGTCGGCATACCACTCTGGAGTGTACTGGTGATAGTGAAATTTGACCAACCCTACCAGTTTGCTCTCTAAAGGGCGGGGTCCAGCCCTGTGCTATTAGTATAGGCGATTTCGGAAAATTGACGATTTTGCAGTTGTTGGCTCCAGTTCCACAACAGTTGGTGGGATGATATTTTGCCCCGAGGTCGGCATACCAGTCTGGTGTGTACTGGCAATAGTGAAATTTGACCAACCCCACCCACACGCCCTGCACAGGGGTGGAGCAGGGTCAGCCCTGTACTATCAGTATAAGTGATTTTGGGAGATTGACCATTTTGTGATTTTTCAAAAATAGGACGTTGTGACACAATATAACATACACAAGGCTATAGCAGACCCCCACATGCATGTCTGCTACAGACCAGGAAAATGCCGGGGGGTACTGCTAGTATTAAATAAAAGACTGCAAGGACTGTGTCTGCCTGCTACAACTGTTCAGTTCATTGCTGTTCTCTCTGTGTTCTCACATTCAAGTTTTTGGATACTGTTTATACCTTTCTTTCTTTCACAATATGTTACATTTAACACTTCAATTAATAACGCACACACATGCACAATAGGCCCGAGTCCTGCCAGTGTGGCACGTGAAACCTGTCATGATCTCTGCTTCCAAAAGGTCAGGGTTTTCCCAACTCCCTTGGAAGCAGATCCATAACCCAGGTTCCGAGTGCCAACCAGTCCCAATTGGGACCTTTTGGACCCAGTCCTGGCGCCAGTGGCACCGGGCTCATAATGCTTGGGTGGACTTACCTGCAGCAGACCATGCTGCTTACTTGCCTGCCAGTTGAGCCTCTGATCCTCTTCTGTTTGGAACTACTTTTCCTGTTGGGTGGGGCAGGAGCCACTCCCTAGATTCAGAACACTGGAACTCTTCTGGAAAGCAGGAACTCTTTTCTTACCTAGGCGTGGCTGTGGAAGGAGACACCTAAGCACTACAGGAGGCTATTTAAACCACACCCGATGGATGAATCTTGCTTTGCGTTATTCTGCATCCTCTGCAGCAGAACGCTCATCGTGTCTTCTGCATCTGATCCTGGGCCTAAGGAAAAAGGCTTACCATCCTGAATCCAGTCTTCAGCAACACCTATAAAGACAAGAAAGAACAGGTTAGCATTACGGTCTTCAGTGACAGCTCTTCACTTACCTGGTCCATCGGCTGTCACCAACGCCTCGCGCTGCATTCCGGCATCTGAAAGACAAAGGCTTACCTACTCTTCGTGCGCTCCGGAGGTCTTCACACTGCATTCCGGCATCTGAAAGACAAAGGCTTACCAACTCTTTGCACGCTCCGGAGGCCTTCGGCGCGGCATCCCGCATCTGAAAGACAAAACAAGGTGCTTTTAAAGACATTGGGGAACTTTAATACTCGCGTGCCATTACTCCTTTCCACATCTAACCCAGTGGGTATTCCGGCACCCTGCAGCCGCTCCGAACTTGTACCTGCAAAATAAAAAGACAGTTAGAGCGCATCGTGAAGCAGGCAACAAGCGCTTACTTACGTGCTTCCAGGCGCTTCTATTCATCACACGGGCTCCATCTTCAACTCACTTCAGCCCGTCATCCGCCATCGCCGGAACCCTGCAAAACAAGAAACATCATTACTAAAGACTTTAAAGACATTAGAATTACTCGAAACTTACCGTTCGTGCAGTAAACGACGGACAGCAGTCCTCTGAAGTCAAGAGGCCTGCTCCCCTTATCCAGTGAAGAAACTGGTTACAGCACCCTGCCCCGAGGCAGATGGAGAGCACGGCGTTCACTTACCTAAGGTGAGAGCGTTAACCTTTGGGGTTCTACAGGAGAAGAGAAAGGGAAGAAGAGAGAGACATTCAATAACCCAGTTCCTTAATCCCATATTTTCTATCTGCAGACATCTTACCCTTCGAGTCAGACATACAGTGCACAGAGGTCCAGCCCAAAGAGCCAGCCGTGTGTTACACATCACCTTTGAAGATACGCCCAGTTAAGACCAGCGCCTCTACGGGAATCAGGTGAGCGTTACAGAACGCAAAGCCTACCACAAAACTCCCGTCCAGGCGCTATGGAAACCTCGGATACCGACCAGCTAGCCCAGTTACTTGGGGAACTAAGGGCAGAAGTGCATGCAGCCCGTCAGGAAACGAACGCTCTAAGAAGGGAACTGATTATTTCCAAGGAGCGAACAGATGATCTCGCTAGACAATTGCTACAGTCACAAGCCGGACAGACCCCGTTACCCGCATCTGGGGGAAATCTTCCTTCTACATCCTCTATGAATCCAGTGCAGATCAACCTACCTGGGAATGTACCTCTGGCTCCGCCCGAACGATTTTCTGGTGACCCAAAGAGGTTTGCAGTATTTATCAATCAGTGCCGGTTGCATTTCTTATGCCGGCCAGCAGCCTTTCCAACTGATCAAGCTAAAGTAGCTTTTGTGCTTTCGTACCTTAGTGGCAATGCGGCAGACTGGTCGATCCCTCTAGTAAATCAAGATGATCCGGTCCTCCATGATTTTCAAGCTTTTCAGCTCAGTGTGGAAAAACTGTTCGCAAGACATTCACAGGGGCAGGCCTTGGACAATGAGCTTCTTTCGTTGCGACAAGGTAATCAAGACCTTTTGGCTTATATTGCGTCTTTCAACAGACTGATAGTGGAAACTCAATGGCCTGAGGACAAAAGGATTACGCTGTTTTATAGAGGTCTACGTGGAGAGCTCAAAGATGTGTTAGCCCAAGTAGTGAATCCCCCACAAGATTGTTCGGACTATATAGACTTAGTCGTTCAAATAGATCACAGACTGCAGAACAGGAAGGCCGATCGTTCCAAGTTTGATGCTCGAGTATTTTCCAAACCGCCAACTCCTTCCAAAGGAGTAGACTCCGGGGAACCCATGCAAATAGGGGGTCTGAAAGGTCCTCTAACACAAAAGGAGCCGGAAAGGAGAAAACAGTTGCAATTATGCCTCTATTGCGGAAACTCAGGGCACTTTCTTCGAGACTGTCCGGTGAAACCTGCCAAGAAGGCAGTAGGAGCTGCAGTTACCAAAGTTACAAACTCTGAGCAGGGAAACGACCTCGCCCGACAAGAATAGAGGTCCTCTTGCCGAGCGTGAAAACCAGTTCCGTGACCTCGCATTTCGTGATACCTATGGTCCTCATTAGCCCTGATAATCCGGATCGATTACATGCAATTGAAGCTTACGTCGACAGCGGTGCCATCGGCAATTATGTGGATCATGAAATGGTTTTGAGGATGAATCTAACTCTTTGTCCCAAGGCTGTAAAGGACGTCATTACTACGGTGGATGGTACGGAGATAGCCTCCGGGCCAGTAACGCATACCACTCAAGAGGTGAAGCTAGTAAGTCAAGATGGACACCATGAGAAGATCGTGTTCGATGTGATCAAGGCCCCTTAGTTTCAGATTATTCTAGGAATACCTTGGTTAGAGAAACACAATCCTCTGATCGATTGGCGAGCAAGAACGGTCCAGTTTCCAGAATGTGTCTCTACTTGTCACCCTCCACCTGGTGTTGCACTGGCAGCAATTTCTTCAGAGACTCCCCAGTTACCTCCCGAATACCTAGAATACCAAGATGTTTTCCGGAAGGATCAGGCTAACTCTCTACCTCCTCATAGGTCTTATGACTGCCAGATAGACCTGATACCTGGATCTACTCCTCCTTGTAGTAGAATTCATGCCCTCACCGAGCCCGAGAACCTTCACCTTCGACAATACCTGGCTCAATACCTGGCAAATGGGTTTATTCGTCCTTCCAAGTCCCCTGCTTCTTCAGCTTTGTTCTTCGTTCCAAAAAAGGAAGGAGACCTTAGAACTTGTATAGATTATCGCTCCCTGAACCAGATCACCGTTAAGAATAGATATCCGTTACCTTTGATCCCTGAACTCCTGGACCAAGTCAGAAAAGCATGCATATATACAAAGCTGGATCTTAGAGGAGCTTACCACTTGGTACGAGTAAAAGAGGGCGATGAATGGAAGACGGCCTTCCGCACCAAGTATGGGCTATTTGAATATCAGGTCATGCCCTTCGGACTTTGCAATGCCCCGGCCGCCTTTCAATATTTTATGAACGATGTCCTCAGAGAGCTCATAGATGTGTGTGTTGTTGTTTACATTGACGACATCCTCGTTTATTCTTCATCGGAATCTGAACATCGGAAACACGTGAAAATGGTCCTCGAAAGATTGCGTCAACACAAACTTTTCGCTAAGTTGGAAAAATGTGTTTTCAACGTGACTGAAGTTGAATTCTTGGGATTCATATTATCGCCTGGCGGAGTGCGTATGGATTCAAAGAAGGTCGATGCAGTTCTCAAATGGCCATCACCATCCTCCGTAAAAGGTGTGCAAAGCATGTTAGGCTTCGCTAACTTTTACCGCAGGTTTATCCCCGAATTCTCTCGAATAGTCCAGCCCATCACTGCCTTGTTAAAGAAAAACAAACGTTTTGAATGGTCTACCGAGGCGGAACAAGCTTTCCAGGATTTGAAGACTAAATTTATATCTGCACCAATCTTAAAACACCCTCGCCCCCAACTCCCCTACATCGTGGAAACTGATGCTTCAAGCCTTGCCATGGGGGCAGTTCTATCACAAAAGGACCCGGTAACCAATCAGTTGCATCCCGTGGCATTTTGGTCCCGCAAATTCTCGCCTCCTGAAATCAATTACACGATTACTGACAAGGAACTTCTGGCTATCAAGTCTGCCTTTAAGGCTTGGCGGCATTATCTGCTGGGGGCCCGACACACCGTTACTGTGATTACGGATCACCGAAACCTGCAATATTTGAAAACCGCAAAAGCCCAATCCTCTAGACAACTCCGTTGGGCATTATTCTTTGCCGAGTTTGACTTCATAATTACCTATCGACCTGGTACAAAGAACGGTAAAGCTGATGCCCTTTCTCGGATGGGAGTGGAAGAACACTTGATCAACCCTAAACCTGTACCAATCATTCCCGAACAAAGAATTCTGGGTGTAATCGCCACAGAATCCATAGAGGAAGTTAAGGATAAAGCCAGGCAACTTGTAACTCCAGCAGACATACAGAATTGGCATCTGCAGGGAAAGGACTTTGCAGTAAAGGACAACTTATTGTATTTCCAAGAACGATTATACCTACCCAGCACAGATTTACAGAAAAAAGTAATCTCTTGTTATCACGATTCTTTAATGGAAGGACATCCCGGTATGGCCAAGACCTCAGAAAAGATCAAGCGCTACTTCTGGTGGCCGTCTTGGAAAAAAGATATCAGAGACTTTATAATGTCCTGTGGAGTATGCGCCCAAAACAAGAGTCAAAAGGAAAGACCAGCAGGCCTCTTACGCCCTATTGACATCCCACCTCGCCCTTGGCATGCGCTTTCTATGGACTTCATCACCGATCTACCTCCATGCTCCGGATACAATACGATTCTAGTAATCGTGGACTTATTCTCCAAGATGGCGCATTTCATTCCGCTCAAAGGCTTGCCAACAGCAGCAACTCTGGCCCGAGAATTTCTCAAAAACATCGTCCGACTGCACGGTTTTCCTTCGGTTCTAATTTCGGATCGAGGTAGTCAATTTATTTCTCATTTTTGGCGAAGTTGCTGTCGGTCGGCTCAAATTGATGTGAGACTATCGACCAGTCACCACCCTCAGACCGACGGACAAACCGAGAGGACCAATCAAACTCTGGAACAGTATTTACGCTGCATGCTGCAACAAACTGAAAAAACTTGGAAAGACATCCTTTGGATAGCCGAATATGCCTACAATAACTCTGTCCATTCGGGAACTGGGAAAACCCCGTTTTTTCTTTTGTACGGCAGTCACCCTCGAACCTCGGAGTTGGATCCCCTCCAAGATCTTGAAACACCAGCAGTAGACTACCTGCATTCTACAATCACCCAAGCCTTTAAGGAAGCTGTTTCTCACCTTCAAAGGGCTAAAGAACAATACAAGAAAGGAGCAGATCAACATCGGAAGGAAGCCCCTCAATATCAAGTAGGGGATCAAGTCTGGTTATCCACCAAATATCTACCTCTAAAAGGGCCACGCACATTCAACCCAAGATACCTTGGTCCCTATTCCATCACTACCATAGTAAACCCAGTAGCGGTCAAGTTGGACTTGCCCCCGCACATGAAGATACATCCGGTCTTCCACGTCTCTCTATTAAAACCCGTGCAACCTCAAACCCGACTAACTAAATCTCCAAAACCTATCCTAGTTGATGGAGAACTCGAGTTTGAAGTCAAAAGCATTCTGGACTCCAAGATCTTCAAATCTAAACTATTTTACCTAATTGACTGGAAAGGCTACGGCCCCCAAGAGAGATCCTGGGAACCTGCTGAATATGTCCACACTCCTCGCCTAATCAAAAGATTTCACCGAAGATTTCCTGACAAGCCAAAACCCCCGGAGAAGCCCGGTTTGGGAGGGGCCTTGAGGGGGGGTACTGTCATGATCTCTGCTTCCAAAAGGTCAGGGTTTTCCCAACTCCCTTGGAAGCAGATCCATAACCCAGGTTCCGAGTGCCAACCAGTCCCAATTGGGACCTTTTGGACCCAGTCCTGGCGCCAGTGGCACCAGGCTCATAAATATGCCCAGTCCCAGCGCTGGAAGCGCCGGGCTCATAATGCTTGGGTGGACTTACCTGCAGCAGACCATGCTGCTTACTTGCCTGCCAGTTGAGCCTCTGATCCTCTTCTGTTTGGAACTACTTTTCCTGTTGGGTGGGGCAGGAGCCACTCCCTAGATTCAGAACACTGGAACTCTTCTGGAAAGCAGGAACTCTTTTCTTACCTAGGCGTGGCTGTGGAAGGAGACACCTAAGCACTACAGGAGGCTATTTAAACCACACCCGATGGATGAATCTTGCTTTGCGTTATTCTGCATCCTCTGCAGCAGAACGCTCATCATGTCTTCTGCATCTGATCCTGGGCCTAAGGAAAAAGGCTTACCATCCTGAATCCAGTCTTCAGCAACACCTATAAAGACAAGAAAGAACAGGTTAGCATTACGGTCTTCAGTGACAGCTCTTCACTTACCTGGTCCATCGGCTGTCACCAACGCCTCGCGCTGCATTCCGGCATCTGAAAGACAAAGGCTTACCTACTCTTCGTGCGCTCCGGAGGTCTTCACACTGCATTCCGGCATCTGAAAGACAAAGGCTTACCAACTCTTCGCACGCTCCGGAGGCCTTCGGCGCTGCATCCCGCATCTGAAAGACAAAACAAGGTGTGTTTAAAGACATTGGGGAACTTTAATACTCACGTGCCATTACTCCTTTCCACATCTAACCCAGTGGGTATTCCGGCACCCTGCAGCCGCTCCGAACTTGTACCTGCAAAATAAAAAGACAGTTAGAGCGCATCGTGAAGCAGGCAACAAGCGCTTACTTACGTGCTTCCAGGCGCTTCTATTCATCACACGGGCTCCATCTTCAACTCACTTCAGCCCGTCATCCGCCATCGCCGGAACCCTGCAAAACAAGAAACATCATTACTAAAGACTTTAAAGACATTAGAATTACTCGAAACTTACCGTTCGTGCAGTAAACGACGGACAGCAGTCCTCTGAAGTCAAGAGGCCTGCTCCCCTTATCCAGTGAAGAAACTGGTTACAGCACCCTGCCCCGAGACAGATGGAGAGCACAGCGTTCACTTACCTAAGGTGAGAGCGTTAACCTTTGGGGTTCTACAGGAGAAGAGAAAGGGAAGAAGAGAGACATATTCAATAACCCAGTTCCTTAATCCCATATTTTCTATCTGCAGACATCTTACCCTTCGAGTCAGACATACAGTGCACAGAGGTCCAGCCCAAAGAGCCAGCCGTGTGTTACACATCACCTTTGAAGATACGCCCAGTCAAGACCGGCGCCTCTACGGGAATCAGGTGAGCGTTACAAAACCCTGGCTGACTGCTCTGTACACATTCTACTGTCCTAGAGCTTACTTGGAAGATGTTTGCCCCCGCACCCCTGAATGTTGGGCATTAAAGGGCTGCAATGCTCAGATCTGTCATGTTCCAAGTTACATGTTAATCAAGCGCTGATGCGCTTTCCTCATGAATAATAATAATTTCATAATAATTTAGCATTTATATAGCGCTACAAACCCTGAGTTATCTGAGCGCTGCTTATTATTACCCACGGTGTGTGGTGCTCATTTATCGACCTCGGAATGATGAAAGGCTGAGTTTGGCCATGCCGGGATTCGAACCTACATCAGCAGGCTCTGCACAGATGTCAAAGCGAGCGCTCTACTTGCTGTGCTATCGGAACGGCTGCAGGGAATGCTGCTGCAGGGTGCCATCAGCGGATCTGAATCCAGTTTGAGAGGGACAGCGAGGCACTGGAGCAGTAGACCAGGGCACACCATGCTGAGAGTGTATGTGACTCGTCATGGTCGGACTGTAGCACACATTTGTCTCAGGAACCCATGAAAAAGTGGCCCACAGTTACAAATGACAATTCATTCCTTTTATGACAGACTGTTTGAGTAGTACCCAAGGGGGAGGTTTTTGATAACATTTGATGCAAATTATGCACTTTAAAGAATATACCTTCAGTAACATCATCAAAACTACTAGCCGCATGGTTAAGTAACTTATCAAACTGGCCTACATGGGCCAAAAAAGGGGCCCACTTTGACCAAAAAAACGGTCCCACACTAGCATGTTTGGGTTGGACATTGCCTTATTGCCCTATAGGCCAGTCCAAGCCTGTGGCTCGTCGCCACCTCCAGTGCCGACTGTCCTCTCTCTCCACAGCTCAGTTACTCACTGCTATCCCTGGTCAGGCCTGGCTCCCTTACTACGATAGTCCAGTCCACTCCTCTTGAGTGAGTTGGCGTGACCACCACACTTAATCATCGGACGGTCATTAACTCTGCTCCATGCCATGTCAGATAAAGTAATTAAAATATAGGCAGGCAAGAGGCATAGGCATAGCCAGGATTGTTTAACAAGTGGGACCTGAACGTTAGTAGTTTGGCCCACCGCAGTGACATTAACATTTGTAAATTCCCACACAGTGCTGCTGAGCGGCCATTTACAGATTTTGGGTGGGCCTTGCCCACTCAGGACCTACGCTATCTATGCCTCTGACAAGCATCATTGAAGTTAGCAAGTATGGTAGTGGCCTCCAGCTGGGAACTAGGAAGAGAACGTTACAAAGTCATTCACATTTAGACTGGGGCTCCGGCGGGGATAGTCACCTGAGCCTCCCTGCTTATTTCTCCCTCCGTCCCATATTAATTTCTTTGTCCACACTGCAGCTCTCCCTTGATACCTGGGAGCCTGGATACTTCTCTCCGATTTCTCACTGTCACCTTCTCTCCTGTAGCTTCCCTCTGTCTATGTCGGTCTCATTATATTTCGTTCAACTTTACTCCAATTTATCCCCCCTCAACCCTTCTTTCCTGCTTATTTCTTCCCCGAAGCTCCTACCCAGTGTCGTCTCACCTTCTCACTGACTTGATTCCTGTTTTTTGTCTCACATGCCTAATCAGCTTATTCTGTCCTGATCCCTCCTCCTTTCTTAGTCCTCTCCCAATCACCTGTCTGCTGTCCCAGGTGGAGTCGAAACCCTCACTTGTCCCCTCCCACCGTTTGACCTTCACCTCTAAAAACCTTGTCCAAATACTCTCCCTCCCACTAAGCTCTGTGGAAGAGACAGCGACTCAGTTAGCGACAGTCAGGCTCTGGCTTTGTTAACTCAGCCTCCCCCAAAAGATAAGGCCCTGGCTAGTGGCTATATCTGATTTCTCATAGCACTCGCTCCTTAAGACCACCCACTGGTTACCTGCTACCCCTCCCCCTATTTCCCTTTCATTTATCCCTCCTTTACTCAATCTTCTTTAACCCAAAACTTTTTTCTCCTTTCTTTTTTCCCCCTCCTATAATGTCTTGTCTGACCATCTCACTCTATTCCTGTTCATCATCTCTTCATATTTGTTTCCCTCCTCCTCCTCCTTTTCCACCGTGCTGCACTGATTCCTCATTCTCCTTAGCTTTCATCCATCCTCTCGTCTTCGCCCCCTCATTCTACCTGGTGGTCCCTATTTCTATCCCCCCTCACTTTTATGCCAACTCTATTTTTTCACTCTTCTCTTCCTCTACCCAACTCTACTCATTTCATCCCATCTCCCATTGATTCTCTCTCTGGGTCTACTGCCTATCTGTTGCCTTTTGTTTTCTGTTCTCTTCCTCTCTCCTTTACCACTCCCCCCACGTTCCTAGATTCTAATACCCAGCGGGTACTGCCACATAGCTCTCAACATGCCCCAAAGTTGTGATGAAGTG
Organism: Ambystoma mexicanum; assembly: GCF_040938575.1. Classification (NCBI taxonomy): domain Eukaryota; kingdom Metazoa; phylum Chordata; class Amphibia; order Caudata; family Ambystomatidae; genus Ambystoma; species Ambystoma mexicanum. The sequence goes on along the minus strand of NC_090924.1, from coordinate 123,082,301 downwards.
CCTCCTTCCGATATCCTCATTGGATTTCCCCTTGCCACCAACTGTATATAGTTTATTTATCGTCACAAGTTCCAATGCGGGATTCTCACTTGTATGTTTCATGATATTCACAGACTGAAATAATGTCAATCATAATAGAATCTTTCTCTTCAGTCTTAACACCTTTTCTGAAACTACATATAGTCACATGTTCAGAATTATGAATTCAGCACTACATAAGTCTGAATCCCTATAAGATATTTTAGTGGGATAGTGAGCCTTTGTAGGAACCTGTTAGTACCTTGCATCTCTCCCTCTCTCTCTCTCTATTTCCCTCTCCCATACAGCCTCTCTCATGCTCATTCTCCCCATACACACCATCTCTCTCCCACATCTTCTTTCTCCTGCACCTCCGTTCCTCCACCCTTCTTACCTGCCCCTCATGTTTATAAATACAGCATTGTCCGGCTTGCCTGCTGGTAATGAATGGTTTATGTCTACTTGGACAAAAATATTTGACATTTTCACATTGGACCAAATTTCTTTTGGCTGTTTTTTGGTCGACAATGCAGGGGGAGACCCCTGCATCCCCCTTTCCTATTCCCTTACCCCACCCCTATATATATATTTTATTAAATTTGACCGAATTTTGACAAAGGAAACGATCAATAAATTCAGTTGAAAGTAAAAGATCAAATGTATTTTGAACAAGTCGGCTAATACCGTATTGAATTGCTACATTTTAATGCCCTTGTCTGTTGCCTTCTTTCTCTGTAAAATGCTAAAAACTCAAATTACTGCTGCAAACTGTGTGCGAATGAGCACAGAAAATGTTTTTTTAGATGTATTCTCTGCTGTGGATGTTTTCCCTAACTATTTACTGGCCCTAAACATGATGTTTGGAGCATTACATGTTGGAGCAGCAGGGACTGGGTGGCTGATAGGATGAAGTATTGAGATGCGTAGCCATCGTCTCGCCTTGCGTGACTGTAATGCCCAAAATTAATTACTTACCACAGGCATCCATGCCTGTGCCCAGGGCTAGGCTGACCAACATTAGTTGTTGAGTACTTTCAGCTGGAAAGATTGTTTTGAGTGGCGATTCTGACGTACATCGTTCAGAGAGCCACTGTGATTTTTCTTTTGCCACAGACAGCATGAGTATGATGTGTTATAGATCTTTCAGTCAACCCATTTTTCAGACGGACATTTTTTTCCACAAACGCTGAGAGATTTGGGAGAATTACATGCCATCATAAAGGCACCAATTTGAAGTACCTCTGCAAGGCATCTTTTTAAAATGCAGTGCGTCCTGCGGGAGAAAAGTTGGTGCCGGTGCTGTGTCTGCTTTAATTTTCACATACCACCCAATAAATGTTCAAAGGCAGCTAGCACGATGTGACTGAATACACTGGGAGTATGCTTGCAGTTGACAGACTTCAGGCCCACTTTTGTTTTCGTTTGCCAACACTTTCTAAAGTTCTCTTTAATGGCTTGTGGGGGATTGAATAGGGAATTAAAGCAGGTGATTCCATGTAATGGTGGTACGGAAAACAACAGAAATGGTGTGTGTGTGTGTGTGTGTGTGTGTGTGTGTGTGTGTGTGTGTGTGTGTGTGTGTGTGTGTGTGTGTGTGTGTGTGTGTGTGTGTGTGTGTGTGTGTGTGTGTGTGTGTGTGTGTGTGTGTGTGTGTGTGTGTGTGTGTGTGTGTGTGTGTGTGTGTGTGTGTGTGTGTGTGTGTGTGTGTGTGTGTGTGTGTGTGTGTGTGTGTGTGTGTGTGTGTGTGTGTGTGTGTGTGTGTGTGTGTGTGTGTGTGTGTGTGTGTGTGTGTGTGTGTGTGTGTGTGTGTGTGTGTGTGTGTGTGTGTGTGTGTGTGTGTGTGTGTGTGTGTGTGTGTGTGTGTGTGTTTTTCCTCTATCAAGGCTCTCATGTATTCGTGTTGGTCACTCATGTGGAAGGTGTGGTCTTGTTTTTGTTTCGAAGCAACCAACTTCAATGTGTGTTTCATGGTGTCGCACAGACATTGGTGCTGTTAACTTAGCAGGTATTGTTTGGAATTTTTCATGTATTCTCCAAAAGAACCGTTTTTTCTAGGGATTCTGCTGTAGAATTCCATATAGAGTGAAAATGTCTTTCTTTTTGCCGAAAAAGAAAAAGACAGATCTAGAAAGACCACACTGAGAACTCTCAGAGAGGTCTTTCTAAATCTTAACTGTGACGCCTCTGTCGCACATGAGTGCGTGTAGCGGCTAACAGGCGAACTGCGACGGGCATTTGGAAGACCATTGTCAGGGGTTTGTTTGCATGTCTCTGTGTGTGTTATAGGGTAGCGATTGTAGTGGGAGGAGGCAGGGGAGAAGAAGGAGTGTGTCTGCATGTGGGTTGTGAGACAGGCATGGTGACAAGAGAGACCCAGACTCAGAAAATAAGATTTGAAAACCTTTATTTAAGGTTTCAGGGTTGGTGTAATACCGAACTAGTCCTAACTCTTAAGGGATGTTTCCTTGAGATGATGCTTCCAAGGGCTGTCGATGTCTGAAAGTCCAAATAAAAAGTCTGTCTGTCTTAACCTTACTCATGTGTTAGGGGTTCTTTTGTCAAAAATTTAAAGTAGTGGTTTACAGAAAAATAGGAAAACCATTGTTGGTTTCTGGTGGCTTTCTTGCCAGTCGTGGTTTTAGGCTTACCAAAAAGAGTTAAATCAAGCAGGGCTACTTGCAAGATCTTCGCCACAGGGTCCTTGCAGCTAATACAGATACTTTGTGTCTTTAAGTTCTTTGGGGTTCCCTTCCCCAAGCTTCAGTCTTTTCAACACTATAAAGGAAACCAACAAATCTCCAACTAGGCCGATCCTCTTAGGGTTCCCTTCCCCAAGCTCAAGCTTCTTCCAGCTTTCAAATACAAAGTCAGTTTTATCAGAATGTACATTGATTTCTTAAGTAGGTCTCTCAGGGTTCTCTTCCCCAAGCACAGGCCTCTTCCAACTTTCAAACACAAAACAAAAATATATAACAGTTCCTTTTAGGTTTCTCAGGGGGGGCTCTTCCCCAAGCTGAGGCCCCTCTAGTTCCAAACAAAAATTCAGCTTGTCGGCCTATGCCTTTTCCTTATTCACAGCTTTTCTTACAGACAATCTTCGCATGGGGTAGAATCAGAGGCTTTCGAAAATGCCAGGCTCTTTGCTTTTCCTCAGCTAGCGCGACCACTCTGATTCTTTGCCCCTCTCTTTATTTCTCACTTTCACTTTCCTTGGAATCTTTTATGTTCAGGTGTTTATCGTGCACTCTTGCATGGTCTTTTATACCTTTCACTTTGCTGTGCACACTGCACCCTTCTTTTTCACTCACTTCTGTTTTTGATCGTGCCCACTTGCACTTCTTTTCCTTTGCTGTGCAGCCTTGCACCTTTAAACTGTCACTTTCCTTCTCCGTGCCTGCTCATGCCTGTCCCTGACTTTCCATTTTTGCCGCTTGCCCTCTCTTGACTTTCTCGTGTGCCCTCGCACTTTCCTCTTTCGTTGCTTCTGTCCACTTTGACTTTACATTCAGCCGCTTGCCCTTTATTTTCTAATCTATTTACGTTCGGTCTATCAGAGTTGCTTGTGTCCACTGTTTCTCTTCTGTTACTTTCATTCACTTGCTTTCTCTCTTTCTGCTTTTTGAGACTGTCCTTCTTGCTTTCAACTCCGTGCGGTTTTATCAATCTTGCTTTTTCCTCCCTTTCCCATTTCGGCAACTCGCACACTCCCAAGTTTCTCTCTCTGTCATGCGAAACTCACTGGGTAGCGTAGCGCTGGTGAACGGTCTCACCGGGATGCTTCAGGTCAAGGTCAGGGTCTCACCACTGGCCCCAGAGATACCCTTGGGTCCAGCACACGGCCCAAAAGAAAAAGCACGCACAGACTGTCAGCAGGGTCCCAGCGGCCTCGCTCCGGCTCTCGGGAGACAAACCTCTCCAGCCATGCGGCAGCCATCCTCACACACTGGGCCGGCACTGCAACACGCTGCTCTGCTCCGGATCCTCCGTCCTGCAGCTCCCAAATATGTGACTTCACTGGTCCAAAATGCCTCTCCAGCTCGCTCTACCATCTGTGTAAAACCACACCTTTTACAGTGAAAAAAGCAGCCAATTTGAGTCTGGTGTAAATGGTCACTATTAAATGCCTGACCCTGGCTGACTGTTACACTTACCTTGTCTCTGCGGGGGCGTTGGGGCACGGTTGTAGCCCTCCCAGGAGTGAAATGCGTCCTAGTAATGCGCTTGCCGTGTGGACACCAGTGATCGTGATAGTAGTTCCTCAGGGTCACGCACCTGCGTGAGTACAAAGGGAAACGTTGAGCAATGCTAGCCCCTTCCGTTCTTCCCCCCAGGATTGTACTCCCGATAAGTGCCTGTCCCAGTTGGCTCACCTTTTAGTAGATTCTGTGGGCCCTCCGTCCTGCTACTTCTGGCAGGGGTGCTTAATGGCCGAGGACCGAGTTCCTTCACTGGTCTCTTACAGCCAGTAGTCCAGTCCAGCTGCAACTACCCGGCTCTATTGGTAAGTAGTGTTCTTATTCTGGTCTGTCTTCTTTTGCGTGTTGGTTTTCAGCCTTTCCTTGTTGGTCTTTGTATTGTGCGTCTTCCGTGATCTTTCATTTACTTTGTTCCTCAACTAGTGTCTGCTCAGTGAGTTATTGTCCGTACCATCTGTAATCCTGTTCTTGCTCTTTCTCCCGTGTAGGTGAGGGAAGCCAGGCCCTGGAGCCGCCGGACACGGATGCTGTAACCAGAGCGATGAAGAACTGGATCTGCGGTTGCAGGTAACAGGTGAGTTGTATTGTAGCATTGCGCACATGCTTTTAAATGCAGCACGCTCCATGATGTTGCGATGCGCTCACCTTGTCTTTTTCTGTTGCAGCGACCGGACTCGCGAAGAAGGATGCCGTTGAGAGATGACAGAGCGGAGCGTCGGATTCCTGGGTGAGTATTTCTCTGCTGGTCCATGCATCGTTAAGCGTCACGTTGCTTTTAAATGCAAGTTAACGCGAAGCACTGATTCTGAGGATGGGGCGGCTTATATAGCTGAGCTCCTTGGCCACGCCCATTAGCTTGTTCTGTCCGACACACCCAGCCACACCTAGTCCCTGGCACGTGAAGCAGGGTCTAGAAGGCCACACCCAGCATCTCACAAATAAGAGGCCTGAAAATTAAGTAAATGGAATACAGTAATCCCAATGTCAATTCCCCACATGAATTTGCTGCCAAAGGCGCCAGTGCAAAGTGCAGCCGGGCCTCCCTGTGTCTGTGTGTTCCGAAGGGACACAAATGAGTCATTCCCTGGCATGGTCCCATGGCACCCACCATCCGGGGTATCTGTGTACATGACCCAGGGTGTGTGGTCGTGACACTGACTATTAGTGGGACAACTAGAGTTCTTTCTAGGGTAGGTTGCATCTAACTTTCACCATGTTATTCCTATGGGTAATCTTTACTAATCTTAGTTTCCTCTTCCTCGTCTCAGTATTTGTTGGAAATGGGGAGGGGAGCTGGGGTGAGATTGGATATACCCCATAAAGGCTGAGGGAGAGTAGTTTGGGGTATTTTTGGGACTGGGGGAATACCATGCCTTGCCCTTGGGTATCCTCCTCCCAATCCTTCGTTACCCTCCACTCAGGTGATCCTCCCTTGCCTGTCCACCCCCAGGATCGGGATCCAAAAGCGATGGCCCTTCCCTGGCCACCTGAATGGAAGATCCTGACGGAGTGGGTGGGAGAATACAGTCAGGTTTCTCACTGTGTGTGTATTTGTATGTGAGGCGGGGGCTGTGGAGAAGGGGTGTGTACTGGTATGTGAGGCAGGGTTCAGGCAGGGGCCCAGGTTAAAGCAGGGGTTGGGGTGAAACATCTGGATTTTAAGAGGGGGTGATGTATTTCAAATATTAAAGGCCAGACAAAAATTGGCTGAGAAAATAAAATTATAATAAATTGAGCTTTTTTGTGCACTGCCTTTAATATTCGAGATTAGAACCCGGCAAGGGGCAATGAGCTTGTAAAAAGCAAGCTCATTGGCCCTTGCCCGGGCCTTACCTCGCTGAGAAGACTATGTGTCGTCCCTTCTCTCTGATGGCCATATCTTTTGCTTTTATTTCTCGAGTTGAGAAACGGTTGCAGCACTGTTACCCAACTCGAGAAAAATTGCAATAAGTACTCCTGTACAACGTGCCGGGGTACTACTGGTAATATAACGTGTGGAGGGGGGCATTACCAGTCGGGTAATGTTTGTGGGGCTTTGTTAAAGCCCTCGCTTTGCTCAGAATTCTAACTACGGCACGGGGGCATTACCCGACCGGCAATGCCACCCTCCTCAGGTTATATTGCCCAATTATCACACACAACTGTAGAATTCACCATTGCACCTCCTCATGCTCTGGAAGTTTTGGGAAGGGCAGTTGACCTCCTCGACACTGAGGATTTGGACATTTGCACACCTCCACATTGAAGATTTGCTCACATACAATGTGCTCATAATTTGATGTGAAGTCTGTATGGTTTACCTTATTGTCTACTACTGAAGGGTAGCCACAGTAGGGCTGTGATTTTGTTTTTAATGGGAAACTAATCAAATTAAAGATGTGACTTTTTAAAATGTGTGCAGCAGCACCCTTCCACCCGTTTCCCAGGAGGTGTGCTGCACACTGGGGTTCCCAAATGTGGGACCATTTTGTCTTTGTTTGTGGGCCACTTCTGTTTTGTTTCCCAGGCTGGTTTGTTCTCCCAGTCCTACCTGGGAGAACCTAAATTCCCTTAACTTTGGAGAAAATCACCATGGGGAGCTAAATAGTGAGCTCTTCAAACACCAGGAGCCCCCCAAGGGCTAAGGCCAAACATTTTGCAAGGTTACAATTAAAAACAAGGTACATACCTGCTTCCCCACATCTTCCAGTGTAGTTGCCATGGTATGCTCTGTTGAAATGCAAAACAAAGAAATAATGTGTTTTCTCCCATTTACATGTGTAGAGGAGTTAAACATATGTGAAACAAGTGCATTTGTTATCCTACTGCATCCAAACCTTTTGTACTTAAGCGATCTACCACTGCCAGCCCAATGTAAATGTTCTTAATTATTTATATTCTATAAAAAGGGCCCGCCTTTTGTACACTTTCCTTACCAAGAGTTTGCCACAACATGGTGCACTTTATTTTGATCTAATCAATTAGCAAATATAACTTTTTCAGTGCATTTGTCATACAAAGCAATGGTTCACCAGGGCTAGCACATTAATTTCTTCTGCAGGGTTAATTTATTGCATAATGTATTGCATATGGCACGCCAAGTAAACAATGACTGTTGAAAAGTGCAAGGACGACCAAAATGCAGGAGTAATGCTTAAAAAGGGCCTCACTGCATAATTCAGTGCTCGATACAATGTTGTTGCATTAGGTTGGGTAAGCAACAGCTATTTTTACACTGCTTAATGGTGGAGTCTGCACTGCATGGACCTATACACACACACCATTATGCATTAGACCAGCTTCTGTGCTCCTGGAAGTGCTTGGTGGATACGTCTATATTCCATCACATCACTGAAATCTGTGCATATGACTGTTATATACATTTTTATGGACAATGTTTGTGCCAATCAATATTAGTGATAGCACCTGTGTGGTTAATTTTCCAAGGGTTTATGATCTTTTCTTTATCTCCAAAAGTCAGCTGGTCTCTCCTATCTTCTACTCCATTGCCAGTATAAGCAGTTTTATGCTATGAGCTTTTCTTTTACTTACAAATCCTTTTTGACAAGGGTTTCAGTCAAATGTGCTCAATCGAAGGCAACTAAAAATTACAACTTTTACAATGCAGTTTTTTGTTCAGTGAAAGTACAGAAATATAAAACCGGTGTCCTAGTTACATAGATTCAGTGCGTCACCTTATACTCTCATTTTCAAATAAAATAGGTTTCATATGGAAAATCATCAACATGTAGCGAGCTTGTTGATAATATGGATAGCTACACAAATATAGAGATGGGCTCCGACATGATGGTAAGCCTACACTTCGCAAGTTCGAATCCCGGGGTTGAGTCGATATAGCTTTGCATCCTTCCCAGGTCGATAAATCAACTACCAATCAAAATGAGATGGTAATAACACCTGCTATTACAGTGCTTAGAACAGTGGTAGTCAAGCTTTTTTATCCCCCGCCTTGGGTAAAAGTATTGTTTCTGGGCGCCCCCCTCTAACTCACAAGCTATAGCTGCTTATATTTTCTTGTAAAAAGCACCATAATCCCTTTTTAAAAAGTCTCATTCCCCTATTCCCCTCCTACCCCAGACATCTCTCAGCCTCGCTAGGGGACCAGACCCACAGTTCGAAGACTACAGGCTTATAAACTGGAGCAGTCTGACATGTAGCGCTGCAGAACACTTATTTTGCTCAAGTACACAGTTACTCACCAATTTTAATAATATCCTGGCGGTTAGAATCTCCATCTTCATTTTCAATAAAATCGCAATACCCTTTTGTCAAAATAATGGGATGGGCCTTATGCCTCGGTGGATCCTCAACTCCAACAAAATCGCACTGTGGTCTCCGTGAAACTTCAAGATCTCCATCTTCATCTAGTACAGCTTCTAATCCTCGAGTAGTAATGGGGGAATTGTTGCTATTTTCCTGCATGTTGGAATACCCAAGGTTCCCGTTTTCTTCATCATCGCTCCTTGCATAAAGTTCAGTACTTTCTATTGTATCATGCGATTTACCATGCTGATGGCTTTCGTCTCTCGAGCGATCTTTGCCATTTAGGATTTTGAACTGTGATAGAAATACTAGTCAGGAAAAGAAAAAATAAGTTTCATTTATATAACAAATCACACTGATCTACATTACTTCAACATGCTTAAAAAACATTTCAGCAGGGAAATCACAGGACACAAGAGGTCTGGAAAATAGGGAGACTTCGAATGTAATCATATATTTAATTTTACGAGTCATTTTCCGGGCCTACTCCTCTCTCTCGCCAACGCTTATAAGAAACTGTGGGACAGTCAAAGAATTTAAAAATAAACTTAAGACTCACCTTTTCAGATAACCAGGCACCAACTTGTGTGCTGTATAGGATCACCCCTGTCTTCACGATTGCGCCCGTATGCCTCCGGGCCATTTTTGGTTGCGCATAACAAATAATTATAATAATATTATATGGGATACATTACTCACCGTAATCTTATTTCTGATGCTTTTATCTGCTTAGATTCACATGCTGTGCATAGGCCGACATCTAGTGGAAGCTGCGGAGTATTACAGTTTGCTTTTCGAAACTTGAAAAGGGGCGTCGAACTAGGGCGTGCCAGTAATACTATCCCTAGTGCGACGTCCACTGTACCCATGATCCCTCACGCGTGTAGGACCCTCAGATTTTATTTTTTCTGACATGAGGTAGCATGAGGAGTAGCGTGAGTGTAGAGTATCCAAGCAGATAAGATAGAAAAGATTACAAGCATCCATGCACCTTCTCTCAGAGGGGAGGAAGGGCGGGCGTATGTGAATCTAAGCAGATACAAGCATCAGAAATACGATTCCGGTGAGTAATGTATCCCTTCTGAGGCACATGCTGTGCATAGATTAGCGAGCAGTGTTAGAAGAAGGAAGTGGGATATGAGAAGGGTCATGAGCTAACAAATGTCTTAGAACCGCTTGTCCCACTTGAGTATCTGTCTTGGAACGAGTGTCAATGCAGTAGTGCTGAGTAAAGGTGTGAATAGAGCTCCATGTAGCTGCTTTGCAAATGGTGTCAAGGGGTACATTTGCAATGAAAGCCAGAGTGGCCCCAGTACCTCTTGTAGATGTGGGCCCTTGCCGTAAAAGGCAGTGGGCCTCATTACACGGAAGGCGGTGAGCCATGGCGCTAATAGCGCCATGGCTCATGCCGGTAAAATACCGGCACCGCCTTGGCGGAAAGGGGATTTACCGCCCCATTCCAAGGTTGGAGGGGCGGTAAATCCCCCTTCCGCCATTGCCCTTCCCCATTCCCATTGCTGCCCCATAGGGCTCTATGGGAATGGGGAAGGCGCTAATTACGGCACCGCAATTTTGCGGTGCCGTAATTAGCTCTGAGGTCCCTTAGCAGGTTGGTTTTTAATGCCTGCAAAAAGCAGGCGTTAAAGCACCAACCCGCTAAGGGACCTCGTAGTAAGGCGGTAATGGTTAACGGTCACCGTTACCATTAACGGTGGCCGTTAACCATTACCGCCTTCCGTGTAATGAGGCCCAGTGTCTTTTCTGAAAGGGAGGAACACAGCTGGATACATTGGACTAGCCATTTAGAGATGGCACCTTTAGAGACGTGATCTCCTTCTCTGCCTGTAGCTACATGTACCTTGAGTGAATTAAATACCAATCCTGCATCCAGAAGGTGAAGCATGTAGGTGACAATATTGGAAGGAGTGCAGTCAATTGGGTTGATTTGTTTATTCTGGCACCAAATAACAAATCTTTTTCATTTATCAAAATAACAGTGCCTTGTGTTAGGTTTTCTTGATTCCTTTAAGATCTCCATACATCTCTGGGGTAAATTGAGATGGCCGAACTCTATGACTTCAGGAGCCATACTGCCAAGTTCAACGAGTTCGGTTGAGGATGCACGGTTTGTCCTTCGTGCTGGGAGAGTAGGTTGTACCAACAGGGAAGTCTGATGGGGTCGCACATTGCCAATCTGCGTAGTTGTGGGAATCATGGTTGTCTCGCCCACATAGGAGCAACTAGGATGAGCATCATCGATTCCCTGTGTATCTTGTTGACCACCTTCCTCATCAGAGGGGTTGGTGGAAAAGCGTAGGCAAACATCCCTGACCAATTCATCCATAGAGCGTTCCCCTTGGAGCCTGGCTGGGGGAACCTGGATGCAAATTCTGGGCATTGTCTGTTTACTCCTGTGGCAAATAGGTCTATAGTGGGGAAACCCCACTGATAGAAGAGATCTCCTACGACTTCTTCGTGTAGACGCCATTCATGTTCTTCTGGGAGGGGATCTCTGCTCAAAGTGTCCGCTAATGAATTGAGATCCCCTGGAACATGTTGAGATGACAGGTAAATGTTCTGTTTGAGTGGCCATATCCAAATTTTCTGGGCAAGCCTTAACAGATTTGGCAAACGAGTGCCCCCTTGTTTGTTTATGTAAAACATTGCTGTTGTGCTGTCTGTTAGGTTGGATAGGTGGAGTTTGAACGCCCGAAGCGCTCTGAAGATTGCCAGAAGTTCTAGCAGGTTGTTGTGATTCTGAGCCACTGTGTGAGACCGGAGACCCTGAGCTGTGTGGTGAAGGAGGTGTGCTCCACACCCTGACAGGGTCTGTTGTCCGACACGTCTGTTGTGACTACGGCCGGTATGTCTGGATCGTAAAAGGGTTTCCCCTTTGAAAGATTCTCTCTTGTCCACCAGCAAAGACTCTGTACTAGTGTTGGCGAAACAACCACTAGATCGTCCCACTGACCACTTGCCTGAGACCACTGTTTCGCCAACCATTCTTGCATGGGTCCAGGGGCGTTGCTAGAGGGGGGCTATGGGGGCTACAGCCCCTGATCTTTTGGTTGTAGCCCCGAATAGAATCTCAGGAGCTACAGCCAAAAGACTAGCTAGCCCCCAGTCCCAACAGTTCCAACATTAGCGTAGCCCCGGGTCTTTTCCAGACCTAGCAACTCCCCTGCATGGGTCGCATGCGCAGGCGCGCGTGGGGAACCAGGTAAATGCATGATGCCATCATGCCTAGCAAACACATCGCTTTGCGTACCCTTATCTGGCGACCAGACTGATATTGAGGAATTTGCAGTAACAGATTCTGAATTCTTTCCTCTGATGGAAAGGCCAACCCCTCTTTGGTGTCTAGGACAGCTCCTAGGAACTGTTTGGAGGTGCTTGGCACCAGGCTTGATTTTTTCTCGTTGATTGAGAAGCCCAAATGGAAGAGGAGGTCGATTGTTCTTTGAATGTTGGATCTGCAAATTACAGGGTTTTCCCCTGTGATGAGCCAGTCATCCAGGTAAGGGTACACTGGGATTGCCTCCCTGCGTAGGTGCGCCGCCACCACCGCCAATACTTTCGTGAATACCTTTGGAGCCGAGACTATACCGAAGGGTAGGTAGAACTTTGTACTGGTAGTGCTGGCTGTCTACCTTGAAACGCAAGAATCTTCTGTGCGCTGGGAGCATGGAAATATGAAAATAAGCATCTTTCAAATCCAATGTTGCCATGTAATCTCCTCTTTTTAGTAGGGGGATTACTTCCTGGAGTGTAGTCATGCGAAATTTTTGTGGTTTGACATACTTGTTTGCAGGGCGTAAGTCAAATACTGGGTGCTTCGTTAGATCTTTTTTTGGCACAAGGAAGTAAATTGAATAAATACCCTTGTTTACCTGGTTTCCCGGGACGAGTTCTATTGCGTCCTTTGCAAGAAGAGTGGCAATCTCCTTGAGGAGGATTCTTTGGTGCTCCAAGGAGTGTATTTTCTGTCTTGGATGATGGTCGCGGGGGCGTTGCAGTAGTTCTATACAGTATCCCGCGGACACTGTGGACAGCATCCATCTGTCCGAAGTGATCCCTTCCTATGGTGGGTGAAGATGGAAATGCGCCCCCCTACTGGGGATGCATGGGAAGGGACCCGGAGCGGAACGTCACTGTTTGTTGGGAGGCGTAGCGCCTCTACTTGGGCTGCCTCTCCCCTACCGCGGCCCCTCTTTTGACCTCTGGCGAAACCCTGGGTAGCTTGCAAGTTACCGCCCCACGAGGTTCCTTGGTTCTGGTAGTAACTGGACCTTCTCTGGGAGTTTTGGCCACGAAAGCGACGAAAATTGTTATTTCCCCGCTGGCTTGTGGGCTTATTTGTTAGTTGGCCAAGGGACTTTAAGGTGTCATATTCGTCCTTGGCTGTCTTCAGCGCTTCCTCCACTGCTTTCCCAAACAGGACATTAGGTTCCACCGGCATGTCTATGAGGGTGGCTTGGGTCTCGGGTTTAAACCCCGACTGCCTTAGCCAAGCGTGTCGTTTAATTACTGTGCTTTCTGCTATCAGCCTCCCTCCATTGTCTGCTGCATCGAAGTTAGCCTTGAGAATGCATCCGGACACTGATCTTCCTTCCGGCGCAATCTGGGCCAACTGGCTCTTTAGAGATTCCGGTGCAGAGGCAATGAGGGCAGCTACCTGTTCCCATTGGTGGCAGTTGTAGCTTGCTAGTAGAGTGGTGGTATTGGCAATGCGTGCTTGGTATGCCGACGTGGATGCCACCTTCCTACCTAGAGCATATATTCTCTTGCTCTCTTTGTCCGGGGGAGCTTCCGAGGATGCTAGTGGTGTTCCCGCCCTCTTTCTGGTGGTAGTAACCACTAATGAGTCGGGTTTTAGTTGACCCCTTATGTACAGTGGGTCAGAAGGAGCGGCCCTGAATAATTTTTCTACTTGTGGGTTAACTGCCCGCGTAAGATTAGGGGTCACCAGAGAAGGGTCGATTCTGTGTTGAATAGATTTTAGAATGGGGACAGCTTGTGCAATGGATTTTTTGTCACCTAGAATTTGCTCTGCAAAATCTCTCTCTTCTTGGGCACCCTGAGTTTCAATTTGCAAATGGGCTGCCGCCTTGGCTAAAACTTCGTTAAACGAAGGCTGATTGTCAACAGGTGAGTCATTCACAGGGGGGTCCCTGGGGATGGGGGAGTTGAGACTATAGGCCTCCGCCTCGTCTTCCTCCTCCTCTTCCTGGTCCTCATCGGCTCCATAGTAATCGACCCCGGTCTGGTCATCTAGCATTTGTACTTCCGAATCCTCACCATACTGCTGGTAAGGTTCAAAACTGAAAGGGTCTGAAATAAGCCCCTGAACTGGAGTCTCAGTAAACAGTCTCTTAGTAGGAGGTTGAGGGTCTTTGGATCCCAAAGGGGCAGAGGTAGCCGGGGTATTCTGATAGCTCTGGAAGTAACTAGGGTCCTTTTCATAGAAATCTACAAAAAAGGACATTCTCCTCAGTATTCTGTCAATGTGCTCCGAGTTCCATTCCTTGGAACTGGGGATAACTCTTCCCTGCTGTGGTTCCTCATCCAAGCCCATATCTTGAGGAGTGGGAGGGACAATTTTTGGAGTGGGAGGGACAATTTTTGGCCTAGTGACAGGGTCAAGGGCCTTGGGCTTTTCTAAAGATTTGGGGTGCGTGCGTTTCTCCTTCTGAACCTGGTGTTCAGAGGCTTTCTTATTTTGTTTCTCCCCTTTCCCATGTGTAGAGGAATGTTTTCCTGACCCCTTGGACTTTTCTGAATTTTTCGACGGGTGGCGTCGAGAATCGGAGGAGGGATCACGAGATTCGGGAGTCTTGGAAGAGGGGCATTGAATCTCAGACGCAGACGTCGAACGAACTACAGGAGTAGCTGTTGCACGAGCTGCCTGGGGGTAGAGGTCGGATTCGTCTTCTGACGACCATACCTCTGTGACTTTAGGTAGTGTGTCACTCTTAGCAATCGTGTACGGTTGCTGTGTGTCATGGGGTGACTGTGACCTGGAACGCCCAGAGGACACCGATTCGGCGGACCACACTCTCTGTGCCTTCTTTTGCCGATCACTCAACACTGTGTCGAATATTGGGTGGATTTAGTGTGTTTAGTGGAAGAGGTGTGGGTAGCGCTCTTGCCGCCGGGTGTTGTCCCCATAACTGACCCACCGGTCAGTCCTCCGAGGTCGGGGCTTGCGTTTGGGTGCCTGATGACACCCCGGTGCCCTCGCCATCCGATACAGCGGCGTTGCTGCCATCGCTGAAGGAACCCACTGCGTCCATGGCCTTGAGTTGCCTGGCGTAGTGGGCCCAACGCTTGGTCGAGCGGTCCTTAAGTGTCTTGGCTTTGAAGAGCTTACAAGCTATACAATTTGCCTTGGTTTGGTCCCTTGGAAGACACAGGTTACAGGTATTATGTTTGTATACCCAGGGGAACTTAACGTTGCACTTCGGGCAGAATTTAAATGGAGTACTCTCAATATGTCAATAACTGGCAGCAAGCGGGTATATGTAGGAAACGAGTGAGTGTGTATGTCCACCCCCCACTCTCCCTACTTGTACAGAACTGAGGCCAGAGGCGTTCCGAGGCCCAAAGTCTGTCGTGTAGTCCCGACGGCTATTCATCCTCGGTCTCGAGTACTGACGTCGCTCTTCGACGTAGGGTTGGAGAACAGGGATTTTTGATAATGATAAATGGCTAAAAGCCAGGGAACTCCGCGATTATGCTTCCGACAAGTCTGGCGGAAAAAAACAATCTGAGGGTCCTACACGCGTGAGGGATCATGGGTACAGTGGACGTCACACTAGGGATAGTATTACTGGCACGCCCTAGTTCGACGCCCCTTTTCGAGTTTCGAAAAACAAACTGTAATACTCTGCAGCTTCCACTATATGTCAGCCTATGCACAGCATGTGATCTAAGCAGATTCCACAAGCCTCAGAAATATATATATACACACACACATGCACACGTTAAGCTCTATTGGAACTATAGTGCACTTAGAAGTATATCCTGCGGCATTGGAAGAGCAATAATAGGCATGCTGTTGAGGATTGGCTACATAGTCTGCGGATCCTTTCTGGTAGAGAAAGGATATCTTTTTGACTTCAGAAACAAAATGACAAATATGATGAATTAGCACCCGGGCGGGGGACATAACCAAACAGGTTGCTTGGATCGTGGCTGAATCTACTGATTCAAGCCTGGGTTCCAAGCAACCTGAAGGCCGCTTCCCCCACCCTGCCTTCTTCCATCCACCCCTCCCTTCCCTTCTTATTTCCCGTCACTCCCAACCCCAACCCCACTTACCTTATTAGTTCAGCAGCGACTACCGCAGCCACTGCTACTGCACGTGCCCCTCCTGGGCGCCGTGGAAATGGAAGAGGGGCGCCATATGGCCATCTTAAGTAATGATTTTGTTTCAACAGCGTTCCGTTCATTGAAACAAAATACATTGCTCTTAGCACCCAGGATTTACGGATTGCAAACCCAGGGTGCTAATAGCCATAAGCACTCATTCCACGGGCTGCACAGGGTGGTAATGGCCCTGGGACCCTCGTTAAAGGTCCTTGCTATGCTTGGGCCTATTAACTTGGACTCTGGCTGCTACAACCCAGCCCAGCTAGTGGAACGCGTGCTTATGGCTTAAATATGGAGTACATTTAATTAATTGTATAGTTAAATATTGGCTCTCATTGATGTGAAGCTTACCCCTTTTTTTCCTCTCTCTTGTTGGTTGTAGATAAGTTATGGTATATGAACATATATGTATTTATGAAGTTATTTTATGCAACTGTTTTTATATTGGAAAATGTTATGCATTATATATATTTGTAATTTTTTATTTTTATTTTTATTTATTTTTTTATCCCGATGGACAAAAATACCAGGGAAACCACCAAATACACTTTTTATTGAATATGAGAGCGCATCCTATTAAGAACATGGGCACAGTGA
Organism: Ambystoma mexicanum; assembly: GCF_040938575.1. Classification (NCBI taxonomy): domain Eukaryota; kingdom Metazoa; phylum Chordata; class Amphibia; order Caudata; family Ambystomatidae; genus Ambystoma; species Ambystoma mexicanum. The sequence goes on along the minus strand of NC_090924.1, from coordinate 123,065,856 downwards.
GAAACTGAAGATTTGGTAAGATGACCCCCTGCATCTAGTGCTCATTATAGAAAATGAAAATGACCTTGTAAGTCTAGACATTGATTTTGTCCCCTCTTATATTATCTCCCCCTTTCCTATAGGATCGTGAAAGACGGAATCACGTCCGGCACAAAAAGGCTGAGACACTCTCCCAGATGAAATGAAAATGGCAATAGATTGAAACTTTGTCTGATTTTTAAATATATGTCATAAAGTTTGCACGTTAGTTGTCCTGAAGAAAGCGGAAGAGGAAACAAGAACCGCTGAACGCGGTTGACAATTTAGGCTCAGGCGGGCTGGCCCCAGCTCCGAGAACCTCTAAACCACAGAGTGTGAGCTCTGTGAAAACCAAGAGACAGTTAAATTACCCATTTAGTGGCATATTGTGAGCATAGAAGGCTCAGGATATATTAGGATTAATATCAATTAATTGAAAAAACAATCCTATACAGGATTATTTTATCAAACTAAAAATACATTCATTCACTAGGAGCGAGATAAATAAAGATTGTTCATCGACTCCTAGTGAATGCACAACTTTTTAGCTGAGCCAAAGTAGGGAGCGAGTTAGGGCGAGTCTTCTCACTATCCCTCACCCTAGATAGGCGTGAAACATAACGCTACCTAGGGACAGAAAGAAAAACTCACTAAGAAGGAAAGAGACTCTTTATAGGGACGTGTATGTAGATGTAAGGAAACGAAGTGTAAGGAATAATTTTACAGTAGAATTATTCTGTCTCCTATTGTGTTAAAAAAAAGACTGGGGAAGAGACAGTATATGGCCACCCCATAATTCCTGTTTGTAATAGATGCATTATATTAAAAAAAAACAGTATAGGCAATACTGTTTTGTTTGTATAGTCAAGTACTAAGAGCAGTATAGTAGCTGACAATGACCCAGAGGGTGTGGCTTGCCACGATGCGGTGACGAGTGAATTGCCGGAGCTCCCGAGATCGATCCTGCACCTACATACAACAGCTGATGTTTGGCTATGCAGTGTCGGAGGGTCTAGTGCGCTCTCCCTGTTTGCAATCTGCGAGACTTTGCAGCAGTGGTCAAGATGGCAGCCATCACTGGCATCCAGTCGACTTGACTGGGCGAGTGCGGCTGGCCTTCTTGTGGGGACTGCACCAAGACGCTGTTGCCCTGGTGCCTTGTGCCTCTGCATGTGGGTTGAGGGGCTGGCCCTTGCATTTGCCGGGTGGGCACTCCCCCCGACTGTCAGCCGATGATCGTGGATGGTGCGCGCTTTCCTGAGGTGGCGCTGTGAGGCGGGACACAGCCTGGAAGATCCTGGGTGAATTGCTGGTAAGCCACACAACAGCAATTTCGGGCCTGCTGTGGCCCACTCAACGGTGCCTGTCTGGAACTTCGGTGTCGCTGCACCGCACGTACAAACAGAGGACTCCCTGTGGACTGCCACGGAGGACAAAGTGTGCTCTTGCGGCTGTCTGCCTACAGTGGGACTAGGTGCTTACTGACTACAGCCCTGGATGTAGGTCTGCACAGGATATGCTGTAGGTGGCCGGTCTTGTGAGGCGTAGGGGGAAGGCTGTGGGAATTGCTGTACTTGGCTGAGCTGGATTGGCACAGTGCAGTGTCCTGAATGCTGGGGTCTGTCTTACTTTTACCCTGACAACACGCCTCTTCTGGCTGTGGATGCTTCAGCTGGATACCCGGCTACATTTTAAAATGACTGAGGCCTCGGCCCAGTGCCCATCTCTCCCTATACGAAGTACAATGTGACCCTACTGGCGCCGAGCAGATTGTTTGGTAAACAGGATGTTGGCATAATCCTCCTTTGATGATATCGCCTTCTGTACCTCTGGTGATGCGCGCCTGTGATTAGCTACTTTGCGCCAACAGCCCACTCCTTACACCTTGCTGATGCGACTTGTCCCCATGTACGCATTGTGACCCTGAATTAGTTCTCGGGTGACAACTCTACACAACTTTGGTGGGCTGATATTATGCTGCGTGGCTACGCTGACGGTTCCAAAGGCCTGCAGAACGTTCACCTTGACTGCCCTTGCGTGGTCAGTGATCTACAAGACCTGTTGCATCCTCGACATGCCGGAAACTAAGACATAGGGGAACTAGAGGAAGACAATCATGGATTTGTTTGGGGCTTGAAGCTCCCATAAAGATCTCCCCACACCCGGGGGCATGAGGGTAGACTGCAAACTGATGCCTCTTGCCCACAAGAACAGGAGGATAAAGTGGTGGCGGCGATTGTGGTGCACCTACATAGAGTACAAAATTGATGAGGTCAAGATAGACGTGAACCTTCTACAACAGGATGTGCGGTCGCTGTCTGCCCAAGTGGCGGTCAATGAGGAACAGATCTCGACTATGAAGGCTGATACGGAGAAGCTGAAAGCCACAGTGGAGGAGCTAGTGTGTAGGAACCGGCTCCTGGAACAACATGCCGAAGGTGCTGAGGGCAGTTCCCGCCGCAATAATATTCACATACTGGGACTCGGGGAGGGCGAGGAGGGTAACGACCCTACGTCCTATATTAAGGACCTGCTGCTGCAGGAAATTGGTGCTAGACAACTATCTCAGGGCTTCACAGTCGAGAGGGCATGCAGATCGCTGCCTGTCGCCCACCCCGAGAGCCCATCCTTGCACTGTTGTTGCACAGAGCCTTAATTTTGGGGACAGAGAGGCAATACAAGTTCTCTAGAGAAGGGGTTGCAATCAAATGCAGATAATCGCTGCTGGCTATTTACCCAGATTACACCCTTCTAGTGCAAAAGAAGAGGAACATGTTTGTCCCAACTAAGGAGAGGTTTTGCATTCTGAGACTCAAATACATGCTAATATACCCGGCTAAGCTTAAGGTGATCCATGAAGGCAAGTACTTATTTTCTGTGCAGCCTAGTGAGGCCAATCAATGGATGGACGAATGTGGCATGTCATCTGGTCCTGCAGCAGGAAAGGGAGTTCCTGAGACTTGTAGATTACCATTCTGTTGCACTTTGGAGGCTGGCAGGTACCTTGCTCAGTTATGGGACCTTGGTCCAATTCATGAGCATATGGTGCCGTATTAATGTGGCTTAACAGCATCTCAGGAGACAGATATGGAATCTCCTGATCTGAAAGTGGTACGATTTGATATGGCACATGCAGCCCACTGCCCCAAAGCAGATGTGCCACTGGAGGAGCCCATCATGGCGGCCTCCTCCATAATCGTGGACCTCTGGAGCATCTGTGTTCTTAGGAAGCAGGAAGGCTTGAGCAGTGTTACACTGCTGAGCCACTTGTTCATATTCATGGTTATGGTTTGTTTTGGTTCAAGTTCATTTTTTTTGTTTTGGGCAATGTGATGCAGAGGAGGGCTGAATATGGGCACTTGACGTGGCTATGGGTGATGCGTGAGGGAGGGGAGGTTGTAGGGTCGGACAGGGGTGCGGACATGTTGGCAGTGCAGGACGGTGATCAAGTGCCACCTATTCATGTATGGCAGGTGGATGGGGGCGGGATCTTTGCTTCTTAAGTGATGACTATGCTTAAGATCAGATCATGGAACATCCGGGGGATGTCCACTTACTTGAGGCGACTCCGGATTGCTTCCCATTTAATAAGGAAGCAGATTTCCATAGCTCTGCTACAGGAAACGCACTTGTTGGGAGAAGTGCTCACTAAAATAATTTCAAAGTTGTGGTTGGGGGGGTGGGATATGGTTTGTCGTACTCACTAGGAGTGTCCTGGTCTGGTGTGGGTTGCTGGATCCATACCGTTTAAGTTGATTATGGTGGAAACTGATCACATGGGCAGATTAATAATCATACAGGGCTTCATTAAACATAGGGAGGTCTGCATTGTGAACTGATATGCCAAAAATCATGATGTCTCTGCCTACTTTGGCTCTCTGTACGAGAGGCTGACAAACCTCAGGGGGCGCTTCTGGATATGGGGGGGCGATTTAAATTGCACATTGAATCACCTATTAGACAGATCAGAACGCAGATACACCCAACCCTCCCCTGTGGCCAAGACCTTGCGTATCATGCTGCAGGATCTCTCCTGAAATTTTTGTGAACTCTCAACAGGGATGGACAAATCTACTCCTATTACTCTGCACCAAACAAGTTCCATACTACGACCAGTTACCAATTCATGAGGAGGGAATGCTTTATTGAATTTGTGAGTGCAACATACGCTGGCAGGACCATTTCTGATCATTCTGCCTATGTGACTCATATAGGCCTTTGTCGATGCTAAATCAAGACATTAAGGTCCTAACGGCACTGTTAGATGGGCGACTAAAGCGTACAGGTAAACATGTATCCACAGCCTGGAATATACATAGAGGTAGCAGGCAGGGCTGTCCTCTGTCACCAATGTTATACATACTGGCGTTGAAGCCACTTGCGGTATTTTTGCGCTCTGAATTCAAAGATGCCGGGTTATTAATCGATGGGACACGTCATTAAATCTCTTTGTATGCAGATGACTGTCTTTTATATATGCATGACCCTGAACATAAACTCCCTATGGTGGTGGAGATGTTGAACGATTTTGCAAAGCTTACTGGCATCTCCTTTATTAAGGAGAAGTCCAATATCTTTCCGCTTGCTGGACTCCATACCAGTCATCTAGATGATCTCCCGGAACTGGGGATCCGGTGGGAGACCTGGTCCTTTTCCATATTTGCGGGTCAACATCTGGCACCTGGTTAGTCATTTGCACGTAGAGAATACGAGGGCTGTGCAGGCGATCTCGGCGTCTGTGAACATTTGGAAATGACCGCCACTCTCGCTGATTGGGAAGGTCGCACTAGTCAAAATCGTGGTGCTGCCTTGCCTATTGTACTTCTTTGCTAATGTCATGCTCATCATATGAGATTGGTTGAGGTGGGTCACGGCAGAATTTATTTATTTATTGACATTTCTATGGCGCCTATACACAAGTGAATAGTGCAGGGCCTTGAAGAGTGGCATGCATGAGCTCACTTTGAACCCGGAAGCTTGCAAGGCACTCCTACAAGTGATGTGACCCCGCTCTGACGACAAACCCCATTGATCGATCAGCATTATGTGCATCTTTGTCTATAATATTTTATACGCTCATTTGCTGATTAATTCAATATGTTTTGTGAGATTTACTGTACTGATTTCCCTGCAATGTGTGATTTAGATACCTATGCCCATTACACCATTTGTTTTTCATACCTATTGTCAAGAAATGTGTTATTTGATGCCTATGTTGCTGCATCAAGTGTCAAGTTGGGTTCTTTTTGTGCTCGTTTATGCTTATATTATTTGTTTTGGTGTTTATCTACAGAATCTCAATAAAAGTTTTGAAAATAAAACAGTAGACCTACAATATAGTTTGCGTAGCCCAAGCACATCTCAAGCCCCTCATGCACCCAGACTTAAAACGTACAATACAGCAATCGCCACCTATATGACCCGCTTACACGCCTTCTCACGCACTGCACCAGACTTACTTCAGCACGTCTCTCTACTTCTCATACCTTTTTCTGGTCAATACATCCTAAGCAGACTAAACTCCTGCTGTAATTGTGTGGGACTTATCGAACCTTATCTCGAACAAGGTTTACATGCTTTGAGAATACTAAGCTGGTGCAATATAATTTAAAAGAAAGAATAATAACATAACTACATGAGGGAGCATAGGGACTGTGGACAGTGGTGATAAAGAGCTGAACTTAAGTAATGAAGAATATCTGTATGCAACTAAAATGTGCTCTGCATTGAACTACCGTATTAGCATCACTGCCGGCAATCAAATCATTATGGTCATGACGTTTCAATTAATAACTAGCTTCAAAAGAGGCCACACGAAAGTGGATCTAATGTCCAGTGTAAAAACACACACCTGCTTTAACCATGTGAAATCTTCAGAATAACAAGCTGCCCATTATGCAAATTACACATCATATGTGGATAAGTAAATACATGCATATAAAATGACAAATGCACCAAAGACTATAAGCAGGCAGAGTAACAGAGTGACTAACGCTCCACCTGGAGAAGCTCCATCAGAGAGGAGTAGTGATTAACCGTTCTCCTTTGAACTAGCACATTTTACTTAGGATTTATTTAATAGGTCTTCTGCTCCTGGGGCAGCCCAGAGAAACTAGCCCTTTAGGTGATGGATAATGCCAAGTGCATTTTGGGTGATTTTGGGATCCTTTTGCTGGTGCTTCTTGATCTCTCAGCAACTTTTGACATGGTGAACCCTGGAGATTGGAATATCATATTTTCTGCCTGCATCATTCGAAAGGAGCTGTGCTGGAATCGTGCTCATCTTTCTTTGTGAATGGTACACAATATGTTCAGAAGTTATCAGTCAAGTCGAAGCATCTTCCCAAGTTGTGAAGAGTTCCCCAGGGCCCAATCTGGTCTTGAAGGCTTTTCAAACTCCACATGGAGCCACAGCCTTATCTGCTTGCCGGTTCGGGTATCGCCACATACCAGTATTCCAATAACAATATACCTTGAGGTGTCCTCCCTGGCTTATGGGCTGGTCTGTATGAACTGTGCAATCAAGGACCAGATGTGTCAACACTCTTAAAACCCTCTACATCAGAGTTTCTTTTAGTGTCCTCTCCTATTGTTACTTCTGCACAGGGCCCACTCCCATTCCTATTAAAGGGCATCAGTATTATCTTGGTTTCTTCTGTAAATCCTAAAATCTTCACATTAGAAACAAGTCTCAATTTCAATTCTCACATATTCAACATCCTTCAATCATGTTCTTTTCAATTCTACTTAATATGTAAAATGTAATTTTTCCTAACTTCCACAGGCTTGCAGTCAGTCATAAAGTATCCAATTCTATTCCGACAGGTTGGTGAGAATTCCATCTTCATATGGCTCCTCCATCATTGGCCACTCTTAAATCATTCCTTAACTAAACCAATGACTGAATACTGGCTCCCATGATATTAGTCCTAATCTTATTTCTCTTCACAGATTTAATTTTCATTTTTTTTCCCAAAGAGATTTTATTGATCAGAGATGGTTAGTTTAATAGGACAAAAACCTTAAAAGCACAAAAACCTTAAAAGCAAGATGGAATATCAAAAAATGTCCATGTGCCCAAATTAAATACTCCTTTTCCTCCAAATAAACCTCTTGCCCCCCCCACGCCCAACCTTTGACACCCGGATCTCACTAGTCATTTTCTTATAGGGCATCTAAACATGGATACAGTCAGCTAGTTTAAGCGAGAGGCATAGTTTCTGGCACGGTCTATCAGAGGCCATCAAAACTAAGCGCATGTAGGTTTGAGGCAGTACAAATTGCAACCATCTGCCCAAGCATATCCAAAGAAGTGTATCCCAAATCACATGATAAAGGCAAAGTGCTCCTCTCAATGTCTTTGACATCTTCTCCATACTAAGTCATTCAGATTGTTTTTTTAAAACGTATGAAAATCTGGAGGGTCACACCTATTCCATCTATTGGAAACACACCAGCAAGCCTCCAGCATCATGTGGTGCAATAAAGCAGGATGCTCAGCTGTAAAACTATTAAGTAGATGGCTAGTAGCTCTGAGCAGTGGCAGACCCGTGTCATCAGAAATCGTGTACACCACATTCTTAGCTATGGTTGATCGGACCTAGAGTAAGAACCTTCAGAGATGGGGCTACCCCCATCAGATATGCGTGTAGGTTCCTACTTCATTACAGCCTGTCAAGTACTTATTCGATCTCTGGCATGCAGCCAAACTGGGGTATAATGCCATCTGTACATCATTTTATAGTTAGTTTTTGAGAGTTCTACACTTGCAAATGGCTTCTCTAAGTGTCCATCCATACATGTATCCTTCCAAGGCCAGAAGACTGACCTCAATTTCCCAACAGAATCTAAAAGGCTTGATTTTGGGCACAGGGGATGTCTGTAGTAAATTATAGATTTTAGATACGAAAACCTTTACTAGCATGTAGAGTAAACACAATTTTCTCAAACTCCGTTAACTTCCTTGCAGCCCCTGTTTTCACAGAGCTATGGAAAAGCCAATGTCTTAATTGTAGTTATTTCATACACTTCCCTTCTCCACCCCAAAATCCATGAAAGAAGTCCAGGTTTTGAAATAAAGGAGTAAAGTGGAATGTAAAGATTGTTTTTATTTCGTTGGCCACATCACTTTTAAAGGAACTTATCGCGGGAAAGCCTAAACATCTTCCTGTGAAGGGGTAGGTCACGGTCAGGCAGATGAACACTCTTAGTGCTGAAGGTTCACTTAACAAGGAATTCAGACACTGGACTCTCCCTACATAGGTGTTTGCCTAACCGAGAGCTTGGAACGCTCAAATGTAATTCTCCTTGCTCTTCATTACTCTTGGTAAAACACTTGGTATAAAGGAACACTTTTGAATGATGTGCATTGTCTGACCAGTTGCCTCCATCTGTGTGATTACACACTGTTTTTAGGAGCTTAGATTTCAGAATGAATTTTCAAGAGGCACAGTTCAGACCAGAAGTAACTAACAGCCTTAAGACAGACGCCAACATTTATTTTACATTTGTGATTATCGCTCTACTTTGGAGAAAGAAGGCTCATTGTCTCCTGCCTTTTTAAGCTGAAGTCAAGCCTGAATACTATCTTGTGTGGCATGCTCCTTCTCGACTAGCTGCTGCCAAGCCAAAATTTACACTGCCATGCCTTCAAGTCAGTAGCTTCTTGCCTACATGTGGGAAGGGTCTGATATAGTGAGAGACCCTTATCCAAAGAGTTTCTCGGTTTCCATTTTCCAGCACCTCTGGTTCGAGTGATGCCCTTCCATTCTCCCTTTAGATGTGCAGCAGTTATATATACTTCTTTATTGGGGTGGGGGGGGGGGTGTTTACATCTTGAAGACACTTGATTGTTAGAGAGTTGCACGACTCTGGGATAAAGGCGCATGATCTTCACAATCCCTCAGCGAGGCTTGCTCTTGCCACACACTAATCTCGAACATACCTCACTCTCTGTATGAGGTTACAGTCCTCTTACTTTTTTTGAAGGGTGCAAATTGGTATGGTTTATCAAAATTGAGAGGGACTTTCCATGTCTTTCTAGTAAGGCATTGTCACTGCAAGAACGAGATAAAGGAATACCATGATGAAATGGGGGAAAGACACGTGCACAAAACCGCAGATACGTAAGCGATCCAAGGAATTGCCCACTACAGTGAAGAGTCTTGTGGCCTGTTATACAACATTTGAGGGTTATTACTAACTGTGCCATAGCAGTCTGGGTGATCCTCCAAGAGGCCGCCAAAAATGCAAAATATGAGCACTGCAAGACCACTTCACATTGCAACCCAAAATATTTTATTGATTTGTCGCTGATCCTCTGGCAGAGCTCCCAACCACAGTCCCAAGAAGGGAGCAAGCAAAGTCAGGCTGGCAAAAGGATTGAGACACTTGAGGACATTCCTCTGTTTGCAGAATGTTATTGGAGGATGGTGGGAAGCAGAGGTGAAGGTGATGCCGATCCACCCACGTAGACAGGAAAGGGGGATTTCACATACACATGCAGCCTCATTTTCTGTGCATTCATTCCATGTCCCACTCAACCAGCTTTCTGCGACCCCGGACTCAACCTCGAGTTATGTTCCTATCCCTGACCTTACCTCCCACATCTGGAGTCCTTAATCATTGAATAAAATGTGTAAATAAATACAATTGGGAAGCCATGCTTTAAATTTGAACGTCTGTGCCTCAACTAAGAATTAAGGTTATGGAATTCCAAAATCCATGAAAGACATCTTGTTTATCAGACAACACAAAAAGAGCACATTTCTAAAATTCAACTCAAACAGTCGATTGACTTTACCTGGCTGTCCAACTGCGTTTAATCTCACCATGAGATGCCTTTTGTTCGGGATGTGTAAGTGCACATCAGAAAGAACGGTGTCACTTCGGAAAGTGATATGATCCATCGTCGATTCATTTTCTAACTCCACCATGGTAAAATTATGTTGGTATTGGATATGATGAATTCTGAGAAGAAATTCATAAACACATTTTTGTTCATAGTTACGTTAAGCATCAGCTCCCAAATGTGATCCTAAAGAAACGTGCCATCAATATTTGTATAGAGTGCTCTGACATGTAGGGTGCTTTTCCGAACTCTCTCTACTAAGAGAATTTTGTAGCCTACTATCTTCAACAACTGCATGAAAAGAAAACCCAAACGTCAGGAAATGACATTGTTCTGTTTTACACCTTTAGCAATATTTGGATAGGAGACCTAATACCTATGGTCAATGACAGCCTACAGTAACGTACCCATGGTTATGCATCACTACCTCACAATCTTCACTTTAACTCAAACCTTTTCAGACTTTTCATGAAAACTTTAAATAATTAAAAGAAATTTAACATTTTAGTGCAGGTAGAAAATGGTGCAACAAAGCTATGTGTGTTTTAAAGTCCACCCTCCCCACTTAACGCTAATGAACTCCGCTATGCGAAGATCCACAGACCTACACTGAACATTTAAAAATATATATCAGTAAAGCAATTTAAGCCAAAGGAAGTGTAAACAGGATTGGAACCATGGTAGCGATCACAGCGTCTCCTGGTGCGCTTTTCTCCCAACCTGAAATGATAAGCATCATCCTCCTGTGCACCGTCGGGACCTTTCCCTCACCCTAAATTCCCCCTCCATCAACCCAGCCCAGCTATCTGCTTAGCATGCTTTTGCATGCTTGAGGCGCAGGTTTGGCCTGGGATGGGCCTAGGGGCCAGGTTACACCACAGACTCCATGATGCAAGGCTGTGAGGTGGTATGGGGTGGAGCCAAAAACTCCCCATGCCATCCCTAGCCTCATGTGTAGAACCAAAACCTATCCTACCTCACCAGAAATCGATAGAACTGCCTGGACAGTATTAGTATGGTGAGGAAGAAACAGAGTTCAAATGGCCAATTAGTCTCTTGCCTACCCGCCACTGCATTCAGAGAAACCCGGTTTGAATAGTGAGAGGTGTACATGTGGGCCCAGCTCAAACCTGCTCATAAGATCCCATGGATGTCAAAATGGAGGAAAGACTAATGGCTTACACAAATGCACAACAGAACAGGCCGCAGCCTTCATGAAGGATTACGGAGTCGCAGGAAAAGTGATCCCAAGATAATGGCAGCCAGCAAGTCAATACATGTAATCTGGGGAACCAGTAGTGTGCAAAAGCAGCACTCAAACACAGGCCACAACGACGCCACTCACACAGCGGGTCAGAATCCAAAAACTACATGTCTCTGCCTCATTCAAGCCTATCTATAAAAGAGGAGAGCAGCAAAATGTAGGTGAGAGTTAGGAGTGTGGAAGTGCAATTTTGGTGGTTTTGTGAAGAGGTGCAGAGAAGCAAGAGTGGTGAGGAGGAGAAAGAGTGGAGGGAGAGGGAAGAGTTGGAAAGGAAAGGAGGCGAGTAGGAGAATAAACCAGCAGGGGAAGAGAGGAGAAGGGGTAGAGTGGAGGAGATGGAGAGGAATGGGGAGATCAGAGGACGGAGAGGAAAAGAGCAGATGAAGGCGAAAGAGGGGAAAAAGAGGTAGAGAGGGAGGGCCCATTTGGCACCCTTATCTTTTTTCTGTACTGATCTCGACCTACTAATAATGATGGCAGGAACATCAGCCTGAATACTGCTTGCTCTCAACCTCACCAACTGGACTAAGGCACATTAAATACAGCTGGACTCGGGCCACCAGGGGGCACAGGCAAGATGACTGCCTGATCGATCTGCTCCCCGTTTGGCGCCGGGACAACTGAGGAGTACCATGAGATAAAGGAACGTCACCCATTGAAAAAGAAGATATTTAGCTGTCGGAACTTCTAGGGACCCGAGAGACTCTCTCCCGACCCTTGGGGGTGCTCCGGCGCTGGAGATAATCGACTTGGAGCGTTCACACTCCCCCCTCCCCCTTTTAGGCCTGCACCGTGCCGGAGCTGGAGCCGCGGAGCTAAGCTCCACCCCACCGCAGGCGCGCCCAGCGCTACAGCCACCCAGCGGATCCCACGCCTTGCAGCCCTGCAGACAGTCGGCAAAGACCTCCGAGATCCCTCGGGGATCTGGACCCCGTCCCTTCCGGCATCCACGATCTGCCTGCCTTCCGCGCCCGGCACGGTGCAGCAGGGAGGGGCGGACCAAAAGGCCGGACAGGCTGGTGTGCACCTGGGCTCTGACTGCCGGGTGCCCCACCGAGGGAATCCGCTGAGCCATCAGAGGCGCGGCTTGCTGAGGCGTCCTCCACACAGGTCCGGGCCAACGCGGGAGGCCCCCCCATAGGGCGAATCACTTGGAGGACACCATTAATTGAAGCAGGACTTGCTGGAATTAGCCCTCCACAGCGATGGGGAACGTATTTTATCCCCACAAGGCAACCTCCTCCCGCACTGCCTCAACCCCCCCTCCGGGGGGAAAAACCTCTCTATGCAGCGGAATCCTCCAGACCCAAGTGAACGCTGTAGGGGCTACTATCTCGGCGACCCCCAAAAACGGATCCTCCAGGCCCACGCTGGCGCAATTGTGAGTACTAATAACCACTGGGAGTTGGGGCCCAGACAACCCACCCACGCCACGGCCCTTCCACTACCATACTTGAAGCCCATTGACAGGGGAGGACCAAAACAGGAAGAAGCCTCTGACATCTAACTCAGAGACACAAACAGATAATTTCCCGAGGCTCCAGACAGACCGACATTCGAGGCACCTAGGCACCCATCAGTCACAGAAGCAAATTTAAGGAAATAAGGAGTAAGGTGCACCGGCAACCCCAAAGTTGAGCCCTGTGGTATGAGGGAACCCCCCCACAAGCCAAACATACCACTAGGACTCGCCCATCTCGCACTACCATACATGAACTGAGGCGTAGGCAAGTTGATAAGCTCTGTATCCCTGGAGATACCACTGGGGACATTAAGAAACCACAGAGATCAAGGGGACGGAAACACCTCATGAGTTGGAAAGAAGCCTTAGCAAAATACCAATTCACACCCGGAGATCCAGAGATGGCGACCGGGGCCTTATCCACACCGACCCCTGACATGAACACCATGCAGAACAACATCCAAACGATCCTAGACGAAATCAGGGGGATGAGAACAGACATGGGAGCCAAGTTGGCCAACCTTACCGCCAAAGTCTCCACACTGGAGGACAGAATGGAGGGGGTGGAGAACAATCAGGCGTCCACCGACCTCCTGGAAACACAGATGGAGGCAAGGTTCAGGGAGATCCAGCGACGGGAGGGGGAGCGCCGTCGCAAGTTTGACGACATGGAGAATCGTGAACGGAGAAGTAACCTGCAAATCTTTGGCCTGACGGAGGTGGAGGGGAAGACCCAGGCTGGTCTGGAGGGCAAAGTGCAGGAGATCATCAGGATTGTCTTGGGAACTGACTCTGGGGAAACCGTCCTGATCGACAGGGTCCATCGAGCGGGTGGAGGTGGCAGGGGCCTACGCTCTGTGCTGGCGAGATTCCACTACTATAGAGACAAAGCAAAAATACTTGAAAGGGCAAGGACTCTAAGAGACATACAATACGACAATTTATGGGTGGCAATCTACCAAGACCTGTCCGCCCTCACACAGCAAATGAGGAAAAAATGCGGGCCAATTACTAAATGGCTACAGGACAAGGGGGTCCGATACCGCTGGGGAAGGCCATTTTATCTATCGTTCGGGTGGCAAGGCGAGAACCACCAACTCGTGACGGATGAGGACATCCAAAGAGCCATTGACAAGCTGGTTGGGGGCCTGACTTAAGCCAGGGGAAGCACAAAGTGAAGGGCACTCCGAAATTTCAGAAAACCAGACATCCACCGGCGGTTCGCGGTGGAACCACATGATTACGAAGGGGGTATAGAGAGGAAAGATGCTATTTTCTGTAATGTAATTACCTACAGAACCTTCGTAGGTTCCACTAAGTTGGGGGGAACCACATGTTGCCTTTGGGTGTTGCCACTGTTGGCGAGGTTTATGTTGAATTAACAATAGAAAGTTTGGGGCCCATCTGACTGAGGGACGGAGGGGTGTTGTTTTTCCGGAGGGTATTCATGTTTAGCCTCCAAGATTGCAGAGACCCTCTGTGATACACACTGAAAGCTAATCCAAGATGGGTCCCGAGATGTGTGGGACACAATACAGGTTGTGGATGCGGGGAGGGGAAAGTTGAATGGGCTCCCACAAGGAGATTGAATCTCTACTAAATTCGGGAAAAGTTCTTGAACGAAAAAGCGTAGGGTATGTTCCGCACCAGTTACTCTCCCGGGGCCCGGGCAGCAGCCCTGGTGGTTCGTTGACTAACCCCGATGTTTGTCGGGCAATGGAGACAAACGCCTTACGAAATGGGTAAGGGAGATGGAGAACAAGGGAAGGGAGGGGGAGGGACAAAGGAAAGGGGGACACCATGCCATGGAACTGGGGCTCAAGCATACGGATGATACGGGGGGTACACACTGAAATTTCACAGGGCAAGGGTAGCGACGACCATGGTTGAAGGACGGATCGGTACGCTCAACGTCAAGGGCCTAAACTCACAAAACAAGCGATCTTTCACAAGCCACATTTTCCGCAAACCGAAACTGCTAGTCCTCTTCCTACAAGAAACACACTATAGAAGGGGGGCAGAGTCCATGATAAAAGGAACGGAGATAGGCAGAAACTTCTGGGCCTCGCACAAATCCTCGAAGAAGGAGGGAGTAGGTATTTTCCTTGGAAGATCACTGCACCTTACCGATGTCGAGACGAAAAGGGGCTTTGGAGGTAGATTCTTGGGGATCAAGGGGCTGTCTCAGGGCACACGTGTCACATTAGCCACCCTGTACGCACCCAACGCTGGTCAAATCAAGTTTATTCATAAAGTTCTTAAAGTCATGGACGAATGGGTGGAGGGGGCCATGATCCTGGGTGAAGATTTTAATCTTATCACAGACCCTCGACTTGATTGGTGGTCCGCCAGAAGGACGGGACCGAAAGCCCCCACAAAGGATAACCTTGCCATGAGGGACCTCCTACAAGAATATTACTGGGTGGGTGTGTGGCAAAAATGTTGGCAGGCCCCTGGGGGTTACACGTTCTTCTCCCCTCCTCACCAAACATATACTAGAATTGACTTACTATTGATATCGGAGGAAGGAGGAGGGGAAGTAGGAAACCCCACGGTTGAATCAGTGACCTGGTCGGACCATGAACTCCTCGTTAAGGAATGGCGATTGCAAGCCACCCCGAAATCATACAGTTGGCGCTGTAACGACACCCTTATGAGGGACCAGGTGTTTAGGTAATTCCTACGGAAAGAAATAGAAGCCTTCTTTCGTAACAAACGACACAGGGGAAATCCCAATGGCCACAGTCTGGGAGGCGGCAAAGGCCACCTTCAGGGGTCTCCTTATTGCAGAGGGTTCGAGCAAAAAACGGGAGAGGGCCCTGATAGAATCCAAACTCCGGGAGAACCTACAGGCTATGAGGGCGCAGCTCACTAAAGGCAATGTGGACTGCGAAAACCTCCTGGGCGAAATGAGAGATAAGAGACAAGCCTTACATACATCTCAATTGGTGAGGTGGTTAAAAAAAATGAGATACACAAAGCAGCGATACTACGAGAAGGGAGACAAGGTTGGAATCCTCTTGGTGCACAGGGTGAGGGGAAATAGGGCGGGTAGACGGGTAGACAAGGTCAGGGACGGGGCGGGTAACATCCAGACAAAAACCGAGCACATAGCCGAATCATTTGCAGGCTTCTATAAGGCACTCTATACTAAACAAGAGGGTGAATCATTAGACGAGATTCAAAGATATCTCGAGGACCACCCCCTACCCAAACTCACAGACCCAGAAAGGGAGGCAATGGAAAGGGAAATAACAGAGGAAGAGGTGGAGGGGGCCATTAAAAGGCTTAAAGTAGGTAAGACCCCGGGGGAAACGGTTACACCGCCGACTTTTACAAACAATTCCAATCGGAGCTAATACAACCACTAACCAAGCTGTTTAACCAAATTAAAACCTCGGAAACCATCCCACCGACATTCTTACAGGCCACGATCACAGTAATTCCTAAGCCCGGCAAGGACCCTTTGGAGTGTAGCTCTTATAGGCCCTACTCGCTTCTGAACACAGATGTGAAGATTTTCACCAGGATCCTGGCAACACGCTTAGGAAAATGGCTGCCCCGACTGATCCACCCTGATCAAGTTGGTTTTGTAATGAACAGATAGGGGGCTGACAGTATGCGCATAACCCCACACATACTGAGCTCAAAAGCAGTGAAATCGGAGGGTGCACTTCTACTGTCTCAAGACGCAGAGAAGGCGTTCGACAGGGTGAGCTGGGCCTTCATGGAGGGTGTTTTATCATCTCTGGGGATGGGACCCAAATGGCGGGGTTGGATGACAGCCCTCTACTCTCACCTCTCCGCAAGAGTGGTAGTGAACAGGGGTGAATCGGAACCCCTTCCATTGGAAAGAGGCACAAGACAGGGGTGCCCATTGTCCCCCCCCATATACGCATTAGTGATGGAGCCCTGGGCTATAGCGATCAAGGGGGACCGACAAGATCCAGGGTATTAAAATAGGGGAAACCGACTATAAAATAACTCTGTTTGCCGACGATGTCCTCTTATACCTTCTAACCCATCTCAATCAGTCCCTGAGGTGTTGAATAGCTTAGAACGATATGGGTCCCTTGCGGGTTACAAGGTAAACTTAGACAAATCAGTTGCTTTTCCAGCAGGCCAGCTAAACGATGTAGAGAGGCAATACATCGACGACCTTCCGTTCTGTAAACAAACTGAGGGACTCGCTACCTCGGGATCCAGATACCATCAGATCTAGTGGATCTTTTCAAGGTAAATTCCCCCCCCCCCTCTGGTTGGCGATCAAACGTGACCTGGAGCGCTGGTCGAAATCTGGCCTCTCATGGATGGCTCGCCTTAACTCCATTAAAATGGTCATCCTCCCTAAATTTTTATATATATTTCAAATGTTGCCGACTCAGATACCGAAACCATTACTCCTAGAGGCCAAGCGGACCCTTCTCCACTACTTACGGGCCGGAAAATCTCACATGATCACCTACGACACTCTTACAAGGCCCAAAGACGAGGGCAGAGTTAATTTCCCATACCTAGACATATATTACAAGGCATCACAATTGCGGATTCTGGTTGACCACTTGGCGATGGGCCCAAAGAAGCAGTGGGTGGGATTAGACAACACTTTTCTCCCCAGTCAAGTTGGACGAGTGGCTATGGGTTCCCAAGGCATCTATCCCGAGAAGGTTTTTGAAACATCCAGTCCTGGGGGTGCTATGGTCCATATGGAAAGAGGGGGGTTATCTCAGGTGGCTCACAACATGGCCCTCGCCCCTAAGCTGCATCTGGGCTCCCCCACTATGGAAAGGGATCAATGAACCATTAGCCTTCCAACAATGGTATGAGGCAGGCCTTTCTAGAGGCGGACAACTCTGGGAAGAGGGGGTGTTTATATCCCTGGGGGATCTGAGGACGCCCTGGGCCTCCCCAACCGTTCTCCTTTCCGATACCTGCAGCTTAAGGGCACCCTTACAGAGAGTAGATGGGGAGACACGCTCAGGAGAGATTTAACTGATTTCGAGAAGTTCATTATAACATACAAGGGGACCAGAGGGGTGATATCGCGGCTTTACAGATTTTTGCTGCTCTACGTCCCACGGGACCACCCTCTTCCTCCCAGATACAATGGGAAAAAGACCTAGACACTCCCATAACCAAAAAGAGATGGACCAAGATCTGTAGACAGGCCAATTGCTCCACAGCCGTGCCCCAATACCGCCACCAGGCCCTGAAGCTGATCCACAGATGGCACTACCCTCCGCAGAGGATAGCCAGAATGAGAAAGGGCTACGATCCCCACTGCTGGAAGTGTCACACTGAAAAAGGGGACTACGTACATATGTGGTGGAAGTGTCATGTGGTACAAACCTATTGGAGTGAGGTCCTGTCATGGATAAAAGAGGTAGATGGAATTGAGAGAACTCTATCCCCTTGGCTAATGTTGTTTGGTATTGAGGTGGAGGGGGGTCCAAAGGTGAAACACGACCATATGCTGCAAGTTATGCTAGTTGCGGCTAGATGCTGCTGTGCCCAAAAATGGAAATCCCCCCGAGCCCCTGGGGAGGGGGATTGGGTTTCGAAAAAACGGGCAATCTACGACATGGAGTTCTTAACTCATCTGATCGAGGAATCCAAGTCTAATATTGAGGGCCTGTGGCTTCCTTTCTTCGATAAATATGGGAGAACAGCTTAAAGACATAAGTAACATCTCAGACGATCCCCCTGATCTGAACATTACTCTCTGGACACCCCCCACAGAGCATGGAGAGATCTATTATGATGGGAGAAGCTTCTCCTACATGTTGGACCTTACGTTCTGAGCGCCCCTTTTTTTTCGGGATTACCTTATACTTGTGATGTGTTTTAAGATAATGTGTTGGACCCTGCTGTTGTTATCATCCAATGAACCATGGCATGGGGGAGGGAGGGGAGAGGGTCGGTGGGGTGGGTGGAGTTGGGGGGAAAGTTGTGACTATATTCTCATTCATTTGAATGTTTGTATCATTCTTCTATTCATGTCATGATTATAAAATCTTTAATAAAAACCGAATTTTCAAACAAAAAAATACAGCTGGACTCTACCCTCTGAGCAATCTGTTGTCACTGACACAGGATTCCTATCCACACCCACAGGACTTTCCTTGACCGCATTGTCTTATCCTCCTCTCTTGACCCCTACTGCTCTGTTGATAGTCTTCCTCTGACAATTCAATCCACTTCACCATCTCTGTTCCTTCCTCCACTTGGACCCTGTCTATCTATCAAAAAAACAAAATACAAGCCTGACTCCAAGGTCACCTATCTTGATGAACTAAGGACCTGCATCAAAGCTCTCTCTCTGCAACTTGCTCACTCTACTGAACTCACCTTTGTTGAGTTTTAACTGCACTGGCTGCCCCCTTCGACCATCACTATTCAGCCCTCTCCTACACACCATACCTCAACTGAGGGACTCTCCAGCCATCCGCAGTTGAGAACTACCATTAGTCTCCACTTCATCCATTGGCACAACATTTGCTCCCCTATGCTTTTCATTGCCTGTAATAGACACTCTCCTTGCCCTCAGTATTGCTCTTGACTCTGCCAAATCCTGCTACTACATTGATCCTTTGTCCTCCCTCTCAAGTGGTACATGACCCTCCAAGTAATGCTAATGCCCCACCCACAACTCTGCTCTACCTCCCTTTTCACTGCTGACTTTGCCACCTTCTTCTACTCTAAAATCAGCCTAAGCAGCCTTCTAGCCCTCTCCCTCATTCTCTCCCCTCACCCCATCCTCTCATCTCATTCTCACTTCTCTCTCACTTCACTGGCAACGCTTATACCTATCAGCCACTTAGCCAACCCTTTCTTGGCCCCTATTCATTCCTTTGCATCCCAAGCGGCGATAGAAGAGCTTGTAACCATCCCTTGCTCTCACCTCTTATCCTTCTTAATCTCTATATCAATTGGTATCTTCCCATCCTACTACAAGGTATCCACAGTAATATGGATTTTGAAAAACCAAACTGCTGATGTATTTCTGCAAACCAGTCTCTGCCCCACCACTTCAAAATCCTAAAGATTTGTATTTAACTGAATAGTCAATTACCTTAAGGTTAACACCTATGCAACTCACTCCAATCTGGGTTTTACAGCCGACACACCACAGAAACTGCTCTAACCCATGTCTCACTTTCTACCACAGCTTGCCACTCCCAGCTCTCCCCATCCTCAGTTTCCTCAATCTCTCTGTCTCCTTTAATAGAGTGAATCATCCCTCCCTCTTTCAAACGGTCTCCACAAGGGTCCCTCACTCGACTGGGTAGCCACTTATGTGTCACACTGCTTCTTCGCCATCTCCAACTCTAACACCTACTCCCCCATGCCCCTTTCCGGTCAGCATCCCACAAGGGTCAGTCCTCGGCCCATTCCTCTTCACCCTAATAACCTCCTTCCTGTGTAAACTCTGCTCATCTGTGGAATTCTTAAACCCCATCTTTACTGATGACACCCACATCCGCCTCCGTAACCCTCCATCATCTCTGAGTGCATCACCAGCCACCTCTACATTATCCATCATTGGATAGCAGTATAGTCCCTGATATTAAACTCCTCTAAAATAGTAGTCCACTTTCATCTGGCCTCCAATAGCTACCTTAATCTCACATCCCTCATCTCTGGAACCTTGTCACTCCATCATCCAAGGCTCACTAACTTGGTGTCCTCTTTGGTAGCAAACTGAAACTAAATCACTACAGCGCCACAGGTTCAACCTTCTAAGTATCGGGAATGTCCATCCACAACTAAGCCAAAACTTGAATATCCACACTGTCCCTCAGCAAACTGGACCATAGGTCTAGCCTGTTCTTGAGCCTTCCCTTCTACTCCTTCACTCCCCTCACAGTACTATGATTTTCCACACTCAAACTCTTCAACCTACAGATGTCTTCTCCCACTGGGGCATACCACCAACACTCTGGGCTGCACTTGATTAAAAAAAGAAAACATCATTTTTTTAAAATAAGCACACCGCTTCAAATTTTCATTATATATAATATGATATGTTAATTATAACGTGCCTATACACAAGAGCCCTCCCCACTATCAAGCTGACAATATCTCACTCTACTCTCCTACTTCATCTCTCTGCTCTGCAACTAAAACTCCCTGCCCCTGCGCCGCCTTCAATTTCCCCTTCTTATCCCTACTGGCCCCTCACAATTAGAATGCTCTTCCCCCCCTAGCAGATATTTCATCACTAGGAAGAATTTAAGGCCAAGCTCAAGCTGCTCCTACTAGCAAGGGTAGGGGCATTATCAATCCCCATAACCCCTCCCCTGGATCACTCCGATTACATTACTCTGGTGGTTGCAACAACTAAATAGGTATGCTTGCTACTACTGGTCCAAAACCGCAAAAATATACTATACTTATGAATGTCTCCCAGTCACCAAACACCCCTCTTTTCATGTCCCAAAGCATTACCTCTGCGATACCCAGCTTGTCTACACCAACATTAACCAATGCCATAATTTGAAGGCACACTGGACTATCTCCACTGTCAGTTTTCTGCCCTATGTATGGCATTTATAAGTATCTATCCAATCAACAAAATACTGGTACAATTACGAGGCCACAGAACACCGAATCAGAACACTTTAGTGAGAACTGGTGTGGACAGTCTCTTCACAGGTTGTGGCATCTCAATGCTGCAGGATACAAGGGCATCAAATGTGCTGGAGGATCGGACAGACTCTTACTAGGCCCGCCCTGGCGACATCATACAGGGATGGAGGCACTTTGGGCGAACAAGGAGGGGTCCCAGGCAACGGATATCATGACGTCAGTGCAACGGGTATGGCAGAGAACATGCTTTAAATTGAAACTGGGGAAGGGATATAGCCCAGAAATACCACTGAGGGCATTCCCCGAATTGGAGAGAGTTATGAATGACATTGGCTCCAATAGATGCAAAATGGCAAAGCTTAACACATTGGGGGATATGTTCGAAGAGGTCTCCTTTTGAGATTCTCAGACTGGGCACAACAATATCACATGCCGGGGGGACAGTTTCTAAACCTTGCACGTCTAACAAGAACCCTGGCACACATATGGGACTCCATTCCGATAGAGCCCCTCGTAACCCGGTTCTCCAGGCCATCTTCACAATGGGAACAGAGAGACATGCAATCACAAGATTATATGCAGTGCTCCATGAGAGCGTGTCACATCCTAGCCCCCTCTTAAGGTGAAAGAAGTGGGAATGGTATTTGGGGATGCCATTGGAGGAGAAAACATGGTCCAGGGTGTGTTCTGGGATTTCCAAGGCTTCAGGCAACGCCCGGTTTAAATTAATCCAATTTAACATTATACATTGGGTGTACAAGGCGCTGCAGTAACGGCATATGATATTCGCAAAACACCACACACTTGACCGAGACTGCAGATTTCTGGCATATAGTGTGGACATGCCCACACATTGAATTTTCCAGGCAGGCTGTGGTCGAGAAGATCAATGCTTTATTGGGGAGACAGCTAGAATATACACCATAAAATAGCAAGGTTTCTTCATGTCCTAGCGAAACGCTGGATGGCCAGAACGTGGAAGAGCTCCAAAAGGTCCTCAGATACAACAATGGGCCCAGGATAAAGTAAAATGGGTAGTGGCGGTAAAGGGTATAGTGCAAAAGCAGAGAACAAAGGAAGACTCGGGTGCACCCTCCTCACTGACCTCCACACATCCCCAGATGACCTTTCCTCATGAAGGCAGGATGAGGAACACGCCAGGACCGGACACAAAAAGGCCCATGGGCACATCTCAGCATGCACAAGAACAGAGTAACAGACTTGACTTACAAGCTGCCAAGCTCACGAAAAATTGTGAAACTGCTAAATTGGAAAGGGGGGGGGAAGATGAGTGCGGGAGGTAGAGGGGCAAAGAGGAGAGAATGGGGCAATAAGGCAGTGGGGGACTATGAAATTATGTATAATTCGAGACACAAAGGGGGGCAGGGAAGTGAGGGGGAACTGGGAGGGAAAGGGAAGTACGTTTTACTGTTGTCAAGTTCGACCTCAAACTCAATAAACATATTTCACTCCAAAACAAGAAACAGGGTGCACTTAAAGATGTGCAGAAAACATTCCCCCCAGGCCTACATGGAACAGATGCTACATGCACGAGAGGGTAATTTCTGACTGGCTGTCGCTTTTATTTTTGTTGCGTCACTCCCACTTGCAGTTCTATCCCACCAGCAGGAATATATATGTTTGTTTTCCTTTTTACACATTTCAAAATGACACGTCATTTTAGGGCCCAAGAATGTGAAATGTGTTTCTGGCACTCTCGTTGAAGTTAAGCACAGTACAAACCAAAAACAACCTACGCCTGCAAGGGAAAAGCATTGTATGGACAGACTGTCCACAATAGGCAGACTGGATAGGTGTGGATTGCAAAGCAATATGTTTAACGAAAGGTGTATTAGGACAGTGTACACATTGGGCCAAAATAACAGAGTGTGTTCTAAAATACACTTATGTTGCCATGATGTTTGTTCCCCAAAGTGTAATCTGGGTTCTGGAGAACTTAGAAATAAGTGCTTCTAGTATGAACTGAATATGTGTCCAAATCCCGATCACGAACACTCTGCCGGGCAGTTCAGACCCAGCAGCACTACTAGACTTATATAACTCTACTATTACCCAAACTATAGAAAGCATTGCTCCACTTAAACTGCGTAAAGGCAAACCGAGAGCTCACCTCAACTCATGGTTTACTCCATATCTCAAAACCCTACGGGCGGAAAAAAGGAATGCCGAATCCCTCTGGAGAAAGCACCCAACGGTCGCCAATAAAGAATCTCCTGAAACTTACAGCTAAATATAAATCAGAAAAATTACAAACTGAACATGACACATACAATGACATGATAAATAAAGCTAGCTGTAGTACAAGAGGACTTTTTGCCATCCTAAGAGAGTTGGAATCACCTATTCCTCCGATTGACGTTTGCATCAAGGATAACACTTGGTGCACTAATATATAAAATTGCACTATATAGCAAAATTTCTCTCCTACAAAAAGAAATAGAAGCAAAAAAACATAACTTACCTTATCCGTGCACACAACAGAGTCCACAAGTAGACTTTACTAATCCCCTGCCACGCTTTAGATTCGCTGAAGTCTCCAACCAGGAAGTGGAAGTTATCATAGCCTCAATAAAACCTTCCAGATGCCAGGGTGATATTTGCTCAGCATCAATAGCAAAAGAAGCAGCCAGAGATTTAGCACCATTTATCACCAAGTTAATTAAGTCTTCATTCAAAACCTGCACCGTTCCGACTAACCTTAAGGATGCCTGGGTTCTCCCGCTCCTAAAGAAACCTTCACTTGACCCGAATACCCAGACTTATTACAGACCTATTACAAATTACAATAGTCCCCTTCCTGTTGAAAAAAATCATTGACAAGGCAGCCTACCTCCAGATACAGACCTACCTAGAGACTCAATCTTCTGGGGCTTTGACAGTCTGGCTTCAGACCTAATCATGGTACCGAAACGGCCTTGATTTACCTGAAAAACTTAAATAGTCGAACTTAAGGACAAAGGGAAACTGGCCCTACTACTGTTATTAGACCTCTCAGCTGCTTTTGACTTGGTGGTCCACAAAGTGCTTTGTGATCATTTGTCCACAGCCGCCCAGTTCTCACAGGAAGTTAGAGCTTGGATTCAATACTTTCTAGATACTCGCTCGATGAGTCTTCTCACAGGCTGCAGCAACAGACCCTGTTCCTATAACCTGTAGAAGTCTGCAAGGTTCATGAGTGTCACCCACCATGTACAATATCTTCACTAAGCCATTGTTCGACGATCTTGACAATCTGGGTGTCACCTATACTAACTATGCAGATGACACCCAGATTATCATACCTATATTTGGAGACAATGACACTGACTCGGGCCTTGATGAATCAAATCTATCTTATCATTCAGACGTGAATGACTGCTCATGGCCTACGTCTGAACGATGAGAAGACCGAACTCTTGCTTATGGGAGCACCAGCCAAACTCAATAAATTTAGCAATCAGTTCCAGTCTTAACATTGACGGAATTGATATTAAAGTGGCCAAGGAAATAAAAAGATTGGATTTTTACCTGGAATTAGTCTTGAACCTACATAGGCAAGTTAACACCACAGCATCAGCAACAGCTTATACATGCACGCTTATTCATGCCTGCAAGACATTCCTATCCACTTACAGTTGCATTACACTAGCTAGAGCATTAAACCAGGTTACTCACCATAGTGACCACCTTACTCCTAGTCCACAGTCCCCTTTCCTCCATACTTATGGGACATTTCTCGGTCCGTGGGACGGGACCGGAGTGCTTTGTAAAAGCATCCCAACATTTTTAGTCCTTCCTCTCTTTCTACGCAGGGCCCAGCACGCGGCCGTAACCCGGCTCATCTCGGCTCCGCCCCGCGCATCGCCCATTAGTCCTTTTCTATCGGCAGGTCAGAGACCTTTTAGCAATAACAGAGGAACCTTATTAGAGGGGACGGCGGGCGTATGGAGGAAAGGGGACTATGGACTTGGAGTAAGGTGGTCACTACGGTGAGTAACCTGGTTATACTCCTACATCCCGTCCCCTTTCCTCCATACTTATGGGAGATTCCCAAGCACTCCTTACAGGAACTATGGGTGGATGGAAAAAAACCCTTACTGAAACAGGTTCTTCAGCACAGCCTGACCAAACTGCGCATCAGATCTTGAGCTCGGGTCTAGATAAGAACGATTACAAAAAGCCGATGGGGAGGCCCAAGTAGCCGTCTTTGCGATGGTCTCCCAGGGAACATATTTTTGAAAGGCAACTGCGGCTGCCTTGCCCCGCACCCGGTGTGCATGAATACCTTTGGGAGGCTTCAGCCCTTGGACAGTGTAAGACTCCGTAATGCAGGCAGCGATCCATCGGGAGATAGTCTCCTTAGAGGCCTGCTTACCTTGTGGATTACCAAAGGTCACGAAGAGCTCCTAAATTCGGATGTTCTGTCCAGATAGAACTCAAGAGCCCTTCTAACATCCAGGCAATGCAGAAGCCTTTCCGCCTCTGAAGCGGGGTTCGGAAAAAAGTCTGGCAGGGAGATCGACTGGTTCAGATGGAAATCAGAGACGACCTTCGGCAGGAAAATAGGATTTGTCCGTAGGACCACCTTATCCTTGTGAAAAACCAAGAAGGGATGCTCCACCGACCAAAGCCTGGAGCTCACTCACGCGCCTTGCTGAAATGACGGCAACCAAAAAGGACACCTTCCGCGATAGAGGTCCACCGTGGCCATTGGTTCGAAAGGTTTATGGCACAATGCTGTCAGGACCACATTTAGATCCCACGCCGGGTGCGGACTACGAGTCGGAGGATAAAGGTGCGTCAAGCCTGCAAAATGTCTCTTAACCACTGTATTAGACAGAGAGTAAGAGCATTGGTCCGTAGATAGGTAGGCGGAAACCGACGAAAGATTAATTCTACATGACAGAACGTGAACACCCGACTCTGCTAAGTAGGATACAAAGGACAGTACCGTGTCAATTGTAGCCCCCCTTGGGCTACAATTGACACGGTACTGCAATTTGTTCTCCAATTTGCAAATTGTCCGATGAACTAGAGGCAGAGGCGGGAAGGCATAGGCCCTCATGTTGTGCCATGGAATCTTGAGAGCATCCCCCAGAGAGGAGGCTCCCAGCCCGTTTCTGGAGGCATACAGAGGAAGCTTCTTGTTTGCCGCCGTAGCGAAGAGGTCCACTTCCAGAGTGCCCCAGCGCAAGAAAATCCATGAGAGGACCTCTGCCTTCAGCTCCCACTCGTAGCTGACCATCGTCCGCCGACTGAGGGCATCTGCCATGATATTCAGCTGGCCCGGAATGTGTACTGCAAGTAGCCAGACACCATGACGAACCGCCCACTCCCAAATCTGGATGGACAGGTCCACGAGAGGGGGAGACTTGGTGACCCCTTGCTTGTTGATGTAATACATCGACACCATATTGTCCGTGCGAATACGGACCATCTTGTTGGCAATGATCGGTCTGAAAGCCTTGGGCGCTAGAAAGATCGCCAGAAGCTCCAGATGATTTATGTGGAGGAGCTTGTCCTGAGGTGACCAAAGATCCGAGACCTGAAGAAGATCCAACCTCGCAACCCACCCCAGAAGGGAGGAGTCCGTCGTGACTGTTACCATCGGGGCTGAGTCCTGAAAACCCGCCCCCCACCGACAGGTTGCTGAGAGACGACCACCAGTCCAGGTCTGCTCTCATGGAAGCTGGAATCATTATCAACTTGGAGTCCGGATCCACAGCCTGAAGCCAAGAACTCCGAAGAGCCATCTGAGTCTGCCTCATCCTGAGACGAGGGAGAGCCAAAACGCACGAGGCCATGAGGCCCAGCAGCCTCTGGAACCACCAGGCCGACATGCTCTCCGACTGCGCAAACATCTGACACGTGGCCAACAGATCCGTCATTCTATGCCCGGTCAGGTACACTCTGCAGTCGATCGTGTTCCAGCGAAAACCCAGGAAAATCAAGTCCTGAGAGACCGTCATGGAAGATTCCCGCCAGTTCACTGACAGCCCAAGGTGGAACAGGAGCTGGAGGAGAGACTGAAGATTGCAGGCGGCTTTCAATGGGCAAGGGCTGCGTAAAAGCCAGTCGTCCAAATACGGATAGACATGGATACCCTGCAGACGAAGATAGGCCGCAATCGCCGACATCTTCATGAAGACATGCGGCGCCGAGCTGAGGCCAAAAGGAAGCACTCGAAACTGGAAGTGCTCCTCTCCCACAGAGAAGCGGAGATATCTCCTGTGTGGATTCCAAATCAGAATATGCATGTACGCATCCTGAAGGTCCACCACGCTGAGCCAATCGCCCATCTGCAAAGAGGACCGTATCTGGCCGGGCGTGATTATCTTGAATTTCTCTTGGGGTAGGAAAAGATTGAACTGGGAAAGGTCTAGGATGGTGCGCAGGCCAGCCTGGTTGGGTTTGGGCACCGTAAACAGCCGGGAGTAGAAGCCCTCCCCTCGCTCCCCAAGGGGAACGGGTTCACAGCTCTGAGGTCCAGCAGTTTCTGCACCTCGGCTTTTAAGGAGGGCGATCCCGACAGCTGGAAAGGAGGGTTGAAGGGTGGGGTAGGGGGTAAGGGTAAGTGGAAGCCCGCCCGAGCGACTGACAAGACCCACCTGTCCTCGGTGATGGTCTGCCACGCCTCCCAATGAGATGCAATGCGTCCTCCCACCGGGGTCTCGTGCGAGCGCGGAGAACCCTCATTTGGCAGGCTTTTCAGTGGTGTTACCCCCTGAACCTGAGGAGGAGGCTGAGGAGCGGGAGAAAAACCGAGTCCGTTGCTGCCTCCAGTGGTTATTACCCGAAGGAGTATCCACTCTGCGGGATTTCCGGTCTAGAAACCCCCTGAACGCAGAGGAGGGCTGGCTTTGCGACAACGGTCTCTGGGTCCTAAAAGGAGTTTTAACCAGGACGGACAAGGACTTAGCTGTCTGGGTGCTGTCCTTCGTTTTGGTGAGCTCCACATCCGTTGTGGAATGGAAAAGCTCCTTACTGTCAAACGGCAGGTCCAAAACCTTGTCCTGCACCTCCTTTGACAACTTGGAGGCATGCAACCATGCCTGTCGAGAGGTGTCAACTCCCAGCATAAGGCCCCGAGCCAACCTGTCGACGTGATGAGCCGCGGCCTCAAGCAGATCCTGGGCCAACACCCTGGAATCGAATAAACCCACCTTAAAAAGCGCCAGCTTCTCGACCGGAATGAACTCCTCGAACTCCGACAAACCTTTCCACATCTTCATATTCGCCTCCGCTAACACCAGTTCCGCATTAGCCTGCTGGATCTGCAAGGCCGAGTTAGCGAAAATCTTCCTCCCAAGGGAGTTGAGGAGCTTGTCCTCCTTCCCCAGAACCTGAGTAGCCACCGTAGAAGAGAATGCTGCAAGCCTGGACTGTAAAGTGGCCGCAGCCACCACCGTGGAGGAGGTGGGCGGACAAGAAGACAGGGCCACCGCTTCCGAAGAATGCAGCCTGTATCGCGCGTCAATTTTCTTATTGACAAAAAGTCCAGAGTGTGGCTTTTCCCAGACCCTACGGACCTCGGCCAAAACGTCCTTCTGCAAGAACTGGCCGGTACACTCCGAAGGAGACGGGGTGAACGCCCCCGAAAGCACACCCTCCTGCAGAGCAGGTGCCTCGGGCACCGGACAGCCAATAGACACATCATGTCCAGTACCCGGTCATGAAAAGCGCTAATAGAGCAGGGCTGGTCTTCGCTGTCCTGATCTCCCTGCGCATCCTCTGACAGGTCAGGATCCTGCTGACCAGTGTCAGGCTCTGCCTTGTCCACAGGGGACAATGGAGGCAAGGGCGGAAGGGTCCGGGGAGGCACTGCTGGCAAGGGCGGGGCTGGCGGAGCCACCGGAGGTGCGGGTGGAGCCAGAGGGACAGGCGGGCATATCTCCCAAAAAAGACCCTTGGAATACTCTCTCATGGGGCCGGTATGCATGAGCGTCTGAAATTTGCCAAAAAAGGCGTCCTCCGGAGACGGTTTTGGAGCTACCGGAGGAGGCCTCTCTCATGAGGAGGATAATTCCAGGGACGCAAAGGGGAGGGTTGCCACACAGGCCCATCCCCCGATGTATCCACAAAAATCAAGGGTGCCGAACCCACAGGCAACAAGACATTGTGCGGAAGGGGCATCCGAGCGTTCCAGTCGTAAACCGGGCGAAACGGATGCGCACAAGGAATTTTATGTTCACCCACAGAACCAACTCCTACACTTGAGGCCGATGGCGTAGTTTTAGGGGAAGCACCCAAAATGGCTGCCGTAGTCGTGGCAGGAATGGCCGCCATTTTGCCATCACCTGAGGGGAACTGCGGCACGTGAGGAAGTGAGGCAGGGGTACCCATCGATGGATCAGGGGTCTTGATTTTAGCTTTTACATAAGGAACCTCGGCTGAGCCAGTACTATGAGGCCTGGAATGTTTTTGCGACATACCAATAGCCAAACTAGCCTTCACAGGAAGGACCTCGGCACTGCCGGTAAAGGAAGAACTTTCACTCCTTGCCCCCTCAACAGTTCTGGTGTCGCCACAAGAGCGGGAACGGTGAGAAACAACTTTCACCGCTAAGGCCTTGCCAGGCCTCTCAGAAATGTTGGTTATTTAGCCTCTGTATGAGGGACCTCGGACCCAGGTCCGGTAACAGCGTTACTAGCGCGGGCCTCGAACATCCGTTCGGTAATGCCCAGCCAAGACCTCGGGGCGCACCCCGGTACTTTTGAGGGAAGCCGATAACGAGGCCTCAAAGCGAGCTCCGGTACCCCACGACTCAGTAGAACTGGGTCTATAAGCAGCCCCCACAGGAGGGGCCTCGGAGCGTACTCCGGTATCCACAGGCCCCTTACGGAGACCCTCAGAGAAAACTCTGGTACAATCATTAGGCCCAGAAGGCACCTCGGGGAAATCCCCGGTGACAGAGCAGCTGACGCTCCTCCCGGCTCGGGAAGAGCCCGGAAAGGTATCTCCCGGCCGGGGAGCTCTAAAAAGTAAAGAATTTACCGGGCATTTCTTCTTTTTGTCGATAAATGCTTGAAAATGCGAAGGAGGAGTACGTCGAAACATCTCCTCCCACCACTCCAACCGACATTGAAGTGCCCGGACCAAAAGGGAATCGCAATAAAAACAGGAGTCCCAACGGTGGTCCGGACCCAAAAACTCTAGACAAAGAGGATGGGGATCTGTTCGCGTGAAGCGTCGGTGACACGATGAACAATCTGGAAAGTCTAGTTTGAACGACATAGAGAGACTAGTACACGATCGCTAGCGAGAGCCAGAGAGGAGGAAAAAAGGGAAGATGATCTTCCGCGGATGCAAGCGCATCCAGTCCCGAACGAGCAGAGAAAAGGACTGATGGGCGATGCGTGGGCCGGAGCCGAGATGTGCGGGGTTACGGCCGCGTGCCGGGCCCCGCATAGAAAGAGAGGAAGCACTAAACATTTTGAAACATTTTTAGATGCTTTTACAAAGCGCTCCGCTCCCGTCCCACAAGACGGAGGCATGCTGCATAAGTATGGAGGAAAGGGGACGGGATGTAGGAGTATCACTCGAAACTGGACTATTGTAATGCACTTTACTTGGGCTCGAATAAACAAAACACTAAAACTGCAAATCTTACAGAATAACACGCTAAGAAATGCCTTAAGTATTCCCAGAAGACAACATATATCTGAGGCTAGACGCAACAGCAACTGACTCTTCTTCAAGGACAGGATACACTTCAAAGTAACCTCCCTTACACATAAATGTCTGAATAATACGGCCCCTAAATACTTCAAGGATCTTTTTGAAAAAAACATCTCAACACGTCCCTCAAGGACTGCACAGTCCTTCTGTCTAAAGGTCCCCAGATACAAGCTCAATAAAGCAGGTGGAAGCAGTTTTCCTGTTATGGCAGCTCAGCTATGGAACTCTATGCCTACCATCTTAAGGACTGACCAGCCTTTCCACAGCTTCAGTAAGAAAGTTAAAAATTGGCTAATCGCTCATGACGTATAAGTGTCTCTAGGTGATTGCCTTGACTCATTGTCCAGAACATCAGGATCTGTGTATACCTATGTAAACTGATGTGCTGCGTTGTAAATTTACTTTGTAAATTGCTCTATATTCCCTCTGATGTATAATATTGTTAAAGTATAGGGGTCGTTTAATGTATATTTGTATTGGCCACCTATATTCCCCCGTACTTGTTGTGAAACTTATAATTTGTAAGTAACTTTGCAATGTGCCCAGATACCTCTGGGTGTGGAGTGCTATACAAATAAACAAACAAACAAATACAAGCTTGGGCTGGTCCCTTCACACTGTTCATGTCATTGTGTTAAGTCGCAGGAACATCTAGTGCAATTAAAGCAAAAACAAATTCCAAAATAAACATTCTCCGCACTATTCCTCTCATGGCTTCTCATGGGGTCCCTCCAGTCTGCCTCAACTAAGTCCCAATCTCTTCTGTCTGGTGCACCTGAGGTGATGTGTAGCTTGGGGATGGTAGTCTTAAATCAATGTTGGAACATGGTGGTTTCTCAGTAGTCGCCACTGGCTTGGAGAAAATCGGACCCACACCAGAGGCCACATGAAGACTGGGGGGTGTGGGGCATCCCCTAAACTGTCGCTGGGTTTCTTTGGGGCCTTTATGCCTTCCCTTCCACAGGCCTTGGGTCTCTGGTTCTCTAGTTCCCAATGAACTCACTCTTTGCTGCCTATTCCTCCACCAACCTCCTCAGCTTCTCCAAGCCACCATCTCATGCACTCCTCCTCCCACTTTTGTGTACAACAACTCTTCAACCCCATGTAACCTCTTCCTTCCAGCTACACAAACTTGTATCAAAGTCTGGTAAAACTACTCCAAACCACCAACCTCTTTTTCTCCTCCCAACATCTTTTCTTGCCATTCCTTCACCAGCTTCTTCATCCAGTTTCCTTATCCTCTTCATCTCTCAGCAATACTTCCATAAATACAATACCCCTTCTATCATTCCCACCTCTCGTAATTATAGACCAGCCCTTCTTGGAACAGTTCTTCCTCCTCAGCCAAACCTACCAAATCTCTTACTGCCCAGTCATCTCACCGTATTAGCTACTAACCTTTTGGGTCAGTCGCCACCAGATCTTGTGGGTTGCTATTTCCACAGCTGTCTGGCTCTCTCCCCTTCCAAGTTGCAAAGCCTTCTTCGCTACAACTTCTTAAACCTCTCTTTCCCTAACCTCCTGGATCTTCTGATCTCTAGTCTGCTGGTTCTTTTTCCTTCTAACACTCCAGGTTCAGTTCAGTCCACTTAAATAGGCCGCCATACCAGGCTGTTAGCATCTGCCTAGCCCATGCTCCTAGGTCACATATCTGGTTTCTTAACGTTAGCCTACTGCAGAAGCCCGAGTGATGGTTTGGGACCCCTATTTATCCCAGTCTCCTGAACCTCTTCACTGGTCTCCGGCTCCACAGTATCCAGCACTCTTGCCAGCTGTCTCTAAATTACCTTGTCCTGTTAAGTCCCACAACCTTCATGCCTCACCTCTGAATGACTCTGAATTAATTGATGTTCAGGTTAATTTTCCAGTAGTTACATATGTACATTTTAGCACTGGAGGCTCTGCCTACTGGGGCACTTGGTTCAGAGGAAAGGTATAATCAAACATTGTAGCTCAGCGGATTGGTGTTTTGTTTTTCTTCTTCTCGTTTTCTGTTGATTTTGCTTTTAAGGTTTCCACAAGCAGGCAAGGGATTGCAATGTTTTAGGAGTCGACCGGAAGGTAAGCCAGGTTGGGAAACTAATGATCAGGAGCGGCTTGGGGTAGTGTTTTTGCAAAAATGGCATGAATACACTGCCAACAACCCTGGTTAACAATCCCCAGTCCATGGGTCTTTTGACCTAGAAGAAAGAGGATATTTAAGGGAAATATTAGCCGCTAGGGGTGATAAGGCCATTAGACCCCTGCAATGGGCAACGTGTTAACAATGGGAAGATTATGCTCGACAAAAATCTTAAGGGAAGCACAGATTAAAAAACAAACCACAATCTGAGAAAGAGAAAGCATGCGCCTAGGCTCAGAAACCGATAACAGAATATTAGGATGAGGGAGACCACAAAGATACGAGGATTAAGGGTGTATAAGAAACTCATGTTATCCAAAGTATGACAGACAGAAGGGCTGCAAGTTTTCAAAACCTTTATTTGAATATTTGGATGGGGTTGGAAAAGTCCCATCTTGCCCTATATCTAAAATGGGAGTAATCTCGATCATCAAATAATAAATAAAACAGTCGTAGTTGTGTCAGTCAAAATCATAAAATTTAAACTAGAAAAGCTAATGCCTGCCGTTACAATAAATGTGCATAGGGATAATACAAAATGAAAAGAATGTTTCAAAAATGAAATGTCAGAAATGGCCTTCAGAAAATGGTGCAACTCACTTCCCCATGTTTGAAGCACAGGGCATCAGATTTGATGAAAAAAAAGTAGGTGAATGACACACTGTTCCTTAAGAGACACACTGTGGATTCCAAGATGGGCGCTGGTGTTTGAGGACGTGTTAGCCCTCAGCTCCGCTCCGGGAAAAGGGAAAGAAGCAGGCTGCGCACCTGTGATCCGGATGCTCGCCGGTCAGTGAGGCATTCGGAAGAGGCACGATGGAGCGGTGCCAGGCGGGTGACCTGGGCCCCCCTCCCCCATAACCCTGTCTTCGAGGAGGTACAGCCTATGTGTGACCGGTGGCTCGGAGGGTGGATGCAGGAGGAGCCGGCAAGGAAAGATTTCCTCAGCAGCCCACAGTACCAGCTGATCGGTTAAGCCTAGGATAGATACATCACAATAAAAGCACAAGAAGGACCGGAGCCCATGCAGATCAGGGGTTTGGAGACCCATTGGCAAGGGGGAACAAGAGAGGTGCCACCTAAAGCAGTTATGTTTATATTGTGAGGCTTCAGGGTACTTTTTACATGAATGCCCCTCCCGACTCAAGTTTCCACAAAACACTATGGGAGCCATGGAAACCCACCTTAGTGATAAACCTACTCAGATGAAAACTAGCCTGATCAACAGAACCAGGAGGTGTGATTGTCGAGCCAGATATCAGGGAAGCGAGAGGGTACAACCGAAACAAAGCAGGGAGGGAAGACCGAATGAACTAACTCCTTTTGAGGAGGAGCAACTTGCCCGACATGGCGTGAACTCGCACGGTCCAGCGCGTGCCCCTGGTAAGTGGCAAGACTGCCGCGCCACCCGGTACGTCCAGTGCACCCCTCGCCCCTCCCCGCCAGCCACCCCCAACATACAATTTGATTGGGCACAATAACAGTTGTCCTTGGCGCAACACACCCATCCGCCATTTTTTGCGTAATGTGTGCTTTACAATGCCTTCTGAGCACTCTATATCCCTTGTAGCACCCTTGTTCCTCCACCCCCTCCCTCCCCTCGATCTATACCGACCCCGGGAACCCCTGCCCCCTCCCCGCCCCGTCCCAACTCCCCGAGCAAGCAGATGAATCCCACCGTACTCCGCCCCCCACCGCGTCGCGACCACCCAGCGATCCCCACCCCGCGCAACCCGACAGCACCGCGCCCCTGGCGCGTTCGCCCGCCAGATGACCAAATAAACTTGTCGAGTTCAATGCGACGCTGACTCCAGATCCTCCACCACTACCCACCTAGACTCCCAGCAACAATCAGGACTCAAGTACCCCTGGCCTGAAAGCATCAACACCAAAGGATTTGCAGGTTTTGCATTGAAGTCCTCCCCCTATCCCACTACTGCCCTCCCTCTTCTGTTCCTAGACAGCCACCCGCAGAAGGCTGCCAAATTGGGATATGTGGTCCACAAGACCGCATTATTCCCCGATAAACTTACGGGGATAGGTACACACATTAACTAAGGAAAAGGCAAAGTGTACCCCAAATGATGCCAACTTTCAGATGAACGCAGGCATCCAGGGGCCCGGTGACCAGGACGCAGTCACACACGGGAAGGCAAAGTAAAGCAGCATCGATACATTCCCGCAACTGAGTTACACAAACATTACTGACGTACACACCCAACTGCCAAACACCGAGCACAAACACTTTAAGGCACAGCTCGTTCTCACAAGCAGAGGCGCTAGCCAAAGAGACCGGCCGGCGCTGCCACCTACCTCTGGGCAGCAGCCGTGCTCGGCGGGGCTCCCGCTGGTGGGGCGAGGGGGGCAGGCGCCTCGAGGGCAAGGGTACAGCAGGCGGGCCCAGCACCTGGACTGCAGGCGCCGAGTCTCTGCTGCTTCCCTCGGCTCGGCCGCCAG
The DNA here is from genome assembly GCF_040938575.1 of Ambystoma mexicanum. Taxonomy (NCBI): domain Eukaryota; kingdom Metazoa; phylum Chordata; class Amphibia; order Caudata; family Ambystomatidae; genus Ambystoma; species Ambystoma mexicanum. Next base: position 123,030,416 of record NC_090924.1, on the reverse strand, counting down.
GAAACGTGTCGCTCGCCTGTAGGTTTCAGCCCAGGAAGGAGGGTCAGGGCAGGGGCAATCCCTTCCCCGCCTGGGCTGCTCAGGAGCCAGCCTAAACATGGGAGGGAGGGGCCCGGGGAAGAGGGCGGCACAGGGGGTGTGGGGAGGGCAAGGTGAGGCACCAGAACCGAGGCGAGAGGGGGGCAGGAACAGGGCAAAGGGAGGCGGGACGGCGACACAGGAGGGGCGGCTCTGAAGCAAGACAGAAAGAAGAGGAGGGAGCGGGCCAAGGAGTTACGAAAGAACCTCTCCAAGCTGCCCCAAAGAAGGTCTGCCCAGGAGCAGGCAGGGAAGGGGATGGACACAGGCCTGGACAACTCACGAGGCACCTAGGGAGAGGGACTGAGTGTACTGGGCGCAGTAGAAAGCAGGCCGGAAGGGAGGAAGGAAGGGCAGAGGGGTTAGGATGAGGAGCCAGTAGGACGAAGCATGACCGTAGGAAGATACGGGATGTAGTGAACACGATAGATAAGGAGTGTCGGAGACCGCCACAGCCCGGAGGGCAAATGAGACAGAAATGAGGGAAAACAGAACATAGAAGTATAGCTGGGGGTAGGAGAAGGTTTGGATGTGTGTAGGGTTGGGGCGATTCAAAGAGAAAGGGCGAGAAAGAGGCCACGATGTTGCATGGGAAGGTGAGGTTAAAACAGTAATGCACGTTTTAATTACTTGCTAGAACATGTATAGCAAACGAGACCTCATTAGCCCAGAAGGAGGAGTTATGTTATAAGAGAGGTAGGGACATAATGCGACTTTTAGGGTAAAATGGAACAAACAATACCAATTGGACCCTTTCTTTCTTCGTACGTTTGTGCAGTTTTTTTTTTTTTTTTTTTTTGGGGGGAGGGGATCAGGGAAGATGAGGGCGTCATGAGAGGGCGGACCTAGGAGACTCTCGGACAACATAATAGGGGAAAAGTGGTTCCCCATAACACACATGGAAAGGTAGCATCGCCCTTGAAGAAGATTTGAAAGAAAAAGCGGGCTTTAACCGCGCCCTATACCCCGCAGCCCCCGCAATTTCACGGTGCTCGCCACGGCCGCCATCTTTTTTAAGTAGCAGTTGTACCGGGGAAACCAAGAAACCTACGGTCTCCGGCACGTCACAGCAACCGCCCTTTGCAAAGGCGGCGCTAAAATACATAACCTCCACGAGCAACTGCATACCGCTACGAACCTTCGGGTGCCGAGCGCAGCCTACCATTACCATACTAAGCCTCCAAGAAAGCGCCCCTAGACACACGCATGGCATGGCGGCCCCGAGTCACCCCCCTTACCGTACATATGATGCAGAACCAAGAGAATTTCGTTTACCGACAACACGCATCGCGTCCTTGATACCCATTTATGCCGTGTCAAACTTCCATACGACTATGCCTGCCCGTCGGCCATTCCTCGCCGACCGCAAAACACAAACGCCATATCGGCCCAGCAGCCGAGAGACGAAAACAAACTTAATCTCCCTTTTGCATCGTGACCCGAACCCCCACATATTTACGAAAGCCGTTCATTGCGGTCTGAGGCCCATCACCGGAACAACAGTATGCCTTCTACCCTCTTACCCACAGATGGACCCTCATACCCACGGAATAAAAAGGGCCTCCTCCTGTAGCCGCACTACCCTTAAGCACGTCTCCCAACGGCGACAAACCACATACCACATAATAGCACACGAACCCCCACATATTTACGAAAGCCGTTCATTGCGGTCTGAGGCCCATCACCGGAACAACAGTATGCCTTCTACCCTCTTACCCACAGTTGGACCCTCATACCCACGGAATAAAAAGGGCCTCCTCCTGTAGCCGCACTACCCTTAAGCACGTCTCCCAACGGCGACAAACCACATACCACATAATAGCGCACGAACCCCCACATATTTACGAAAGCCGTTCATTGCGGTCTGAGGCCCATCACCGGAACAACAGTATGCCTTCTACCCTCTTACCCACAGAAGGACCCTCATACCCACGGAATAAAAAGGGCTCCATCCTGTAGCCGCACTACCCTTAAGCACGTCTCCCAACGGCGACAAGTTCTGTGCCTTGCATTCAAACCTTACTGGGCCCCTGCTCCCGGCTATGCATTTACTACATCTTGACTCCTTCCTTGTGCCCCAGAATGCGCATTACCTCTCTGTCTTGCTAAATCCGCCTCGACCTCCTTCCGCCAACAGTCTATCGCTCTCTCTGGAACCGGCTTCTCCTGCCACGCCAACACTGGAACTCCTGCACCTCCAAAACTGCCACGGATAGTACCTAGCGACGTCGGCTGTGGAAACGAAAGACGATCCGGCGAGGCGGGAAACCGAGGGAGAATGTGGATTTGTTTTCCTACGCCTGTGCCTTTATGGGCGTCCTTCTCCCTCCATTTCCCGCCCCGCCCCACACATTTCGCGTGCTTCAGGGGGGCGGGCCGACGCGTCCTCTCCCCCTCCCGCCCCCTGACCAATCGGCCTCGTGGGGAGGAGGGCGGCTGGACCACCCCCACTAAGGGGCGGCGCCCGCCATGCCACCTTCCCTGGCGCGTTCGCCCGCCATAGCAGTCACGCAGTAGCAGCTGATCAGTGCAAGGCAGAGTAGTGGGAGGTCCTGCGGGCAGTGAAAAGGAGCCGGAGAGAGCTAGAACAGGGAAGTGAACGCTGACGCCTGGTGAGGATGGGGGGGGGAGCGGGGACAGAGGCGGGTGGAATATCTCCACATAGGAAGGGAGGCAAGAGGACAAACAGGTGTCCCGGGGCCCGGGGAGCCCAGTGAGCTCCCACTGGAGCTAAAAGAAGCCATAATTGTGTAGGCTAGGGCCCCTACAGGCAAGAGAAGGGTCTCTTATTTGTAAAAACACACGTGGAACAAGTAACCATTGCCTCATAATCACTAGCTGCCACAGCAATATACCAACCCTCCTGCGGTTTTTGCCTCGACAAAAGTGTGAAAGCAGCTACTGCTCAAGGCTCAGTCAACTGCTGTTTTCAGTCTATACAGCCATAAAGATTGTCCACTGTGAGGTGCAGCTTCCCCCGTAATTCCCCTTATCCCTCTCAAGTCATATCTGACTACACACAGTAAATAATCCTTAACACCTGGGACTACGTTGTGTTTGAACCATTTTTCTGGATGCCAATATCATCATGGAGTGTCCAGTAAATACGAAGACAAACATGGGAAGAAGCAGGAGGCAAGAGGATGAGGACCGAGGAGGTAAATGTATAACTGGAAGCCAAGTCCCATCAAAGAGACAATAAGTAGAGGAGTGTCACTGGAACTATCGGAAGGGAACAAGGGGAAAGCAATAAATCTGTGGAGGTGGCAAAAGGAAGGAGGAAGAGCAAGAGGCAATTGCATGAAAAGTGGACGTAAATGGGGGGATCCTGCGACTTGATACCTAAGTAACACCTTTGTATCTCCAGAACAATGCGCCCACGCTTTACATATTGGTGGTGAATGGATACTCCTATGCCAGAAGTGAAAGGAAGGGGCACGAGGGTACTCAGGCCAGTAAGAGGCAACCCTTAGGGGCTCAAGACGGTCAATTAGAGCTCTCCTGGCGGCCGAGCGACGGGGGCAAACTGGTAGCAAAGGAAGGAGATACAGAGGAGCAGAAAGAGGATGCCCAAGAATTTGTGGAGATGGCGCTCAGCAAAGAAGTTCTCAAGGAATGCCTCAAGGACATGGAGGGGAGAATGTCTAATACATTCCAAGAGCAGTTTGCAGCATTGCGAGAGGAATTGAGAACCTCTCTGACCGAGGTCAAGGGTCAAGTGAAGAGTTTAGGAAGAAGAGTAGATGTGACGTAGCAGGGGTTTCACAGAGATATCGGAGGAGGTATGCCAAAACAGTGAATTGCTGGACCAACTGGTTAGGGTCTCCCACAATAAGGAATGACAAGCTGAAGGTCTGGAGAATAGGTTGTGTCGGTCCAATATCCACGTGAAAGGCCTGAGGGAAACAATACTGGACACAGATTTCAAAAATACAAATCAACAATGTTTCGGGCATTTACTGACAGACGTGCAGCCGGAGAAGGTTGGGATCGATCGTATACATAGAGCGGGACCCAGGAGAAGGGACCCGGGCGCAAGGCCTAGAGATGTTCTCATCGCCCTTACACAATATGGTATGAAAGAGAATATTCTGAGAGCAGCAAGCATGGCAGGGAATGTCACAGTGAATGGGTCACAAATACTGCTATTTCAATATTTGGCCTTGGTAACATTGCAAAAGCGGAGAGAGATATGGGTCAAGGGACGCAAGCCCTAGTTGAGAAAAACATCACATATAAGGGGACGTTTCAATTTGGATTGCTGTTCAGCTTGGAAGGAGTGCAACATCGAATTACACTGTGTGCAGAAGGCCAAACATTGCTGAATTTGGAAGAAGATGAGGACCAGGGAGAGAGACAATTAAGGCCCACTCTCCAGCGAGGCCAGAGACAGTGGGAATGGATCACAGTACCGGGGAGGTTGGGTGTAAGAGGGGCAAGATTGAAGGTTCCAGGACTGGGGGGCCGGTGGGCATGGGGGGCCAGGGATAGCCCTTGCGGAAGGTAAGAGTTTGTTAACCTGAGAGGTGGGGTGGGAGAGGTAGAAGGTGTCGATGGTGACTGCCTGACCTGAAGCGGAGTGCTGGCATGCTTTATTTTGGAATCTGCAGGAGGCAGTAGGATACTTCCCGATGGGTATTACCTCAGGTAATTACATGGACAAAGGCTTTGGGGTGGGTCCCCGAGGGTATCTTAGGATCTTTGGTCTGGACCTGAGGAGGAGGGTTGTGGTGTTGGGGGGTTTGGGGGTGTTGGGTTTGAGGTGGGGAAGTTGGGGGAGGGGATAAAGGGGCAGAAGCAGGGGGAAGGTGAAATATCTGGAGTTTGGGGAATAATAAAGGAGGCTATAGACACTTTCAATATGTCAAATTTTCAAAGTCTTATCGCTTCAATTTCCCAGCAAAACATAAAAAAGTGGAAGCATTATTGAGGAGGGAGGGGGCAGATGTTGTTATGCTACAAGAAACGCATATAAAAAAAGACAGATAAATCGGTTATATGATGGCAGCAATTCTCTCGAATTTATCAATCCAATGCGGTAGGGAGGACCTCAGGGGTCTGGATGGGGTTCAGTATCTTTTTGTAACTTTGCAATTGAAGTATGAACAAATCACCACAGCACCAGTCTACGCACCCAATACAGGACAGGATAGCTTTCTGAGGAAGGTGGCAGAGAAACTGGAGGGGTTTGCAGAGGGAGAGATTCTACTCTTGGGCGATTTTAATCTGGCATGTGATCCCAAAAAGGATATAAGTACGGGGAACGGATCATCACCTCCGTCAAGGGTATTGAAGGAATGTTTTGACAATTTGACCATACGAGATGTATGGCGGGCCGGTATGGGGGATGAGAAGGGGTGCACGTGCTTCTCGCATATTTATCAATTGCTGTCAATAATAGATTACTTGTGGGCAACAGCTAGTTTGAGGGACAAAGTAAAGGAAATAGACTTCGGGCAATTTCACTGTCGGCTCACACCCCACTAATGGTATTGATCATGGAACGTCGGCAGCGAAGTGGGTTGCGGGCATGGTCATTTCCTGGCGAGTTGTAGAATGATGAAGGGATGGTGGAGGTGATCAGGGACAACAGACTAGTATTTTCGGGCCAATGGTAATATAGACATCTCACTTGAAGGAATATGGAACGCCTTTAAGGCAGTGATGCGTGGAGAAATCATTGTGTTGAAAGCTCAGAGGGAAAAACAGAGAATAGTAATGGAGAGGGACTTAGAAGCCCAATTAAGGGATACCCAATATGTTATAGTTAAGCGCCAAACAAAATTATTATACAAGAGGCTGAAGGAACTTCAGAGGCAATTGGAAATGTTACGCACCCGTAGGGCAGAGAGATCATTACTAGCATCTAAGCAGAAATATTATATTCAGGCAGACAAGTTGCTAGCACAGCAGTTGAAGGTCTCAGAGGCGGCTAGAATGGTCCAGCAAATCACACAACCTGACGGATCAAAGGTCACGGACGCAGAGAATATTTTAGAGGCCTTTGCCAAAGTTTATGAGACGCTGTATGCCTCGCGGCAGCCAGATTCCCGGGCGGTAGAACAATACTTAGCTGAAATACCAATGCTGATAAATAACATCTTTAGAGAGTGTGTGTCTGGAAGGGGACATAAGGGAGGACGAGGTGGAGGCAGCTATTAGGGCATTGCCCATCAATAAAGCGCCCGGGCTTGACAGATTTCCGGCAGCATTTTATAAGAAATATATAAGAAATATATAAGCAATTTGACCCAAAGGTTGGGAGGGCTATTTAATTTGATGGCAGATAGGGGGGGGGAGTAACAGCAACTATGACAGAGGCGAGCGTGGTGGTATTTGGGAAACCGGGTAAATATCTAACCAAATGTGGGTCGTACAGACCTATAGCTCTGATGAATATAGACGCAAAAGTGTACACAGGGGTGTTGGTGGCGAGATTAGCACCTCTCCTTGTAGATTTAATTATTAGGGACTAATCTGGATTTATTAGGGGGAAACATACATGGGATAATACAAAGCGTGTCATCCACTTGATAGAGAAGGTTAATACAAGGCAGATGCCTGCAGTGCTGGTGTCTTTAGACGCAGAAAAGGCATTTGATCTGGTAGAGTGGCCTTCTCCATTTGCTAAACTGAAACATATGAAGATGGGGACCACATTTATTCAGATGCGAGAGGCAAATTACAAGGCTCCCATTATGCGCCTCTCGATTAACAAACAATTATCCCATAGAATAGAAATAGGACGAGGAACAAGGCAGGGATGTCCTTTGTCACCACTGCTTTATGCAATGTATCTAGAGCCCCTCTTAATTAAACTGAGGTCGAACGTAGAAATAAGAGGAATTCCATTTGGGGGAGAGGTGCATAAGGTTGTTGCTTTTGCGGGTGACATGCTGCTGAGCTTACTACAACCTGAGACATCAATACCGGCATTGACTTTGGAATTGGCAGAAGCGGAATCTGTGGCGCGTCTCAAGGTCAATATGGGGAAACCGGAGTTGTTGCCATTGGGACTCTCGCAGATACAGAGAGGCGCCTTAGCACAATATTCTCCGTTTGTGGTGGCTAAGGACAGTATAAGGTACTTAGGGATTGATATTGCTAAAGCAATATCGCAGATGTATGAACGTAATTACCCGAGACTTCTCAGACAGGTGAAATCTGACTTGGGGAAATGGACCCCACTTCGAATATCATGGATGGGGAGGGTGGCCACTATATAAATGGCGATACTGCCGAGGGTGCTTTATTATTTTCAGACTCTTCCAATACCAATCCTGCGTCTGTTTTTCATAACACTAAATAAAATGGTCACAAGGTTTATTTGGCTTAATAAAACCCAGAGGGTAGCATGACGCACCTTAATGGCATATAGGGATAATGGTGGGCGGGGACTCCCTAACTTTATTAAATATTTCAAGGCTACACAGCTTAGGGTTTTGAGGCAATGGCTAATAGGGGACCTATCAAAGCCATGGGATAGGATGGATAGGGCAGTAGCGGGGTGCCCTCTGGAGGGGATCCTCTGGCTATATTGAAGTGATAGACCTCTGAATACATGACTAAGCCAGGTATTGGCAATGCTGTGTGACATTTCTGACTGCCTACTTGAAAAGGGTTGCTTATCTATTCAGCCGTCCCCCTTCACTCCGTTGTTTGGGAACCCTCAATTCCAACCGGGGACCATGCTGAGAGCGTTTAAAGCAAAGGCAAAAAGTGGGGTGTACAAAGTTGCGGGATATGATACAGGGGACTGATATCCGTACCTTTACGGAATGTAAGCAGGACTTGGGACTTTTGGAAACAGACAGAATGGAATATTACCAATTGCGACATTGGATAGCCAGTTCAGGGGGGAGGGAAGCAACGGGGAGAGATCTTACTATGTATGAAAAATGTATTACCACACATTCCTGTAACAAACAATTTGTGTCAAAACTGTACTTGATTTTACTGGAAGAGGACACGGATCAAATTAGGGGATATATGCATAGTTGAAAAAAGACATTGTGGATTGATATACCAAGGGAGCATTGGGTACGCCTATGGGCAAATATCCCTAAATTGACAAGATTGACCAGGTTAGAGAAGCTTGGTATAAAATCATGTTCCAATGGCACTATACCCCGGAGAAGTTGCATAAAATATATCCGATTAGTACTGACCAATGTTGGAGGGTCTGTGGCATAAAAGAGGACTAGAAACACATATCGTGGGCGTGCCCGGTAATTGAGGGATTTTGGGAGGAGGTTACTGCTCAGATAAAGTCGATAGTAACATTGGATATAGTACGGTCTCCGTAGGAATGGATGTGTTGGTTATTTGATCAAGGGGTCACAATGCCCTCTACAGCACATAGCAAAGCAGTTAAATTGATGATTATAGCGGCATGGCTGGTAATTGCGAAAGGTTGGAAACAGGAAAAATCGCCATCATTAAGAAATTGGTTGTTTAAATTGTGGGGCTTTATGTCAATGGAATGGATGACATATTACGTACTATGGGAAATAAGTAAATTTCACCTCGATTGGTCAGTGGTTCTGGACTTCCTTAGAGGAGATTATGTGCGTCAATGGTGCCCACACAATCTGAAAATATGGACATTATATCATAGGATGTATCCTGCAATCTTCCATAATGGTAAAATGGAACAGGACTCTTATTTCTGTGGGGGTCTGTTCATTCGATTTCGGATCTGGTTATTTGGGAGTTCATAATTCAGATTTTGTACATTCACTTTTACATCAAAGACTTTCTATTGGGCCAAAGGGTTTCACTCACACCTCTGCCTGACCACTTCGACAATCACAGTATCTTACATAGGCTTCCCTCAACTGGGCTCGAGCCTATCTTCTGAAATATCTCATCAAGCCTTTTTTCGCAGCTTTCACAACCGCTCATCAATGTCTCTTGGTAGTTGTAGCTCTCTTGCTCCTAGCATTTTGTAGTCAGCCTTTTTGTTTAATCCTTTGTACTCATATCACTCTTAATAAGTTTTTATTCAATACTGCGTTACTTTCTTACTTTGTTTTCCTACAACACACAGAGATTTTATGGAGTCTTTCGATTATGCGACTTTCTATCGCAGGACAACTCTGTTACTTTGTAATGTGCGCAGTAAACTTCAAACACGCCTTCCACTTGTCGCTGTACGCGCAGGTTTCCCCAATGATATAGTTTCACTTGCGGTTGCTATTTCACTTGTTCTGACATCAACCAGACTTTTGTTCAGTTCATTAACTCACCAGATGATGTCTTTCTCGCTTCTGGTTTGTGACTTGCATATAGCGTTCAAGGTTCCTTGCACAGCAATCCTTTCCTCCCCAACACAGCTGTTATCCTGGAGGGGAACAGGGCAACAGCAGCTTGTTTCTCTTTCACACGGCTTTCTCCTTTGAATTCTTACAGCTTTGCAATCACAGGGAACTCCCGTCTGGCCTTCTCTCGAGTTTGTTTTCTCGAATGGCTCCTTGGTCTCTCCCTTCGTGTTGCCTGGTTCGCCTTGGTCGTGTAAGAAACGTTCTCTATGGAACCCAGCCTTGCTCAGTGTGTCTCTGTGTGTTCCATCTTTTATACAGACAGGGAGTGTTAGTTGAAGTCAGGTGTGAGCAATTGCCTAGCCCTGCCCGACTCTGCCTGGCCTCATTAGTGTGACAATATTCCCATAGGAAATCATGATCTTGTTATTCCCATGGGAAATCTTCATTCTTCTTTCTTTGTTCTCTTTCGTCTCAGTACTTAGACCAGAAAGTGAGAAATAGGGATTGTGGGAGTTGTAATGTCTGATTGGAATAACAGGCAAGTCTGGCATATTACTGTCAGGAAGAGAGGGATGGTGTTCTGCAAAGGTTGAGGGACAGTAAGGCGATGGATATCGGGAAAGAGGAAGAGAATACTGCGTCTCAACCTTGGGCATCCTCTTTCTACTCCCCAAGCATCCCCTACTCAGGGGATCCTCCCGCACTTGTCCACTCCTAGGGTCTGGATCTAAAGGCGATGGGCCGTGCCCTGGCCAGCTGAGCCAAGGATCCAAGGGGAGAAAATGGGAGGATGTCCTCAGGTTTCTCACAGGTGTGTAAATAGCCAAGGCTTACCCCTCAGCTCCAACACCCAAATCAAAAGTGACCTTAAGAGGATGGGACAGATTTGTTGTTAGAATGTTTAATGGTTAAAAGGCCTCCCTCACACCTCTATCGGGTACGTAGTGATAAGGTGGTGTTCTCGCCACCTCGTGTCCACAGGATTACAGCCATGACACGGAAACTGCAGAAAAGGTAGTGTTGGCATGGATCAAAAATGGTGTAGAAAAAGTAGAATAGGCTAAAGTGTACGTGCCACAGCAACGAGATACGCTTATATTTGCAATAGTACAAAGGCTATGCAAACAAACGTGGCTGTTACATAAAAAGGTGAATGAGAACGATGAAGTGTATCCCTTGTCAGATGACTATGAGCACATAGACCAATCAATCCAAGAGTATTCGCTCGATTCAAACTTCTGTCCTGCAATAGTCTCAAAATGATAAATAAAATGATTATAAGAAAATAAAAAAGAAGTAAAGAAAAAAGATTGTTAATGTGGATTTTTTTATTTAATTTTATTTCATTGTTTGCTTGTTAGGTGCTTATACAATAAAAGTATAGGAGGGAGGGAACTAAAATTAAAACACAATTTTAAGAGCAGAGGGGGAAGAGGAGGAGTGACAAACCTACTATGCCCTGTGAGTATTCAGAACGTGCAAGTGAAGAAGGAAGAGGGGGTAAGTGTTGGGGAGTCTGAGCTCGAGCGTGAGCCATGGACGAGGTGCTAGGAATGTTGAGTTCTACACGGCCTGGGCCGCGGGAGGGGTATGTTCAAGTCTCCAGGGCGGAGGGTGTGCAGATGCAAAGTGCTGTGGATAGGCAGGAGCTAGATAGAATTGGTGTGGGAGGTCAAGGCCCAGAAGATGCATAAGGGGCAAGGACACCAATACATCACTTGTGAGATTAGCAGAGGAGAGAAGGAGGGAAGAAGGATGAAAAGGAGAGTCTTAAGGAGCTTCTGGAATTTGAGAAGATTCTGTTCAAGGCGGAGGGAGAGGGGGTGCCTATTCCAAAGAAGGGAGCCCACAGAGTAAAGAGAGCGACCCCCCTGCCCTCTGTTTAGCAAAATGCTTTACACACAAGGAGTTGGTGCCATAGGAGTGTAGTGGTCTAGAGGGAGAGTATTTAGTGAGATAGAGTTTAAGATAGTGTGGTCCCCTGGCCCAGACAGCCTTGTGGATGATGCAGAGGGAATTAAATGTAATCCGTGCAGCAACTGGGAGCCGTGGAAGACTTTCTTGTGCAGGAGAGATGCGGTCCCTGGGCTTAAAGCCAAGGATAAGTCTTGCTGCCATATTCTGGATAAGCTGAAGGGGTCGAAGAGTGGAAGAAGGAAGATTCATGAGGAGGCTATTACAGTATTGAAGTCTAAAGAGTACCAGTGCTTGCGTCACATTGAGCCTCTGAGGGAAAGTGAGAAAATGAAGAATTCCTTTGAGAAGGAAGAGCTGATAGTTGGACTTCTTGGCAATGTCCTGCGTGTGAGGGAGGAAGGAGAGAGAGGAGTCGAAATGACTTCAAGGTTTCCGGCTTCAGTTAAAGGTATACCGGGGGGGGCCCAAGGAGGAAGGCCAGAGTGAGAGAAAGAAGGAGGGAGCAGGGGGTCCCAATGAGAAGGATCTCCGTTTTACAGGTGTTGAAGCAGAGCTCACTGGAGGCACTCCAGGACTGGATGGCAGATGGGCAGTCATGGATGATGGATAGTGAAAGAGGGTCAGCACGGAGTCTGAAGAAGAGCTGTGCGTCATCTGAGTAATACTGGAAGTAGGAGGAGAAGGTGGAGATGAGGCGTGCAAAGAGGGCAAGGTAGATGTTAAAGAGCCAGGGGATAGCATAGAGCCTTGGGGGACACCACACCCAGGATGACTTGTGAAGAGCTGCTGGTGAGGAAAGAGGACAGCCAATCCAGTTCCCGTTCCGAGATACCAAGTGTATTGTGGAGCCTGTGTATGAGGATGGAATGGTTAACTTTGTTAAATGCAGAGGAGCGATCGGGAAGGATAAGGACAGCTGGGCAACTGGAGTCCAGAGATGCAAGCAGTTCTTCATGGGTGTTCAGAAGAGCAGTTTCCGTGCCTCCGGGTGCTCGGAATCCAGATTGATGGTCGTGGAGGTCACCAACAAGTTCAGTGTGAGATTTCAGTTGGGGCAAGAGCCGCTTCTAAAGTAGCTTCCCCAGGAAGGGGGTGATGGAGATAGGGCGATAGCTGGCAGGGCAGGTAGGGTCAGAGGAAGGTGTTTTCAGGAGTAGGCGCACAACAGAATGCTTGAGGGGGGAGGGGAAATATCCAGTGATAAAATAGTGATTAAAAAAATCAGCGAGAGCAGGGGCAAAAGAGCGAATGTTATCCTTGAAGGTCCTGGATGAGCAAGGGGAGACCTGTTTAGAAGAGACCTTTGCAACTGATCTACATCTCCTAATGTATCTGGATAATCTTTAGTAAAAAGCCATCTTTTACAAAAGATTATCCAAATATTAGACAGAATCCAGAACAGGGGTATACTCAGACAGACTGGGTACTTAAAACAGGTCAGCTCACATTGGGAGATTTAGATCAGTTTTTTTTCATGCATTCTGCCAGTATATATATGGCGTTAATGCAGAATGCAAGACAGTTTAGATCCTATCATAAAGTGGGAAGAGCTGACAGGGCAGTGAATGAAAGAGGGAAGACTGGGGAATTGTGCAAAGAAATAATAGCTCTTCCAACATTCCTAATAACACGTATCCAGCAAGTGGTTGCCCGCAAACAAATTAATTGGGATAAATCGACTGTTTGCAGACAGGAAGAAGGGGAGTCTGTTGAAAGATATTTTGCACGAAAGGAAGAAGCTTTTACCTAGTTTAGTGGAATGGACATGGCTATGCCAGAGGGACAGAAAGCCTTTTGTTCACATTTTATAGAGGGATTTTGCTATTAAAGGCTTCTGTAAATGGTGTTAGGAGTTTGAACTAACTGTGTTGGGGGATCTTTCTCTTGTATTGCCACAACATTGGTGGCTGCTGCCCAACTGTTTGATTTTGCTCTATTTTTCATTGAACCATAAAAGTAATGAATATCATATTGTTACACATCAGCCTGGTTCCTCGTCTACTATGACAAAGGGTGTGAGACGGGTTGGGGCCCACTCAAATAAAATAACCTGTGGTTGATTAAAGATAAAAAACGTTTTTAGTGTGTAGGGGAGGAATGGCCACGAGGCCCTCCTCACCTACAGCTCCCTCCCCAGGTGAGGACCATGGCTCGGTGGGAGCACCCTCATGCCACCCGGGCCCAGGTGGAGGGGGGTTCACCCGCCGACGACATTGCCCACACGCACCCTGTCTTTGCATTTACCGAAACTTAAGTTAGGCCTAGACGCCATCGTGCACAGCAAACATGGTGTGAGTTCAGCACACTGTAACGAGGCCCCCACCTTTGGAGGGCCTTTCATGCATCTCTGCCGCCTCAGCAGCCCTGGCAGATCCGCTGCGAGCGCGTTCCCATGAGAAAGTCGGAGATGAGCTAAACCCGAGATGCCAACACGGCAACATTATATTAGTAACAATGTGATATTGCACCCCGTATGACCCGGACCGCAAGGCCGGGGCAACGGGGAAAAAAGCTGAAGCATCACTATCTGAAGAAGGTAGAAAATAGTTCAAGTATTGGTGTTAATGAACTACCTCTGTTTAAAATGTGAACGAACCATAAAAATGTAACGTTATATGATATCCCTCCAGGTCTGGACTAATGCTGCTATAACCACGGAGAAAGATGTTGACCAAACGTGTAACCTCTATTTGTAAAAGTGTTTTTCAATAGTATGTAGAAACTTGAACTCATATATGTTTTGAATCACCCAAAGCGGCGAGCATCAATCTCTGTAGGCCATAACCTAGATATCCCTCGTATAACGTCTAATGTACATACAATACGCACACAATGTAGTGAACATAATGTTAGGTAATGAAAAGGTACTGGAACCGACTGTATTAAAGAAATGTGTAACGAAAATGAAATATATATATATATATATGTGTGTCTGAATAACGTTAAAATAAGGCAGAACAGTATAAAACTTCTGCATTCACTGATCAGCAACGCACGAGGAAAATACCTTTGTGAGTATATGCAAGGTCATTCCCTCTCCCACCCCACCAAGCCTGCCAGATAAAAAAGCTAAGACTTGTGCTGCGCTCCCTCACCTCCCCCAACCAAGCTGGCGTTACTTCAGAGAGTCAGAGGCCCCGGCGCCGCAACCAAGGCCACAGCCCGCCACCTGTGTTATTTACAGCACGGTAATAAACCCACGGATGAACCCACTGATCTACCAGCACCCTCTCATAAATCCCCACGAACCCCCCCCAAGAATCCTGACCCCGTGTAAGGACGACCCCCATCATTGGGACAAGACACAGAGACCCATCTATATAATAACTTCTAACGCAGCAGACAGACATGTATCACTCGGCCCAGGTCCCAGAGCCCCGTCCCGTGACCTAAAATACCGGTCAATAAGACACAGGTAAATCTCACCCCAACCAACAACCACCAGACCTCTCACGAGGTGCATTCCTCATGTGTTGTGTTTATTTTATAAGATAAGCTAGTGAAGCGATTTATTAATGAACGTAAATGTCATTTTCTGAATAACTGTAGTGTGCATGGCCTAGGGCAAATGAGACAGGAAAGGTATTCGTTATTGTCACAGGCTGCCCCAGCACATCAACACCGCATGGATGACCTCAAGCCGGCCTGCCAGGCCCAACCCAACCCACGAGGCTGACCAGTGACGTCGTCCCGCCAAGACCAACCCCGCGCCAGCAACACCTATAGTTAGTCGACACCACCCAATCCCAATTGACTTGTGCCCCCTATAGTGTTTAGGTGTTGATGACGTTTTTTGTATTAGAAATACGCCTGTCTTTGCTATTGTCAGGCAGAGCGCTCTCGTAGGTTGCAGAGTTCTTTGCATGCCTTATCCTTGGATAAACTCCCACTTACGCTCACCCGCACTCTGTCTTGGTCTTATTCCCACTACGGGAGAGTCCCTTATTGTCTCTCATTGCGGGGAGGATCGTGCTGAATTGGGGGCGCTTCCTTTCAGTGGTGACCCCGATAGCGTGATATCTCCAAACTATTTTTCCTAACTCCTTCTTAAACGACCCCCTTGTGGCACGAGAATCTCCGGTCGAGAAGGGATACGCACGGTGAGCCGTCTCCGGGAGGCCGCCCGCCAACGGCGACCGGCACAATAAGAAGTGCGCACTCAATGAGAAAGGGTACGGGATCCCGATTGGAAAAAAATCCCCTTTGAGTGCCGCTCGCCGGAGCCAGGGGCTGACCGTTGAGTTACCGGTGACGCCGCCTGGACGGACCCAGTTTCGGAGAGTATCGGTTCAAGACGGGCACGTGAGTACCGAGTGCGAGTGATCGTCAAGGGGAAAAGAAAGGGAATTGGGAATAACAGAACGGGGACAGGTAGAGGAGAAGAATATCGGGGGTCTACTACAGACGGGTCTTGAAATTTTCTTTATTCTTTCTTTTGCATATGGCCATTAGGAGTAAGAAATAAGTGACGTGGTAGAAGTGACGGAAACCTAGCTCCGAGAGGGGGTGGAAGGCGGCGCCGCATAGTGCTATCTAGACTAGTACTGGGAATATATGAAGAAGTGAGAAATAAGTTATTGGTGTCTAGCAAAAGGAGACACCGGGAATATTTTTTAGTGATTGTGCTCTCTCTCTCTATTTCTTCTTTTTCCATTTCCACGGGGTAGGGGGCGAAAATGAGAAGGGTATAAAGAAGTTAGAACATCTTAAAAAGCGGGGACTCAGTAGTGGCACGTACAGACGTGAACACAGTAACCTTAGCAGGAAAACAGGGACAGCTGGTTAGGGAGGAAAGGGAGGAGAAAGACAAAGAGTGTGAGTGGAAAGCATTGTGAAGGGTGCGCGCACCGTACGAGTGTGAGAGACGAACGGGTGGCCGCGAGGTGGTGTCAGAGAGTGTGGCCATAACCAGTACTTGATCAATTACAAGTGAGATCACATAAGAGTGCCTGGGAATGGGAAGGAGATGAGATATGGTGAGTGAGAAGAGATTTGTGCAGTGAATAACGGTGGGTGATAATTTTAAGAGGTCCGCTCTTGTCTGTGCCATAAAGGAATACATACGCATATTTACAGCTAATAAAAGGTAACGAACGCGAACGAGGTAGCGCTAGCGATTTAAAGGATGGGGGCTGAAACTCCCTTGTCACACATTTGCAAGAGCTTGCCGGGATATGCTGAACGCATAAATAAATATCATGATCAATGGTTAACAGAATTGAAAGGGGAGGGGTTGCCCCAGATTTGGCCAGAAGGAGGGTCTTTTGACAAAAGCGTTCTTGATATGGTATGTACATGTATTCGCCTTAAGTATAAGGGAAAAAAATGGCAGAACAGGAAGGAGATATTAGATCTTTGGAGATTGTTTGAGGAAGTACCCCCACCCAAAGCTCCAGCTCCAAATATTGATTTACCCTCCACCACAGACAATCCACTAATGATCCCGCGAGAGGAAAAGGAACAGTTAAGTACAGAACAGCCTGCGGAAGTGGTTATGTTGTACCCAATATTACCTAAACCAGCCCCTGCAACAGGATATAGCGACCCGATTTATGTGCCTCCCCCTTCAACCAGCACGCCACAAAGACCAACTGCACCCCCACCATACGAAAACACCAGAGAGCACACCCAGGGAGGCACACAGAGAGTGGACATAGAGAAGTTAACGAGTGACTTAGAGTCGAGGCTTACAGTGGCACGAGATGAGCTCTCAAGAATAAAAGACATATGTGAACGCACAGCGTGCGCCCCCACACAATCTGGACGCACGTCTAGAGCGTCGAGCGAAAGTAGACAAATTGAGGAAGGATGGAAAAAGGGGGAAATACTGTTCAGAATTGAGGAAGAACCGACCAGGATAATAGAAGTAGGGACAGCAGAAGGAAGCATTGGTGATGTCTCGCGAGAGAGAGGGATCAGAGAGGATTTGTTATGTGATGTCAGAGGAGGGGGGGATGAGAGTGATAGATTGAGCATGGCAGTAGGAGGAGAAGGCGAGGAGCTAGATGGGGCATGTTCACTGGGGACTATAGAGGATGAATGGATAGGACGACTAAGAAATAGGGTGGGGAAGATGGCGTCATTAGAGTCAGCAGTGACTAAGGAAAAGGAAGCTGCAACGGCAAAAGGGAAATTACAACTACCATTACTCCACAGGGGAGGTGGGAGGCCGAACTATATACCGTGGGCTCAGATGGACAAGGCTAACTTAATGAAATTACTACCACAGCTGTCAGGAGGGGCAAGCAAGTGGATATATGCATTTGAAAAACATACCGCGGGTATACCGCTGGCAGTAGGCGATGTGAAAAGCCTACTAGTGTCCGCAGTAGGGGATCAGGCAGACAGAGTGTGGGCTAAAGCGGGTTTTCCAGCTGTAACTTTGGAGTGTGATCGCCATGATGGGGCTTCTTTTAACACCGTGCGAGCAAGGGTGTGGGACGCACTGCGGGAAACCTTCCCAGATACCCCTGATCTGCAGTCAGTAATGCAATGTACCATGAATGATGGGGAGGACGCTATGGATTACATTCTCCGGGTGCAGGAGATGTGGAGAGCGGAAACGGGTACGCCCTGGCACCAATCCACGTCTCTATTTTACTTCATCATTAAAAGAGGGCTCCCAAAGGAAGTGCAAAAGGCACTAGATAAAATAGCAGGTGTTGAGGCAAAAGGCTGGCCGGAGATCCAAAGCATAATAGTACACCATTGTAAACGGATCAAAGAAAGAGAGAGGGAAGTAGCACAGAAAAGGTTGGCGGACGAGGCGAAGTTGGTTCAATCAAAATTGGTGAAGGTCGCAGCAGCGGTAGCGGGACTCCCACTCATACGGGAGGGAGAGGAAGGAGAGGAGGGGCAAATAGCAATACAAGGAAGAATAGCAGCGAATTGGGCAGGACAAGGGCAACGACAGTGGACAGAGCAGGAGCAGAACGGAGGTCCAACGTGGCAAGAGTGGGCCCCAAGAGGAGGAAGAGGTGGGTACAGGGGGCGAAGAGGAGGACAAGGGTATGGAGGAATGGGAGGAAATGGATGGCAGGGTCCCAGAGGTCCACAGGGGAGCTGTTGGAATTGTGGGAGATGGGGGCATTACTCAAGGGAATGTAGGAGCAGACAAAACAACGGTTTCCAAGAGATAGAACAGTACGGACACCCCCATCCAGGAAGCCCCTACGGCCTCCCCATGGGACAATACCAGCAACCAGACAATGTAGTACAAAGGAGTAACGCACAACTACACGGACATCAATACCGGACACAAACCAGCCCACAGAATAATGACAATGTGCACTACACGCCTGGTAATACTTTCGCCACAGGAGCTAATGGGGCACCAGCCCCCGCACCTTACAGTGGAGTGTCAGTAGTTTCGGGGAATATTTTCGATCAAGGGGGGGCAATGAGACACCCCGCATAGGACAGCCCACAGAGAGCACTTGCGTGTCCAGTACTGTCTACGACCCACAATGCATCAGAGGAACCATTGATAGGAGCGCAGATAGGAGACAAGCAATTCATATTGATGGTGGATTCGGGAGCGGAGAAATCATGCATTAGAGAGGGCCGGTTCCCGTTATCTAATAGAACGTTAGAGACGCAGGGGTTCTCTGGGGCTGTAATTGAAGTTCCTTACACAGAGGTATTGGATGTGACAGTGGGGGGTAAAACAGTGAAAGCACCCTTACTGTACTATGAAAACTCTCCCATCAACTTACTGGGGAGAGATCTCTTGAGCAAACTAAACATGACCATATCATTCACAGGGAGCGGCATCGTATGTTCAACGCCAGGCATATGCCCCCTCCGTATATTAGCAGTAATACACGGCCACACAATAATAAAAGAGATCAGAGGGGTACCAAGAAATGAGGAGATGTTTGTTGAAGGCATGAGAACATTGGCTCTCATAGTACCAGAACTAAAAAGGGTGGAGTGGAGAATACCAGCAGAATTCCTTTTTCGTCCCATAGCAAGCCCTGACACTGCTCTTGGGGAAGTACTATCATTGGATTTGCATGCAATACATGTATCAGCAAACAGAATATGCGTGATTGGTATTGACATGGAAGGGTGTGAGTGGCGGACAGTATTGTGTACAAATGCAAATATCCCCCTGAGAGAGCTCTCGGACGAGGAGCTATTTTCTGACACTGAGGGAGATGGTGAAGTAGTGATGGAACTGGCAATGCCCTGCGACATCGTAGTTACAGCCAGACAAACTAAAGTTGAACTAATGGCGGTAGTAGGAGCACCGCATACATTTTTTGATGAAGACATGAGTTCAGTACCCGCTAACTTATGGACTAATGGCCCCCACGATGTAGGGTTGCTACATGAAGTTCAGCCTGTGGTGATAAAAGTAAAACAAGGAGCAATACTACCCCGGGTGAAACAATATCCACTGTCGCGAGAAGCAGAAGAAGGGATCAGAGAGACAATAGAAGCACTGCTAGCACAGGGTATAACAGTGCCCTCAAACTCCCCATGCAACACATGCATTTACCCAATCAAAAAAGCGAAGGGGGGTTCATGGAGGATGATACAAGATTTACGCCCATTGAACGATGTGGTAATGAAGGAGTTCCCTTTAGTCCCGAACCCGGCGACAATACTGTGCAACATTCCAAAAATAGCATCACACTTCACAGTAATTGACTTAAAAAATGCATTCTTTTCGATTCCCTTGGCAGAAGAGAGCAGGTACTTGACAGCATTTACATTGGGAGGAAGGAGGTTCGAACACTGCAGACTACCACAAGGATATTGCGAGAGCCCAAGCATATTTAACAGGGTACTACATGAAGATCTGGGGAATTTGTCTGTAGAAAGCACAGTGATTCAGTACGTTGATGATTTATTGGTTTGTGCACAGGCTGAGGAAGAATGCAGACAGGACTCGATAACACTCTTGACATTATTGGCAAATAAGGGGTACAAGGTGGACAAGGGGAAGTTACAATACTGTCTGACGGAGGTCCTATACTTGGGTCAGTTGATATCAAAGGATGGCAAGCGAATTATACCAGACAGGGCACAGGCGATTAGAACAATTGGGGAGCCCAAAACAGTAAAAGAGATGCAGAAATTTCTGGGTATGTGTAACTATTGCCGAGCATGGATATTGGACTATGCGGCGTACACAAGGCCCCTGCTACAGGCACTGAAAGAAGCACAACAAGAACACAAACACATAGAATGGACAGAGGTGACGAACACAGCATTTAACTCACTAAAAGAGCTGATATCAAGCGCTCCAGTACTAGCAAACCCAGATTATGGGCGCGAATTCTTCTTATTTTCACACTGCAAAGGAACATTGATGACAGCAGTACTGACACAGAAAACATCCTTAGGGCACAAACCACTAGCTTACTACAGCGGCACCCTAGACGCAGTAATGCAAGGTCATTTCGCCTGCGAGCAATCCCTAGCTGCAGCCGCGTTCGCAATTGAAAAAAGTGCCACGATAGTAATGGGCTGCCCGGTGACACTGTTCGTGGAACACTCACTTTTTGCAATATTAGAGCGAACAAAGAGCACATTGACAACACAACGCGCCACAGCATATGAGATAATACTGTCCAGCGCTAACATCCATATAGTAAGATGTAAAACAGTGAACCCAGCCACATTCATCACAGAGGCATGCACCATAGAGGACATGCAAAACCACAACTGCGCCACGTACACAGGTGACGAAAGTAAGGATCAAGTGATTTTTGAAAATGCCCTGACCGAGGGTGAGGTGTATTTTGTGGACGGGTCAGCATCAATCGACATGGAGACAGGAGAAAAGCATGTGGGTATGGCAGTGGTACGATTAGAGGAAGATGAATATGAGATACTAGTACAACACCGCCTCCCATCACACTATTCAGCGCAAGCAGCAGAACTAATAGCGCTAATAGAAGCATTGCATGCCGCCAAGGGGTGCGCAGTGACCATATATACAGACTCAGCATACATGACAACAACAGTTCACGGCGGGTTGGCCCGGTGGGGGCGGAGAGGGTTTCGGCGAGCAGACGGAACGCCAGTCCAGCATGCAGAATTATTGAAAGAACTGATTGAGGCCCTGCAAGACCCCACGGCAGTGGCCATCGTAAAATGTCAAGCTCATACCGCAAATACAGATTTTATATCTTTGGGGAACGCGGCAGCAGACGCCGCTGCCAAAGCAGCTTCATATCTACAAAAAGGTGAAATAGGAGAGTACATGTTGCACCACACAGCAAGCCAAGAAGTCCCCACAGGATACAACATGATGTCCACACAGGAGATAATAGAGCTGCAAGAGGGAGCTAGTGCAGAGGAAAAATTGCTGTGGACTAAGAGAGGATGCAGCAAATCACCGACTGATTTATTGTGGCGACAAGAGAGTTCAGGAAAAGTGGTAATGCCAATCACGCTGTTAGAAATAGCATTTCAACAACTACACTTTCCTGCACACAACACAAAGAAACACATAATGGCAGAGATACAAGAAGATTGGTTTACACCTTGCCTCCAGGAACACGTCACAAGGTTAGCTCTAGAATGCACGACATGTCAAATTTACAACTCAGGTATGACATTGCGTACACTAAGGGGTACGATACCAAAACCAAGTGGCCCATTCAGAGAGCTCCACATTGATTATGTAGACATGGGAGAAAGGTGTAACGGGGCTCGATACATGATTGTGGTTGTATGTCCATTTTCGAGGTGGGTGGAGGCAGGCCCATGTGCCCGCCCTGACGCGAAGGGCGCCGCGAAGTTCCTAGTGCGGGAAGTGTTTCCGCGCTGGGGAATTTGCGACGTTATTGGCTCAGATAACGGGACGCATTTTGTTAATGAACTCTTTAAAGAAGTGACTACATTATTGGGAATAAAGCACAAATTATGTTCGATTTATCATCCTCAAAGTAATGGCGTCGTAGAAAAGATAAACGGCCTGTTAAAAAGCAGATTATCAAAACTTTGTTTTTCCCTTAAAAAGACTTGGATGTACTGCCTGCCTTTGGCCTTGTTTGAGCTACGAAACCAGCCAAGTAAGGATCACCATTTGTCCCCGCACGAGATCGTCACGGGAAGAAGAATGCACACAGCGCATTCGCCTCTCCGTGAGCGTTCTGATGCACACAGAAGCGCAGCTATATTGGGGGAGGAGTTCACAGAATACCTGCGAAAATTGACACGGGCAGCGCGCGTCATTTCAAAGCAACTAGCCCCCCCCTCGACAAGAGAGGAGGGGAACGCGACTGAACCAAACGGTTTGCCTGAAAAACCACTACAGCTAATGCCTGGTGACCTTATATATGTTAGAAGTTTTGTGCGGAGGTGGAACGCACCACGCTTCCATGGCCCCTATGAGGTAGTGTTTTGCACGCCTACAGCAGTAAAGGTTAAGGGCCTGCGATATTGGGTGCATTTGACAGATGTACGTAAAGCTTACAGCGCTGCGGAGAGTGAGGTGCAGGATGAGGCACAGGCAACAGCGGACGATGAAGTTGTGCGGAATGAATGAATTGAATTTTGTGTGCTTCATGAGATGAACAGTGAACACAATTAGCGCGCAACAAATGTCCTGGACTAAAACATGTACACATGTATATGTAAATTTTCTTTTTACAATTTTTGAAAGTTTTGCGTGGGGTTCTTTTTTCCCTTCCTGTACTCTTTAAGATGTTTTTTATTATTGTTGTTTTTAAAAAATGTCATGTTTTTTATTATTTATATATATATATAGTAAGGTACGAATAATATTGACTGAAAGCTACCTTGTCTGTCAACAAACCCCCTTCCTCACCCAACCCTATATTTTATCACCGAAACGTTACAATGTGGAAATGCTTACATGTTTGTATTTAATGAACTTTTGTGTCTCAAACAGGATTTATCATGGCATCGAATGGGCAGCCTGCAACTAATAGATATGTTAGATTTAGAGAAATGTTAGTGGCTAGATTAACATATTCATTTGAATGTGGTTTATCAATGTGTGCTATCGTGTTCTTCATCTCAATGTTTTGTCTGGTGTTACACTGGATTATAGCGTTCATCTCTACCGAGATGAACGAGGGGGGAGGGGGGAACAACACCACCCTTGCTCCTGGAACGAAAACAATTCCGACTGTAGGTATCAAAGAAGGTGATTTCTTGGTCTGGGATGGATCACACTTTGTGTGGGGATACTATACTACACCACCCACTGCTGTCCTCTCACAATGGAGAACCAAAAATGTAGATAATGACACAATGTCCCAACCTGGAACATACAACAACCACACGATCCCTCCCGCCCCAATTTCAAACAACGATCTCTTGTTTATTAATGAGGATGGAAAAGTGATTATGATGACAGAACACAAGTCCCTATATGAAGAATTAGAAAAGGGGGGTGGGAGGGAGGAAGGGGGGCCTGGTTCTTCACCTCCTATAACGAGAAGGTACAGAAGAAGGGAGAAAAGTAGGCGGAGAAGAGAGACTGGTGGAAAAGGGTATGATGAGTATTATGGGCTAGGGTTAGACAAAATGGAAGACCCACGACACCCTCACCAAGCAAATAAATGGTATGCAGATATGAGCACAACAGCTAAACAAACAACCAATGAGAGCTGTTATGTCTGCTCACTTATCCCCCATGCATCAGGCACACCTAAAGTATTGTTGCCACGAGAATTGCCCATTGTGGATGCCCAATGTCTCCTTCATCTCACGCTGTGTAGAATAAAGAACACTTTCCAAGCACACGATGTCTCTTTCAGAATGGTACAGAACAACAAAACGTGCTATTCGCAAGCGTCTGGAGTGATCTGCCTTAAAGAACCTTTCTTTGCAATACAAGGGACACTGTTTTCCGAAAGCAAATGGAAAGACGAAGAAGTGCTGTGCAAGGCAGAAGCACTGAAGGGTGTTCAACCGGAAAAGTTGCGGTGGATGGAAAGAACGTGCTTGCCAATATGGAAAGAACACATCCCTAAATTAACATGGGTAACAGCGATGGAAAAACCCTTTAAGCTACAAAGTGAAATACAAAACAAACTATGTTTCAAGGGAGAAGGAAAAATGGCAATAGGAACGAACAAGAACTGTAACAAAACTCTCACCATCCCAGATATGAAAAAAGGAACAGCAGCACTAATGGACACCTACTGGGTATGCGGGAACAAGGCGTACCTGCACCTTCCCCAATCATGGAGTGGTAGCTGCTCAATGGCCACTTTGCATTCAACACTAATGGTGATTCCCGAAAGCCATATTGACAGAAGTAACACGATGAACGAAGGCTTGAACCAGAATGCAGCGTCTCCAACTACACAAGCGCACCTTTATGTCCTGTCCTCCGGAGGGAAAGGAGAAGAGCTCTCAAGGAACAAGCGAGCCTCGAACTACATATCACAAGCATCATCTGATTTATTGGCACAGATCCCAGACAAGTATCGCCTGTTCAGCTCCGTGGAAACATTCTTTGCTTCACTAGTATCAAGTGTCCAAGCAAGAGCAAATGCAAAATGGCTCCAGATCACACGGTGGGAACTGATCCAGTTGGCCAATGACACTGAAGAAGGGTTTAACATAATAAAGGTGGAACTACGAGCTCTGCGATTAATGACCATGCAAAACAGGTATGTCCTAGACCTGTTAACAGCAATCGATGGAGGTGTTTGCCGAAAAATAGGAAGTGCATGCTGCACGTTCGTACCTTCCGAAGATGCAGAAAATGGGTCCCTGTCCCACGTTATTGAAGCAGTACATAACCTGGGCGAGAAGATGAAAATGGAAGGTGGAGCTGAGGATAGCTCGTGGTTCGACAATATCTTCTCTTGGGTTCCCTCATGGCTTGGAGTGACAATGAAGTTCCTGATACCAATAGTGGTGATCATCCTTGTGATGTTCTGCCTGTGCCAGGTGGGCCTCCGATGTTGTGCTAATGCAGTCCCTAACGGTGCAATGATGATGGTGACAATGGGCAACTCCGGTGGTACAATTAAAGCAACACAAGAAGTACATGTGCAGACAGGAACAGACAACACCCCCAGGTACCAGTTAGTGCCTATGTGCCGTGACAAGTACATAGTAGATAAGCTATGGCACACCACGATTAAAGAACCACGAGATGTAGAACTGGAATGGTATGAGGAGGTCTGGGTAGATCTGGAAGAGACCGGCGACTGTATATATTTGACATGTACACCAGACGAGTATGCTAGGAGAGGTGAGAGCTTAAGGGGGGTGTGCAGAGCATGGATGCCTATAAAAGGAACCCCTGCATGGGATGGTGCAGTGTTAGAAGAACAAGAATGTAGAAGATTAGAAGAGCTAAAGAAATTCGTTACTTTAAGTAACGAAAGGGGGGAAATGTAGGGGAGGAATGGCCACGAGGCCCTCCTCACCTACAGCTCCCTCCCCAGGTGAGGACCATGGCTCGGTGGGAGCACCCTCATGCCACCCGGGCCCAGGTGGAGGGGGGTTCACCCGCCGACGACATTGCCCACACGCACCCTGTCTTTGCATTTACCGAAACTTAAGTTAGGCCTAGACGCCATCGTGCACAGCAAACATGGTGTGAGTTCAGCACACTGTAACGAGGCCCCCACCTTTGGAGGGCCTTTCATGCATCTCTGCCGCCTCAGCAGCCCTGGCAGATCCGCTGCGAGCGCGTTCCCATGAGAAAGTCGGAGATGAGCTAAACCCGAGATGCCAACACGGCAACATTATATTAGTAACAATGTGATATTGCACCCCGTATGACCCGGACCGCAAGGCCGGGGCAACGGGGAAAAAAGCTGAAGCATCACTATCTGAAGAAGGTAGAAAATAGTTCAAGTATTGGTGTTAATGAACTACCTCTGTTTAAAATGTGAACGAACCATAAAAATGTAACGTTATATGATATCCCTCCAGGTCTGGACTAATGCTGCTATAACCACGGAGAAAGATGTTGACCAAACGTGTAACCTCTATTTGTAAAAGTGTTTTTCAATAGTATGTAGAAACTTGAACTCATATATGTTTTGAATCACCCAAAGCGGCGAGCATCAATCTCTGTAGGCCATAACCTAGATATCCCTCGTATAACGTCTAATGTACATACAATACGCACACAATGTAGTGAACATAATGTTAGGTAATGAAAAGGTACTGGAACCGACTGTATTAAAGAAATGTGTAACGAAAATGAAATATATATATATATATATGTGTGTCTGAATAACGTTAAAATAAGGCAGAACAGTATAAAACTTCTGCATTCACTGATCAGCAACGCACGAGGAAAATACCTTTGTGAGTATATGCAAGGTCATTCCCTCTCCCACCCCACCAAGCCTGCCAGATAAAAAAGCTAAGACTTGTGCTGCGCTCCCTCACCTCCCCCAACCAAGCTGGCGTTACTTCAGAGAGTCAGAGGCCCCGGCGCCGCAACCAAGGCCACAGCCCGCCACCTGTGTTATTTACAGCACGGTAATAAACCCACGGATGAACCCACTGATCTACCAGCACCCTCTCATAAATCCCCACGAACCCCCCCCAAGAATCCTGACCCCGTGTAAGGACGACCCCCATCATTGGGACAAGACACAGAGACCCATCTATATAATAACTTCTAACGCAGCAGACAGACATGTATCACTCGGCCCAGGTCCCAGAGCCCCGTCCCGTGACCTAAAATACCGGTCAATAAGACACAGGTAAATCTCACCCCAACCAACAACCACCAGACCTCTCACGAGGTGCATTCCTCATGTGTTGTGTTTATTTTATAAGATAAGCTAGTGAAGCGATTTATTAATGAACGTAAATGTCATTTTCTGAATAACTGTAGTGTGCATGGCCTAGGGCAAATGAGACAGGAAAGGTATTCGTTATTGTCACAGGCTGCCCCAGCACATCAACACCGCATGGATGACCTCAAGCCGGCCTGCCAGGCCCAACCCAACCCACGAGGCTGACCAGTGACGTCGTCCCGCCAAGACCAACCCCGCGCCAGCAACACCTATAGTTAGTCGACACCACCCAATCCCAATTGACTTGTGCCCCCTATAGTGTTTAGGTGTTGATGACGTTTTTTGTATTAGAAATACGCCTGTCTTTGCTATTGTCAGGCAGAGCGCTCTCGTAGGTTGCAGAGTTCTTTGCATGCCTTATCCTTGGATAAACTCCCACTTACGCTCACCCGCACTCTGTCTTGGTCTTATTCCCACTACGGGAGAGTCCCTTATTGTCTCTCATTGCGGGGAGGATCGTGCTGAATTGGGGGCGCTTCCTTTCAAGTGTTCGCCATATTCATTGTCAGTGGAAGAAGCCCCTGGCTGGAGTGTGCCGTGTTATAAAACCGTTACATAGTGGGGGATCGTGCCGTGATTGAGATAAGTGTTGTCACCCGTGACAGTCTAACACAGCAGGCTAACCCATTGAAGGTAGTGATACTTTTAGTGGCTAGAAAACTGTGTTACACTTTAAAGGCGCAACCCCAAAACATATACCCTAGGTATCAGGCCCGTGTCTCAAAATAAAGTAGAGTAGTCTGACAACAAACTAGGCAAGAGCAGGGTAGAGATTTTTGTCCTTGCATAGATAACTAAACAAAGGAAGAACACTCTTTATAATGAGACGCCGTGGAAATTAACATAGCTTTACAGTACCTTCTATCCAAACTATTCATTAGAGGGGAAGGGGCAGGAAGCCTGGCTAGCTAGGATGATGCCACAGGTCACCTCCATAAGCAAGGATGGGTGGCAGGACAGTGGCCTGTTACATCAAGCCCTGAGTTCTATATGACCCAGAACATCAAAGAGGAGCAGATTAAGATGGTCCAACTCACTGCGTACATGTACGTCCACATGATAGTTATGGAAGAAAAATACCAAGAAAGTATAACCTCTGTGCAAAACCAGTCTAACCTTTTGAATCAAACCCAGAGTGAACTAAAGCAGGTAGAAGAAAAATGTCGAGAAAGACAAAACTCTGAGGTGATATGTTATGATAGGTTATTTATAATCCGCTTAATACCCAGAGGATTCTAAGCACGGACCCGGGGATCGAACTTATGGTGCTTCGTGTGTCTTGCTTCCAAGGCGAGCACGTTGCCC
Organism: Ambystoma mexicanum; assembly: GCF_040938575.1. Lineage (NCBI taxonomy): Eukaryota > Metazoa > Chordata > Amphibia > Caudata > Ambystomatidae > Ambystoma > Ambystoma mexicanum. Next base: position 123,002,086 of record NC_090924.1, on the reverse strand, counting down.
CTGACTAACCTCATCAAGCAGCTCAAGGAGTAGTTGACAGTACAGTAACAAACTAATTCAGAACAAGATTACCTGCACTGAAAGAGGAGTGACAAGAAAGGGTTGACTCTTTGGAAGAGAGTCGACTAAAATTGAACCAACAAGTGCTATACAATAGGACCTGCTTATGGGATATGATTGCTTTGCAAAATCAGATTGAGCAACTAAAAGAGGAGAATAATAAGTTAATCATTAAAGAACTCCCCTCTCAAACAGAATTTTGACCATGAACGCCAGAAGTTAGGCGCTATATCACAACAAAGGGATAACCTGACTGAACAGAAGGGCACCCTATATCAGGAAAAAGATGCCCTATGCAAGCAAGTGTGCACATTAAAGGCAGACCTGGAGAGAAGTGAGCTAGGCCTTCAGGAACTGACTGACCTAAAAGTAGAGTATGGAAATGTAATGAGACATATAAGACAAGTAGAAGGTGATCTAGAACAGACCACCCAGGCCAGAAATGTGCAGAGACAGGAGATGCATCTCCAGCAACAAAAATGGTCTGAGTATTCCCAAACAACACAAGAGGCTCAGAAAAGAAATTAGGCACTTTGTGATGAGAACAGGGGACTCCAGAGCCAGGTAGCTGCACAAGGGAAGGTGATAGAGGTCAGTCAAACCCTGATAGCAGAGGACAAGGCTCAGGCCTTTGCATACTATCAAGAAGTAGGGGCTGAGAAGGAGAAATAGGGAAGTTAGAAAAAGAGTGTGCTAGGTTAAAATCAAGACTTGAGGAACCCTGAACAGTCAGAGAGTGGCAGGGGAACCCCTGATCACAGTGTCATGCCCTCTGTAACAAGGGCCTCAAGTCAACGTACCCCCCTGTATGCGCAAGGCACTTCTCACTTCATGTCCACAGGTTCACATGAACCATAAACCATGAGGCAGCCATCCTCAATTAGGCCTAACATGATTGAGCCGGCAGGTCAGCGTCCATCAGAGATTGATGGACGGGCTTCCCTGTTCAGGTTCAAAAATATTATGGCTGATTGATATGATGAGAAAATCAGGGAGCTAGACTTGAAGAAACATCAGCAACAAAGGAACCACTTGGTTCACTTTGCAGAAAAAAGGAGTCCGAGTTGAGGCCCCAAAAGAGTATTCTGAAAACCTCCACCCAATCAGGGAGATGCGGGGGGGGGGCTTCTCCACCCACCCTGGAAGCAGGGAGGAGTCAGAGAACTACTCCCCTGTGAGAAAGAGGGATACCAAGGCAAGTGACCCAGAGAGCCCAAAGTACAACAGGGGAGACGAGACTAGGCCCCATCATTCTGGGAGAGACTCCCAAGCTCAAAGAACCAGGGAGCGCCTAGAGGAAAGGGATGGGACCTCGAATAGCAGCAGCTCCGAGTCTGAAGGCGAATGGACTCAGGTGCAGCAGAAAAAGAAAGCTGCCAAACAAAAGAGAACTCTGGTGAAAGACCCAATTAGACAGATAAAATCTATTAGAAGTTCTATGACCTTGTACCATAAAAAGGCCAAATATTCAGTCTGGGAGCATCTGGAGCTATATGACCAGATGATGACATCTTTTGACATTAAAAATTATAGGAATTCTATAGTTTGCCAAATGGACGTTCTCCCCGGAGTACCCCAGCTTCTTTGCTGGGCTGGAGGATCAGAACCATTCAAGGTGGTCCACCTACAAAGCGGACATCTTGAAGCATTTCTCCATGCACAGGAACCCCCAGGAGGCTCGCAAAGCGGCCTACAATCTGCAGTGTGGAGAGGATCAGGCCCGAGAGAATTTTTTCAGGAATTAAAACAGGAATTTGCACAAACCAGTAGGGGGGAATTAAAACGGGCATTTGGAAAAACCACTAGGAGGGTGCACATAAATAGCAGGGAATTTATAAATACCCATTTTCAAGCACTCCCGAAGTACATCATGACGCAGTTGGTAAGGGACTTCCATGATGAAAGGACCCTGGACTGGGTAATAGAGCAAGCTACCCGGATCTATGAGGCCCAAAACGCGTAGAAAACAAAAATCCTGCCAAAAACCCCAAACAAACCAATACCCCTGCTGCTGCCAAGGTGGCGGAGCTGAAGGTTACCCCCATTTTGGACCTAGAAATGGGGGGGCCCTAAAAATACACCTTCCCAGAACCAACCAGAGGCAGAGAAGACCCTCTGACCAGTCACAAACAGGTGGTAGTCAGGCAGGGTACCCCACCAATGTTACCCCCGACTCTGCCAATTACAACAGCCCTAGGTACAAGGGCAACAGACCAATCTTGCGCTACGCGTGGACTCCCCCAGCCCAGGGAGGAGGGATCCAGTCAGGTGATTATGGCCCCAGGAAATTTTCCTCCAAACCTGCCTCAGGAGGGCAGTAATCTCCCACCCTCTAGTTTAAGTTTCTTTCCCAGGTACCCTCAAAACCCCAACATCCAAAATAACCCTCCTTACTCTCCCCGCTTGCAGGAGTCTAGACCACCAAATCCGGGAGAGGGGAGGCCAAGGATGGAGGGCTACCCGGGAAACCCTCAATACCCGAGTTACTCTTCCTGAGAGCAATCCAGATTTGACTCAAGACCCCTATATAAACCAGAGAGGGTTTCAAAACTGGAGAGCCAGTTCCAGAACCTAACCAAGATCTGAGTCGCATGGTGAGGGCTCAGCAGAACCCTCAGATCAATATGGCTGCTCAGAACAGCTCAAATCCAGGATCTGGCACCCCAGAACAATGACGGGAGAGAACCCCGACAACCAAACAGTTCCAAAGGAGGCGGCACAGGAGGAAGGGGGATGCAAAGCCCTAGAGGAAGCTTCCTTCCTCACCGGTGAAAAGCCCCTAGGCACCCGGAACCGGAACTTAAATCTCCTACCCCGAAATACTGCAACCCAGGTAACAGAGGGTAGGCAGGAGAAACAAAGAGACAAAGGAGACCCATTTTGTGGAGGAAATCAGTGTCCTCCAGTTTGAAGGGGAAGACTCCTTGGATGATTCTGGGAAGAAAGTCTTCTCTTTCAAGGATGGGGGGTTTCCTCCCTAAGAAAAATGGGTCCCAAAAGACCATAACCCAGACTGGGGAGGTATGGGGACTCACTCAGAATCGCTCATCCCTGAACACCAGAAATGTCTTCCTGAGAACTTAGCAATGACTGAGGGATTCTCCCCACAAACCGGTTCAAGTGACTGTCTCTGGGAATAGAGGAACAGCACAGAACCAAAATCCCCCCAGTCTCAGGATGCCAAATATTATTTACAGATTCCCTAACTCTGACACAGAAAACTGCCCAAGATCTCACAGTGTCAGAGTCCAAAATAAAGAAACTAATGGCCCAGCTTGCCCAAAATGCCCATTTCAATTGCTCCTTGGAGGAGAAAGAAGGTAGGTTTTATCCCGACGTCTGGGTGCAAGGGAAATGTGCAAATTTAGCACTGGTGGACACCGGGTCCCAAGCCACTCTTCTGTCCAAAAGGGCATTTGAGCAGCTTAATTCAGGAAAGGGGAGAGCCACCAAATTCCCCTCACTCCTCTTCCTGGACAACTCCAAAACTTTGACGGGAATTAAATTCCTGTCGAGGGGACTGCGGATCTGGAGATTAAAACTGGGCGACACAAGGTGAAACACCCGCTTATAGTTGTGACTCCAGAGGGGACCCCCTGTCTACTAGGGAATTACCCCATTCGGAGGTTGTCTCTACTAAAAGACTGTGTGAATAAGGTCCTCTGGACTCAATCTAACTGGCCGATAAAATTAAAACAGAGCACCAACTACATCAGTGTAAATGGCACATGCCACATGGTTGAGCAGCAATCTGGTCAAATCGAGTTCCAGTTTCAGAACAATCAAGTACCTGACATTATACATTATAAAGAACATATGACGTTTAAAAGCCAATGTAAAATTGTAACTTTTGCTTGCACAGAAATGTCAGTGTGTGGGTGGGGGGCTGACAAAGCCATGTATGTTATGTTCCTTCCCCCACAAGACTTCAAGCACCTTGAGACTCAGAATACTAGTAAAACCAGTTTTTAGGCTCAATTGGATGCCTGGCATTTCACAGGAAATCGCACCTAGAAGTGAACTCTTACATAAGGACAAATGAGGGGCTGAGGGTGTGATAATTACCAGTTCTACCAGACTAGCAGGCAGCACTGGCAGAAAGGACAAAGAATTCAAGTGTGGCCAGTGTTTTGACCGAGAGGTGCGATTTCCTCCAGCACCCATCCTGGAAGTGGGAACTGTCAAACTTCAAAGGGCATCATAAAAGTCCTTTGTTGCAAGCCGAGCCTGGCAGAGAGTTGTTGTGGGGGGTCTGCAGCACCGCCCACACATGGGACAAATCCTCCCCATTGACATTAATGGACTTTTATATTTTCAGACATTTTTCCCAGCACCCTGAATAAGTGGAAATGTTGTATTATGCCAGTTTTTCATGTGATTTTTGGTCAAAGGTAAAGAGACCGAGTATAGCACTTGGTGACCTGAAATGGCCATGAAAGACGCATTTCGGGGTGAATTATAACTGGGACAAATATGAAACTCAGTGGAAAAATGCAAAATGTTATTGGGAATATGTGTAGTTATTGGCAGAATTTTAAATATTATGCATTTCTTAAAAACAGCGAAAATGTGCCAATGGGAGATGCAACCTCGCACAGGGTCGGCGATCAGATTGTCCAATTCCCTGTGACATATGGAATCCGCATATCTGCTTCTTATGCCGCGGGCTAGTATAAATTTTAAGTTTTGCTCTATAAATCATTTTTGGTCAAAAGTAGCTTTGAGAGACAAAGAAAGGTCATAAATGCAACACATAAATGATGTCATATCGTCCTCGGGGGAAGGGAGAGGACTGGTAGGCTGCCCTATCCCAGGAGAGGACTAATGCCAGAGTACTTCCCCCCCCAGATTGTATATTGGATGATGTAATTTTGACTATATAAGGGGGAGACAGAGAAACACAAGGGACTTACTCACTCACTGAAGAATAAAAATCCATTCAAGATCCAGGAAACCAGATACATCCATCCAGGCAGATCCATTCATCCAGATCCAGGCACACTCAAGAATCGAGGGAGAAAGGAGAGGAGGCAGCTGACCCCATCCAGAAGAGCCCAGTGACCAGATCCCTTGCCTAGCTGTCCAGCATCCAATCCAGGAGAGCCCAGTGACCAGATCCCTTGGCCCAGCTGTCCCAGTGACCAGATCCCTTGGCCCAGCCATTCAAAGTAACCAGATCCCTTGGTCTAGCTGTCCAGAGACCTTGCTTGCTTTCCAGAATCCCGAATTCAAGCATACATTGTAAGTAGCACCTAACCCCAGTTCCCCAAACTGCATATCCCGTTCTTTTGACTCTTGCATCCCATTCAAATCCCAAATTGCCAGTATAAATCTGTTCACCATTCCATAGAAGAATCTGTACTAGCCTGTGTCTGTAGCGTATTTTATTTATAGTTCTTTCCGTTATCTGTGTAAGTCCTTAGTACCATTTTGAAGTATTAGTCTTTGTCTGACAAAAAACGAATTTGCCTGTGTATTGTGCCTTTCTACGAATTTCTACTTTGCCGTTGTCCCATAGAAAAACCCAAACCGCAGTCCCATGAGAGTAACCCCTTTCTATCAGAATCCTATCTGTTATGTGCCTCTGTTCCTTGTCCTGAAACCTGATTTCGATTTTTGACAGTTCAGCCCTTCCCGTGGCTGCCTGTCATCCCAAGTCCGGTGTAGAAAAGAATTGCCATTCTGCCGCGTATGTTTTCTTTTGCATTTGTTTCCATTCCCAAATAGATTTTCTTACCTGTGTTCATGTTGCCTTGGTGCCCTGCTTAGTAGTCTCTATGCTTCCTTATCTCTCGAGTGTAGCAACACGAATTTTTGTACTAGCTATCCCACTGTGGTTGTAAGCTGCTCTGTGAATAGCAAATGAAATCCAATTATGCCATTTTGCTCCTAAATTAGGGTTTTATTTTCTTTCCTGCCCTCTCATATTGGGGTGGTGGAATGAATTCTAAATCTGATTTTTCCCTCTTCATCCTGACTGCTTGCCACTGCCTTCCATCCAAAAAGAATTTAGTTAGCAGATGTTTGGTGGTGAGTGTTGCAGGGGGAGGGCTTAACTTGCATGCTGTTACTTTTAAAAAACGATTTTTCTTCTGTTGGCTATTAAAGGTTTTTGTAAATGGTTTTAGGAGTTTGAACTAACTGTATTGGGTATTGCCACAACATTGGTGGCTGCTGCCCAACTGTTTGATTTTGCTCTATTTTTCATTGAACCATAAAATTAATAAATATCATATTGTTACACACCGGCCTGGTTCCTCTTCTACTGTGACACAGAGTGTTAGCGAAGGTTCGGTGCGAGACGGGTTGGGGGCCTACTCCAATAATAGAATCTGTGGTTGATTAAAGATAAAAAAACGTTTTTATTGTGCGCCTCATTCATTGTCAGTGGAAGAAGTCCCTGGCTGGAGTGTGCCGTGTTCTAAAACTGTTATAAAATGTATGAGTCTACATGGACAACTCAAACTGCTGCCCCGATTTTCACTGTGGCTAGGTATTATGCCAATCCCCATGCCAAAGATAAAGGGGAGAAGGAAAAAACAATGAAGGAATTAAAAACCAGAGCACTAATGCAACAGCATATGTATTTTTCACCCTAGGCAAGGCCAGCAATATTCAGCTAGGAATCATTATGAAGAGGACTATAGCACAATAGACTGCACAGCATAGGGCCAGAGCAAAGTCCAATCTCTGATTCTGTACAGTATAGGTCCTATATCATGCATGGCTCAGCTTGTTGTCAATGATAACTGTGCTTTAAATCTGTTGGGGATGGATTTTGCTGAAATATTTGCATGGAACTCACCCCAGGTTCCCTTGCCATGGAATGCTGCTCTGCAAGAGAGTTTTTATGTTTTAAAATCAGCTTTTTGTAATTCACCTGCTTTTAAGCATGCCTGATTTATGTTGTTTGTTCGTGAAAAGCAAGGCTGTGCGTTATCTGTACTAACTCAAAAACAAAGCGCAAAAGAAAAGAAAACAGTGTGCCTATTTTTCTTCCACATTGGAGCATGGGATAAAAATGCAGCATGGTACCATGATTTGTAATTTATTGTATGCACTGAACCTGTTAAAAGAAAATACTGCCCGTCGTCAAATACAGCACATGCAAAGCCTTTATAAATGACATGTGAAAGTTAATGCTTTTGCTGACCAAATTGCAAAGGCAACTGGGCAGTCCCTGTATCACCTATTTATGTTACACACGTGATGCAGTCAGAGAATATCATATTTGATAATACCCTTGAAGCAGTGCAACCTATTAAGGGTGAGAAAGAGTTTCAGGAATGGAAACAGACTGGGAAATATGTAGGTGGTTATTGGCTAGATATGCAAGATGAGGGAAAATGGAAATGACCACATACATATTTACCTTGAATGTGTCCTTTGCTCATGGTCAGTCTCATATAGGTACTGTAAGGAACTCATGGTGGCCACAGTAAAGACAGTCACAAGTGATCACAATTCAAGGGTGTGTATTCAACTATAAATGCAGGGTGGAAAAACGCCTAAACTAAATCTAAGATGGGAGCAATTTTTGATCATTTAATAATAATAAGGCAGTCCTAGTGGCGTTGTGTCAAATAAAAGGGCCTAGACTAAGAAAAACCTTTTGCCAATCCTTACGCTAAGTACAAAAACAAGTGTGGGATAATGTTCTTTAAGAAAGAAAGAAGTGTTCACAAAATGATAAGTTAGGATGCAGCACTTGAGGTCTCCGTTTCCCAATGTTTTCAGCACGGGACAAGGTGGGACTTTGGAGCACAGCACACGCTCAAGCTTTCCCAGCGCGATCCTACAGCTCTGTTCCAACTATCAGGTTATTCGATGGTTAAGTCTCTTTCAATAAAAGCCTCTTACCTTCGAGGGCCTGATGTATTCAACAAACAAACAAACAAACAAACAGTTCTGTTCCACGTATACTTTGGGTGATGGCTTCACCCCTGGGTCCCTCTCTTCCGGGTGTAGACACTTCACAAATCGTATTCAACAAAACAAATGCAAAGTTCCTTCCCAAACCTTTGGGGTGTCGGCTTTCATCCCGTGGATCTCCCTCCTTCGGGTTTGGACCCCTTTCGTACGTCAGCCTCCCTCCTTTGGGGTTCACTCTTGTTAACACACAGTTCATTCGTTAATGTCACTAAACGGGATTCATTTCCCTTCGCTTCATATTCAAATGTTGGTCAAAGACTTTCGACTGTACAGAGGATTTTACAAGACCCCCGTATGACCATTTTGACCCCTCTTCTCACCTTTCCCAAGGCCTTCTAGTTCTGCCAGTTTCAGGGATCGGGTAATCGTTTTCCTGCATGAACACCCTTGTGGTGTCAGACTCCTCTGTTACTGGTTTTCCTCTTTTTATATCAATAGTTCTTTAAGCCTTTCACAGTTCAATTAGCTGCTTGATACTTTTCGTTCAACACAGTTTGGTTTCTTATCGGTTCTCTTCTCGACTCACCGGCTGTGATTGAACCACTTGGCTTTATTCTCCTTCGAGTCAAGGTTGGTACCACAGAGACTCGTGTCTCTGCCCAGCTTGGTTATCAGCAGAGGAGGGTCTCGTGTACCGTAGACATCTGCTGCAACACAAGCTGGCTATTGTTTGCTGTCTCATGATTCCTTGTGTGGAGGATTCACTGGCCTTGGTCGGAAAGGGCAAGGTTGCCTCTCTCCTTGTCATCCCCTCGGTATGTGCCGTCTTTCTCCTTCTCTTCAACTGCTGTGCTGAGTTAGCTCTCATGTCGTGCGGTCTGCCTTGCTCGTCCTGCGCCCTCGTGTTCCACCTTTTATCCCTGTGGGGAAGGGAAAGGGCAGTCGGGTGTGTGTGATTCTGGTCAATTGCCTGACCCTTCTTTTGGGACATGTCAGGTAAACGGCTCTGGTGTTAGTCCGTTGTTTATAGTGTTGTGCAAAATTGTTTGTGTCAGAAAAGGGGGAAGGGGCAGTGGTTTTGAGCATCCTACATGGTAAGATGGGGAAAAGGTATAAAAAAGAAGAGGAATACTGCGGCTCACCTCTTGGTGTCCCACTCCCCAAGGACCTCCATCCAGGTGATCCTCCCTCACCGGTCTACACCCAGGAACTGAATCCAATAGCGATGGCCGTGCCCTGGCCACCTAGACGGCAGATCCCGGGAACTAGTTGGGGACACACCTCAGGTTTCTCACAGTACAGAAGGAATGTGTAAAATTGCTCACTACAGTGTGCAGTAACACTAAACTAAAGACCAGCCACAATTGCCTTTCATAAAATGTTTAGTATGTGTGTCCTATATGTGAAAAAGCAAAGGGTGTCTCACCCGCTAGTCCTCAGAGACTTGTCATCCAGGTGGCCACAACACAGCCATTGCTTTAGGATCCTGTTCCTGGGGGTGGACCAGTGCGGGAGGATCACCTGGGTGAGGGATCTTCAGGGAGTGGGGGTGAGACCGCCCATGGTGAGACGCAGTATTCCCCCCTTTTTTGTTCATGTACCCCATCCTATTTTGAAGGATTATCCGAAGTCCCAACTCCACCCCTTTTTTACACAAACACTGGGCTGAGGAAGAGGGTGACAGAGTAACCATACTAACTCTCTCACATCGTAACTGACATGTCCCGTTAATCGGGTCAAGCAAAGTCAGGCACTTTATACTAAGTACATACACCTGGGACCAGTTAGCTCTCCTCACACGAACAAAAAAACACCTAAAGACATACTCTGAGTAAGGCGGAACAGGAGCACAAGCAGAACTTACAGGACGAAGGCACACACCTACTGGAGCAGAGCAACGGACCAAGGGACGAGAGCAGCAGGCCGAAAACCCGATGGGGTCCCTACTGGAGGTTGTTGCCTTCGATGGACTGCAAAATACACATGGAGAAGGCCAGATCCCACAAGTGAAGATTGCATTGTGTTCCAAGGACGCCAGCGACCCTCCCGGGTGAACGGCAGAGTTGAGGAGACGAGGCCAAGCCTGTGGTACTAACTTTGACTCGTGAATTGGAAATAGCAAAACAAGACAGAAGTGCACACAGCCGGTGAGTTGGCAAGCAACCTGAGAGACCAGTGGGTGTTAAAGGGAATGCAGTAGCAACATTATATCACAACTAAGGATGCACGCGTGTGGATGAGACGCAAAGAAAGGCAGACCCGTGAATGAACTTTGAAGTAAAAGGCAGCTGTGAGATTAGTGATACTAAGTAACGGAGTGGTCCAGGGAAAGGAAGTAGCCTAATCGAAAGTCTCTGTGAAAGGTAAATTGTTTGAAGTTATACAGCAAAGAAACAGCCAAAGTAAATTAAGCGAGAGTAAATGTGAACTTTGAGTCGAAGTGGTCCTGCGGTTGTCCGTAAGGAGAGCCACGCACATTCGAAAGTCTTCGACATCGGACAAAAGGGTCCATCCCCGATTGAGGAAGACCCGAAGTACAATAAGCTTGGAGAAGGGAGCCCCTTGCAAGTTTGTGTTGAACTGTGATGTGAGAGGTTTGAGCCCGGCAGAGGGAGACCTTTGTGAACTTTATAATGGAATACAATTTTGAGAGTCAAGAAAGAGACTTTAATGTGGAAGGCCAGACGGCCTCAATCCACGGTTTGGAACTGCTCAGAGTGTCAGAAACAGAGCCAGAGTGTGTCATCCTGCCTACAAGGACAGCCTTTCTCTGTGAGGATTAACGCGAGGAGGAGACCTGGTTCAACTATCTTTATTCTTTTGAACACTGATTTTTTCCTTTGTATATATTTCTCCTTTTTACACTTTTTGTACAAATGATAGTGCAGGTATTAGGTTTTGTTAGCATAGGCCATTTTCATTTGACGGACTTCACTAGGACTGTTTTGTTTATCGTTTGATGGTCGAGACTACTCCCATCTTAGTTATAGGGCAAAATAGGAGTTTCTCCAACCCCAACAAATTCAATAAAGGTTTTACAAATTGTATCCATTGTGTCAGTGTCATATTTGTGATACCATGCCTTCCCAACATATAACATTGGGAAGTGTCAGGAAGCCCCAAAAAGACATTTTCGGCCACCTACGTTTCTTGCCTCCCTGTCAAGGCAAATGATGTGTTAGTGATAAGAATGTATGTTTAGCAAATGGGTAGAAGTATTTCACCAGGGAAGACAGTATTGCATTAAGCATTGTAAAAAGAAAGAGATATACTTGTAAAGGAGTATTTACCCTGATGTGGACCGCCGTACACTGTTTGGAGCAAGAGTAATGTACCTTTTGTTAATGCTGCAACAGAAATTGTGCATTCAGGTGTTGGATTGTCTCCTTACAAAGTAGTTATTGGTCGCGTAGCAAATGAATGGGGTGTCGAATTTCAAACTATGTTATATCCACTGTTAATCAACTACTGTAAACGTTAGCTAAACGCCTGTCTACTTTCTGCAATCAGGTTGCTGATTGGAGTATTTTTCTAAACACCATTGGGGAGGCCAGGAGACAGCATCTAAGCAGACAACTGTGTATTTGTTGAGCATTAGGACTGCACCCCAGCTGAAAAAGGGCATTGCAGGCATTGCTCACCACTCAGACGGCAGCAAAGATATTGTGGCTGCTAGTTTTAAGTCTGCGCTTTACGCGTAAAAGCAAGCATCAGCCTCTTTTTATTACTCACACCATTGCCGGTTGTGTTTTGCACTAAAAACACCCCTTATGCTGAGACATTGGACATTTGCATCATTGCCATTCATCCACAAAGACATTTCTGGTGCAACAGAGTGGGCAATATAACTTGAGACCCAGGAAACTGTGATTCAACAGCAACTGGACTGCAAACTGCAAAAAGGAATACCTTGCCACAAGGAACAGCTACCAGGTAGGCCAGCCCACCATCTCTAATGAACCACCTAAATGTATGAGGTAAAAAGAGACACTCCAAGGGGCAAATGAGCTCCATAAAACATGTCCTGATGGAATTTCATTTGGCTGTTTTCTATGCTCCATACACCAGTTTACGTGTATGGCTAGTTCATCCCAAAGAGGATTAATGTATTTTTATCACCTAACAGAGAAAAAGAAAAAAAAAAGACAGAGGCATTGTGCCAAGGGGTTTATGCAGTACTGTCAGGAGTGAATGTTTATGTGTTAGGTAGGTTATCATCACTGGAATGTTATGCAGCGCTATCCTTGTTTAGCATAGTAAAAAGTTCTCCAATGCAACGATGTCACAGAACACCGGCAACTTCAAAATCCACCACAAATGTTTTTATGCAGAAGAAGGTTATTAGGGAAGTGTTGATCATAGATGTAGCAGATTAATTCACTTACTGAAATAGATATAGTTAAGAGAACTATGTTAAAAAAGGAGCAATTGTTAGCAATATGTATTGTAGGCTTTGCAAGTTGTTTAACAAAGGTTCTCTAAGCAGATAGCTGTGAACATGTTCTTTCTAAAGAAGCCCTTAGAGCCTGTAAAAACACTGAATGTTCTTATTAGGATTCAGCTGTTCACACATGCTCTCGAAGCAAGGCCCAGTGTGTTATATAAGCCAAGGAGCAGCTGCGTGAAGTAAGGTGAAACCCTGGTTGGAGTTCGATTTTAGCCCCGAGTCAATGGCCTGTTGTAAAACTATATGGGTTGTAAATGTATAAAGATGTGCCTCTTCTCAATGGAGAGACAGAGAGAGTAGGAGACTCAGATGGTCGTTTGTAAACTATGCTTGTCACGCTTTAAGCGGAATAAACCTGTCTCTCTGAGCTTTAAACAAACATTCTGTTCTGGTGCTTCAATTTGCCTTAAAGTTCTTTTCTGAACATAGGTGGGAATACTAAGAAGTGTTTTCCCACATTCACTATGCACAAGCTCGTCATTCCCAAAGGTATCTCCTGCTTACTGGGAGATGCCGGACAATTAGGAGGTATATTTTGATCCCTGTAATTTGTGACTTAACAGAACAAATGGGTGTCTTGAGATGGGCTCCAGGCAGGTGGTTTGATTTCTGAAAAAGGGTATACTTTTCCAGCAAAGCTCTAAAAGAATATGACCCAAGGCATTTAGGTTGGTGATGCCAGTACATCCGAAAAGGCAAAGTACAACAGCCTGACATCAGCAAGGCCAAGCAAGCAGCCACTGCATCCGAGAAATAAGTGTGCTCAATTATAACCTTGAAGATTGAGTGAAAGCATTTCCTGCCAAGAAGGAGAGAGGGCAGGACCGAGGACCACACTCCTATAAAGAAGCCAGATGTTTTATTCTGTTGAATCTTCATTTAGTGACCTTTGTTGAACCTCATCCCTTTGTTTCCGATTACAATAAAGAACCTTGAACCTTACAACCTGCCTGTTATTTGTGCGCTGATATCTTGCCCATGAAAAAATGTGAGCATTCCTTTTTGTGAAATCAAATATACTTTGATAAGAACTGTATTGCTTCATTTTAATTTCTGTTAGGATTGAAACTTATTTTATTTTAAAGCATGATGCTCTGATTTTTTACTCCATGGAAACGTAGAAAGTCTGGCAAGCCTCTAATTGGGAATGACCCCCGTAAACAGTGCACATTCTTAGCCAACTTGGATTTGGTACCAGAAGGTGTGATACATTAGTCACTAAAGCATGAGTCTCGTTCCCACCCAGGCAAATGTGTTTATTCATTATACTAAAGGAACAACTCAGTCCTTGAAAACTGCCAACCCTAACATGGGCAGCCAGGGCACACCTTTCCTTCTTGGCAGACTATGCAATACACTTATCAAAAAAGAAAAATGCACAAAACAGCACGGCTGAGGGTCTTCCATGAACACTATAAGTTGGAATATATAGTGATCAAAGCAATAAACAAGCTTGACAGACTATATTTTAAGGTTAGCGTGCACCCCTCAAAAATGTGAAGTGTTTGTTATTTGTGCACACTTGGGTTGAGCATCAGGAGGGTAAGAGGGGATCCAATCAAAACAAGAGGCTATTAGCCTCCTCACACAGCAGTGCAGCCATGTCCTATAACCAATATGCAACCTGTGGCTCTCCAGATGTTTGAGACTATGACTCTCGTTATTGCTTGCTAGGGGGGAAGGGAGTTGCAGTCCCTAACACCTGGAGAGCCAAAGGTTGCAGACACCTGTTGTATTCAGTAGTTCAACATCTGTTTCTTCCACAGATCTCTGGAGCTATATCAATGGCCAACTGTGGGGTAGAATGGTCTCAAGAAATACATTTGTTTAAGCATAAATGCTAGAACTATCTGCCTTGAAGCAAAACTTGATGGTCTATGCGACTGAGTAACACACAGGCTCCCAACCAATGCCTCCTCTGTAAATAAGACTGCACAAAACAAAAAGCAAAGCGTAATAATTTTTTTTTTAAAAAGCATCATCTACTTTCTATTGTGAATGTTAAAGTGTTCTAAACTATTAACATCCATATCTGAACAGTATGTGAACTGACTTTGTTCTCAGACTTTGCATACAAGTTATCAGAAACAGACTACCATTGCCCAAAAAACAAAAATACGGTGACTAAGATGATGAGCAGAGTAATGAAGATTACTGGAAGCCAAGAGCAAGCGCTGCGCTCTAGTTGTTGCAGGAACAAGTCTAATGCCAGGAGATTTAAACCAGCAGAAAAGCTAAAAGGCAGACTCTGGCTGGAGAACGCTACTTCTCTCGGTGCTGACTGAGGGACCGTGGGGCTGGTGCAGTGTCCGTGGGGCCAACCGGCTCACCGACAAGGAAGAGGGGAGCACACTGCAAGGACGCTAGATGCAAACAAAAGGCTTCCGAGCGTTCAAGGTACTGGAAGGCAGCCTCCACACCACCAAAGCCCAAAAGACACAGAACAGATTAACGGGAGCCGCAATATGCAGAGAAGCAGAGAGACAAAGGCGGCAAGAGGGAGCAGAACACCGAAGTACTGTCACAGGCTTGCCGTGGGAGAACCAGCATATGCCAGCAAGGGCCGATGAGTCCACCCAAGGGAAGAGGGGGACACATGGGCGTATTGGCAACCGTGCCAAAACAAAATAAATGTGAGTGAAGCATACGAGAGCATCGGTGTAGGAAATGGGGAGGGACAGGAGGGAACAAATCCCCCCCCTGACCCACAATTTTAAGCAGGGGGTATATAATGCCATGTATACCCATCACAATCTTTCCACAACCAGAAGCGAGGGGAAAGAAGGGGTTTTATTTTTCCAAGTGAAGCAGGGCAGTATTTTTTAGAAATGTGCTTTCTTGTTCCCCATCCTTGAAATGCTGCTCAGCAGTTCAGACTCAGGAAGGCAAGTGACAAGGCTAGATGGAGCAGAAAGTGAATATCCTGTCTGGACTGCTGTTACAGCTTTGGAACAGTTTTACCTGTAAACAGAGCTGTTATTTTGGTAACATGACTCATGTCAGGTGAGTGCTCAGGCATGCAGTTCATATCAGACATACTGAGAGCAGTAAAAGAGAGTTATTTATTTCCAGCCTAGGTGCGACTTCACTACCAACTGAAGTGTTGCACTTGCTACGTTTGTCTGCTACAAGGACGCTTAGCTGAACTAGGCTTTTTCTGCTGCTCCAGTCAGGTTGGTAAAATGTTTATTTGCAGTTCTCCTTGCTAATTCACCAGAATGATCGGGGCTGAGAGGCCTAGGGAGCACTGCAGATTCAATAAATCTTGCTGGACGGGCAGACTGGCCTGCCAATCTATCGCAGACTGGCCGCGGCTTTCCTTGCATGGGAGGGCAGCTGCGCTCTCACACAACAGGAAGGACTCAGAGAGAAGCAACACAGCATACCTTACAATACGGCTCCTAAATAACCCTGCACATTGATGTCTAGCATCGCCCCCCTCAGATCCTTCCATCCTGGACAGTAATGAGCCACGGTCATTGAAAAATATAAAGTGAGCCCCATAGCTTTTTCACTGTCAAGTTCAACCTCCTTCAGTCAGTGCAAGATAAATCGTTGCCCTGCCTTTAAACACTGGCCAGAGGGGAACGCACAGCAGCTATCTGGCCATGGATACACTGCAGTGTAATGCTGGACATATCACCCTTGTTTTCTTGCTTCCCTAAGACCCAGGCACATCGGGTTATGAAGAAATGCCACACGTCACCGAAAAGCAAAAACAATACAGGTACATTTTAGCAAGCAGGCATGGAATTGTTTTCTCAAAGTTTTCTTCAAGCAGCTATCATGGTCCTAAGCGGGTTTAGCAGCGATGCTGCATGTCCTGTTTTAGAAAGCAAATTGCAGTAAGGTGTCTGTATACAAGTGACACAGTCGCATGCCATTCAGTGCAGCACTGCATTTAGTTATACATGTTGCTGGCTCTTAATTATAGCCCTTAGAAACTGATTTTAATTGAAAGTACATATCCTGCATGATCAAATTAGCTTCTTAAATGCTCTGAGCAATACTGTAATGAGAAATGTTGACTTGCTTTGTTATTATCTTGACCATTCCCACATGACAGCAACAGAACTACCTTATTAAACTGAGCTGAAGAAACATGGAGTTACATGTCCTCCCCTGTGCCTTGCTTTTTATGACAATATGTTATCACCATGATTAAAATCTAAGCATTTTATCAAAGGCTTTGTTCTGGGAACCATGATTAATGTGTTTTTTTATATTTTTTAATAGAGGCTCCAGGATATTACAAGTAGATAAGATTCAGATGCCTATGATATGATATATATATGTATATGGGATAAAGTACTCCTTACTATATGTTGGCCCGTTATTACAAGTCCCTGAGGAGTTTGATGAGCAAAGAGAGGAACAAGGTCACTGCACTCCAAGGTGACTTTCAATATCATTTTTATGTACAGTAGGGGTTGTTTTATTCCATATAATGCATGGCTATACACTGTCATCCACTTAAATACATAAAACTTTGCGTAGCATAACGTAAGAAGCTAACCCTTTGCTGATCCATATAATCCATTTACAATCTGTTTGGATTTAAAAAAGCTAATATGCAGCTTCTAATGTGTGGCAGAAAAATGAATTTAAAACGTTTTCATTTCATGAACAATTTCATACATATTCTTGCTTACATGTGTCATCGACGTACCACAATTAACAACATACCGGGGGGAGAATTCTATAGGGCAAGGAGCAACTGCAGTCTTGATACTGATTATACCCGAGAATCTGATATACTTACACAACGATTTCTGAATAGGGGCTATCAGTCCGACATCATTAAAAAAAGCATGTGATAAATATGCTAAAACAAAACAATCTGAACATTTGGTTGATAAAGAGAATCAGAAGGTCCAACAACAACACATTGCAATCATCACCCAATTTTCCAAGGATTCCTCTATCCTATACCAACTCGTTTTGAAACATTGGCATATCCTCAGACTAGACAATGATTTGTTACCCTATTTGTCTGACAAGCCCAAATTTACTTTTACCCATACCATTAACACAGAAAGTGAGCCCCTCATTTCTCAACACCATAAAACAGGGCACCAAGAAGATCTGGTTGAGTAGAACAAGAGGTTTTTTCAAATGTGGCAATTGTAATTTATGCAAATTCACACATGAGAATTGTCAAGCCTTTACGGATGTCTCTGGCGTATCGGTCAGGATTAACGACTTCATAAATTGCAAAACGTGTTATGTGGTATATGTTATAATTTGTGTCTGTGGCAAGTTGTATGTGGGCAGTACGATCAGGCAGCTAAGAGTACGGATTAGGGAACATCTAGCGAGCCTGAGAATTACGGACCCAAAATCACCACTTGCCATCCATTGACAACAAGAACATCAGTTGGCCAATAAAGGAGACATAATGTGTATTGGTCTCATGAAAGTTAAGAGGGGGAAGAGAGGTGGGAATACCCAGCTCAAACTGAGATACTCCGAATGCAAACTAATCTGCTTCCTTAGAAGCACTATAGGTGGCCTTAATAGTGACCACGAGATGAAAGTCTTTTTATGATTAAGGAATCTAGTTGTCAACCATGATCCTTATACAATACTTTGGATTTTAAGTGTTTTAATGCAAATGTAGGGTATGAAGATGTGAAGCCAAACTGACTTGCCAACCAATACTACTCACAAGCATACCTCAAAGTGTATAACCATTCTAGGTTCATGTTATATATTAGTATCGTCTGTATAATCATAACAAGTTAGATCGAAGTAGGTCTGGCAACCACTACCATATATCTATACACCAAATATTTTGAACTCATGATATCTACCTCCACTGACCAATTCCCTACAATCAGCCAGACTAGAGAGGGTCTGTACAGTACAATTACATAATGTAAATGGAGGTTTCAGATTTATCATGGGAGCGATATTCACTCAATCAATTCTCATTAAGCATCAAAATAAAATGTGTATTGAATATGAGGAGTCATGTTGTCATGGCCCAGCAAACCAACTACTGATGATTTTACATTATAACAACAATCATACATTGACTATCCAATCATTATGGTTCAATATCCATTGATTCAGAAGTCCTTATTATGACTACAACACTCATGTATGCATCTTTACGGTGATTTTAATATGGCTCACCAACCAAAGATTCATAATCCATATTGCATTAATAATTCATTTACTTAACCTTGACAAATATAACCTCCTTTACAATAATGAATACCAAAGAACGCTATAATCAGATCCTTTAATTATGATACGTCATGTCCGATAATAATTTGGACAGGACGTATTTCAATGTTTACATGTGACGTCACATGTTTGCATACGAGTGATGTCACTACGCACGCACGACACCGTGCGGATGGTCCACGGCAGTGAAAAAATAAGTTACATGAGGCTGAACTTGCAGACCTCGTTCGCGCCATATTTGATCCTGGGAATGATCCCTTTTCTTTGAACCTGCCTAATACATGTGAGAGTTTCTCAAGTTTTGGATATGGGTTTGTTACAATGTCGTGAATTGATTCACTAATTATTAAGTTAGTCATTCGCTCGTGAAAATTGAAGAATGAAGGGACATCCATAAAATATTTTTAGGATATATATCTTCACAAACTTTGGACGTCATATTATTTCATTCTACATTATATTTGTATAAATTCAGTTATGGGCTAAAACCATGGCTCGAGTTGGAGCCGTGACATTAAGGGAAGGGACAGCCATTTGTCATAACATGGGTAACTGGTGATTTAACGAACACAGGCATTTCACCAATTTTATTTTAGTGCACTAAATTCGTTTTGATTTCAGGCATCTATAGAACGTTTTAGGCAACACCTCGCACTGATTGGGAGTCTCAAGATGCCTAAGAAATGGGACTTCTCATGCTTCAGATGTGTGCTGTCCAATCGGACTGTATATTTGCGAACCTGATCACAGGTATGAGTTAAATCGGACCAATAATACCAGTGCAATAATTTTAATCTGTCAAACATGGATTCTCACTACACCAAATAGTTATATTGCAGATCAACCAAACCTTGACCATTGGTTATCTTGAATCAACCAGAACTAAATAGTGCAACAACATATTCACATTTTGAGACTGATCAGCTACAGCAGGTATGTTGCGCTTAATTACACTTACTCACTGACTGATTTGAGACATGTAATTTGTCTGAATCAGTCCACAGGACTATCCATCTCATCATACCATCACGTTATATTTTAGGTGCTTAAATTCAATGCCACTTCTGCAGGGTAAGCTCCATTGTATTGCTCACCTATACCCACATCATGAGGACTAACACCATTCTCACCTTAATATTCATCCCTAAATATAACAAGCCACCCTCATCCAGAATCTGCATGGTTCACTCATAGATTAAGATTATGAAAATGCACATGGCTGTTCGTCAGCTTACAATTTGGGTACCACCTTAAAAAAGACACATGTTATATATTAAAAAGCCATCATAATAGTTATTGGAGGACAAGTCGGTTGGTTTGGCGTTCTCACAGCCTTGCACAATCAATCCTTTGAAAGTGATTATGACAGGAAGCCACATTAATTCAATCAAAGTAGATGCTTATATTGACTAGTATAATGGTTTGTCCTCTTTTCATTTGGAATCTTGTATTTTTCTCTCAATCTTGATCAACTGATTGAACTCCCCGCCTATGACCTGAAATGGGATATGTCAACTGTATTGATGAATATAATTCATGTTTTGTTCCAATATATGTATTGATTGCTAAAACATTTTGATTTCAATTGCACACTATAATCAATACAATGTATTTGATAACTTACAGCCTTGAAAACAACCAGGTGGTCGAAACACGCGTCGGCTGTTCAATACATGGAATAAATCCTATACTACTGTAGAACCATCTGTTATGAATACATTTATTTGCATTATCATTTAGTTTTGGTAATATTAATAGTCTGAGCGAGAGTCACCTTCCCAGATCTCGATTTCTTTGTCTTTCAATTCCAAACCATAGTGGGTGGTTTGTTGGGAATAGTGTGTCCGCTGCCGATCAAGAATCATATCGAACCCACTCAGTTTAATTAATCACCTAATGGCATGATCAGAGACCCTACCCACCACTCTCAATCGGTCAAGAAGGATATGATGTTTGACTGTATCCAAGGCCGCGGACAGGTCCATCATGACCAGTAGAGATGGCTCACCTCAGTCCGCGGCCTCTAAAAGGTCATCCTGAACAGTCAGTAGAGCAGTTTTGGTTCCAAACTTAGGTCTGAAACCCGACTGAAAAGTATCCAGCAGTAGCTCTCTTTCCACAAAATCCCGCAGATGACAGTTGACAACCTTCCCAAGGATCTTTGTGGGCCTTGGGAGTCCCGCAATAGGTCGATAGCTCTGGAGAGTCTCTGGATCCAGAGTAGGTTTTTTCAATAAAGGGGTCATAATGGAGTGTTTTAGTCTTTATTCCCTAAAACAGGGCATAGTGGCCTAATCAATAAACTTAATCTTGAAAGGTATTATTTCCAGGGACAGACGCTTTGCTGCATAGGCGGGTAAAGAAAATAAGGAGTCGTTAGTGGGTTTCAGGACTTTAATCAGCGAATATACATCACTCTCTGATACCTGATGAAAGTCAAAAAGAGCTGACGAGCTTGTGGTCTGTGACCGAGTTGATCCCACTAGGGGCTGGTCGTTCAACTGTCTTGGTGAATTCAGAACTACGGTCTGAGCTTTAACTGTTTTAATTAGTTCAATTTTCTCATTAAAGAAAGAGTTAAAAAGATTGGCCTGTGCCAGAGAAGGTTCGATAGTGGCGACCTTACAACAGGGTTGACAATATTTAGAGACAATGATAAATAATTCTCTAGATTTATTATTTGCTGCCATTATTTCTTTGTGGAGAAAATCTTTTTTTGCTTAAAAAATGGCTCGTTTATGTTATGATATAATATGGCATTTGTAACGCGCCTATACACAAGTGTTTCAAGGCGCGACGAGGCAAGGAAGGGGGAATAGAGGGAGGACAGAGACAATGATCTTACTAGGCCAAGTGACATTGAGATTGCGCAAGAGCAGGGGTAAAATATGCTTCTTGCCCTGCAAGCTCTCTCAGAGGTTGTGCTCTTCTGCCATTTCTGACCCGTTAACCAATTTACGTAAAGGTATTAGGTTTTGCGTAAACCAGGATTTAGAAATTCTCTTCTTAGGTTTTGGAGGAGCAGTCGTGAGACAGATTGCATCCAGGATCGTTGCCCCTGCAGTAAGAAATTCTTCACTCGATAGTAGGACATCAATGGAAGCAAGTGATTCCTCCTTGACTTCAACACCAGGAATCTTATCCAAGTCTTTATTTTTCTGGGAGAGAACAGGGGTACTTTTCTTAGAAATGGCCTTTTCTACCCTAGGCAGAGTCAGGGTGATATATTGTGCAAAGTGATCGGACCAATATAGTGGTAATGTCTTCGTCAGAGACACGTAGGTCCCTCTTACTAGGAGTACATCCAGACAGTGACCTTTTACATGAGATGACTGTGTCCATAAAGGACGTGGTCCATGATTATCTAGGAGTTTCCAAATATCTTTTGAGTCTGGTCTTATAGGGTTGTCTAACCAGATGTCCCAGTCTCCCCTAAGTAGTATTTCTTTATATTTACTCCCTGAGATTGTTAGGAGTCAAGGTTCTATGAAAAATCTGTACAGGGTCCAGGAGGTCTGTATCCCAGTACTATGTAAATGGTGGATCTTGTAGATAAATTAAGCATTATATGTCCAACCTGTGAAGTATAACCCCATTCAATACATTCAGGTGTGAGATTTGTAATACAGCCTTATAGATGACTGAAATGCCCCCTCCCCTTTTGCCTACACGATTTATGCATTTTATAAGATACTCCTCTGGGACTAGTTCGTGAAAGGAGCCCTGAGAGGTGCCCGATAATCAAGTTTCACTGATTATGAGTAGATCTAAATCATGATCCTCAATAAGCTCACTTATTTCTGTAGCATGAGCACATGCAGACCTGGCATTAATGAGTGCTGCCTTGATTCTAGATGTTTCAGTTTCACCCACAGCTGACTGTATTTTCAGCGCGGGTTTAAAGATGCCTAGGGCCCTGATTTTATTTAGCGTCCTTAGTGAAAAATCACCATTAGTGTTATCCAGCTCCTGCAAGGAGAGTGTATCATATTTAATGCTGCTCATAGATATGGTTTCTCACGTACCTTACTTAGTAATTTAGATCAATGTGAGGTGTTCTCGATACCGGCAGTAGAATCTCAAACCGGCAGCGTCTCCTGCTGACTATCAACCAGGCTGAAACAGGCTCAAACAGGCTTCGCGTCAGCTCTTTGCGCTGAGGCAGGCCAGTTAAAGCCTGGGGCGCCACACAATCCCATCACAAGGGTGCACGTCGCAGGGGGTGTCGGGAAATGTAGGATTAGGCACGAAATAAAGTTCTACATGCAGCTTCTAATCAATTTAATTTACAATGCATGTACAAATTCCTTTAAAAAAAGCTAAAACAGCTATTTCCAACACATGCCTAAGTGAAGATCGATAAAATTCAAATAATGGCACACCCTAAAATATATAACAATGGGTTCCCGACAGTGCTAAAAAATGTATAAAATGCAAATGCTGAGACTGTCGGAGTTCACATCTGCTTTGCCACAATACTCAGAGCTTTGGAAAAAAGCGAAGACGAGAGCAAATCGGCCACGCTGACGCGGGCCAGTTAAAGCCTGTGGCGCCACCCAATCCCGCCACACGGGTGCGCGTCAAAGGGGGAGTCAGCAAATGTAGGATTAGGCACGGAATAAAGTGCTACGTACAGCTTCTAATCAATTTATTTTACAACAAATGTACAAACGTGTTTACATTCGTACACTACTAAAGGCCAAAGACATTTTCCCTTTTCACCTTAGATTTGATCTTTAGAATGTGAGGGCCAGAATAGTACTTTGGACACAGGCCGGTTTTGCTTTGGACATTCTGACATTGACAAACCCTTAGTTTTGTTTAAGGTAGGGAAACACCTCTTAGAGCAGGGACAGAGAGGCATTTCCCAACCCCCTTTTATTTTCTTTGACCAAAACCATGAATCCCTTGTGTCCGTGTCTCTTTCCTGGCTCCACACACATTGTAATACTATATTTTCTTTTCATGGTCTTTGAAAACCAAGAGAGGCCATGCTGCATTTTGTTAGGTTAGCTGTCAACAGTCCTCTGGTGTGTGGAGAAACACAAAGCAATGCTTTGAAACAAGTCTGGGTAAATCTAATCTCAAAACCTCTGCTCCTACACATATTTAACCTAACTGGCATAAGCACACCCACGTGTGCACAGTTCTATGTAAAGGAGGAAACCAGCGGTGGATTTGAATAGTTTTGCCTGCAAAGTTATTTTTAGTTTTACTGTGCTATTTTAGGTGGCTATACACTTTGTTGATTGGCTGGAAGCTTTATATTCCAAGAGGCGATTAGAAGAAAAGACCAGATTCACATCAATTAAGATGAATATTCTCCCTAGGTTATTATTTCTCTTTCAATCACTCCCGGTGGTCGTCCCAGAGGCATTTCATGCAGAGGTCAAGCACACTCTACTTGCATTTCTGTGGGCCCGTCAGAAATCCTGGATACCATACACGACTTTGATAACACCTAAAGACAAGGGTGGTGTGGGTTACCCAGATCTCTGAGTATTATAGGGCTTTGCAACTTCGTGTTCTGTTAGACCACTTGTGGGAAGAAACTGAAAAGCAGTGGGTCAGCCTCGAGAATGGGCTATTCGCACCAGTAAACCTTGGCGAGTGGCTATAGGTCCCTTACAGAGCCATGCCGCGGAGAATCCAGGAGCACCGAGTCCTGGTGGTATTGTGGTCTATTTGGCGCCCCTCACAAAGAAATGCAGGCAGTGACATCCAGGCCATTCCCGCTCAATTGTAGATGGGACCCGCCATTAGGGACTTATTGACCCAAACCGCTTTCAATCCCAGTATGAGGGTGGTCTGGTTAGAGTGGGACAGATGTGGAAGGATGGTACTTGCATAACAAAATCAGAATTGAAAACAGCGCAGCAGGGGGTCACTTTCACACCGCTATGTGTAATGCCAGTGAACATGAACCAAATAACATGGCGTCGATGCGCAGCCATTTTGAACACTCATCTACCATAGCAATAATAAAGTAAGCACTTCCGCAGGCCTCACAGAATGAACAACTAGCAGAGAAAGCAGAGCAAGGTTACATAGATATTTTGTAAGCGGACTGTCTACGGAGAATAGTTATTGTATTGTCCAGTGAAGGATGAATACAGAAGGGGAGTTGGAGTGCGCTGCAGCTGCACAATAAGGGGTCTGGGAATGCATGCAAGTAGAGGAGCGCTGGGTTTTTCCACCCTCTGTCTCTTCGACTTGTGATCTGCCTTTCTGCCGAGGGCAGAACGCAATTAGAAGGGGCGGAGGAGATGCCCAATAAAGGAGATGGCATCACAGAAAGGTGGTTGTTGGATGTTGAACCCCAGGTGTTGCAGTCCCGCTGAAAGGGAGGATGCTCCGCTTCAGACCCTGTGGACCGTAGTAATCTCTTTGCCTACCTGCTAAGGGACTAAGCAGTGTTGTTGGGTGGCCAAGACGAAGTTTTCCTCTGCCTCATGGATCACAGTGATGCAACTTACATTCTGATCTATCTATCTATCTTTATGTGTTTGTATGTATTGGTGTTATATAGTCATTTGGTGTGAATAAAAGGCCTATAATGAGCCATTTCTATAACCTAATATGATATGTGCATGTTTCTTCTGCTAGTCTGAGTCCAATCACGTATTACTGCGAGAAGGGGCTGGGGAGACGAAAGTGTTTGTGTTCTTCCCTTTGGGCCAAATATACGCAATACATAATTGGCGCTATGAGCAGGATCTTTGAGCTGATATAGATGCCAAAGAATCGTGTTAATAGATTAGGGTTTATAATATTGAACGGCAGAAAAGAAAAAATTGAGAATTTTCTTTTTTTGTTTTGTTTTTTGTAATTCCTATATTATTGTGTATTGTTGTTCAGGTGTGGGACATGAAACATCCATTCTGTTGATATGACCTCATTATTAAAAAAAGTATCTCTGCTGGCAGATATTGCCCGGATATGCAGGATGGTCTACAAATCCTTATGATAAAATTGCACAGACTTGGCCATTTGATGCAGGATTAAGTGAGACATGGGATACTAGCATAGGAGAAGCAAGTCCGGACAAATTGATTAAATGTTTACAATCAGTAACTGTCGAGAAGGGGAAGGAGTGTTCAGCTCTTGTGAGAAGGGGATGGATTTTGTTGCATGCGTACAGAAAGATACATCAATTGAATGAAGAATTACAATCTTCGGTACAAAAGCTAGAAAAAGAATTGGCTGCTGAAAAACAAACTGCGTTGATGCAACAACTTCAATTGAAGTTATATCATGACAAAGCAGAAAAATATCAAGCCATAACTGAATGTGCTGCAGTAAGAGTCGCATGATATAAATATCGGAAAAGAAGAGGCAGGGTTAATTCACGTATGGTTGCAACGGTAATCGCTGCTGCAGATGTGAATTGGGATCCTGATAAATGGGATGGCGACATTTTTGACAGTACTAATATGAGTATCCTGATAAATCAGATCCCGTAACAAAAGCAAAACCCGTTTGTAAAGAAGTGACGGTTAATCCCGTCATTTGTAGGAAAATGGGTCGCCATCCATTAAATCCAGGAGGCAGTGTTGTAGATATGACCGCCCTTCAAGATTACTCACAACAAGAAATTAGTGAAATAATCAATAGACTAAAACAAATAACTGGTGAATCTTTACTGGCTTGGATGGTCAGATTATTTGATGGAGGTTATGCAGGTCTTTTGGTTGATTCGACAGATTCTGCTAGGTTTTTGCCTTTATCTAATGGTGTTCAAATACAGGAGACCCTGCGTGGAGGTCCTCCTCGCGAGGGTAATGGTGATGATGAACAAATATCTTTTTTACAACTGGCTGCACAGGGATGTAATCACAAATATCCGATGACGTCGGATTGGCCGACTAATGATAAAAATTGGTATACATTGAAGGAAGCTATTCAAAGAATAAGAGAATATGCTATGAAGGAGGCTATTCATCTTGATACTCCTGAACACATGGGAATGGTACATTTATCTGTTTCAGCTAGACATTTGGTTGTACATACGGCCCCTCCCACATATAAAAATGTCATAATGACCTTGTTGGTGGGAATGACTGGAAGAGTCACTGATGAGGTGGTGGATGCGATTAGACAATTGTCAGATTTGGGCAAATGGGACAACCCCAAGAAAAATTTCGTGAGAGGACGAGTCGATCTGAAAAACGTACTCCTGGCAAAAGGTTTGATAGTAGGGATTTCCGCGTATCCAGAAAGGATATGTTTTAAGCTTTGCTGAAAGATGGTGTCCCGAGGTAAGAAACAAATGGAATTCCAAAACGTGATATGCATTTGTTATATAAAAAACAAGGTTTGGATGGAAAAGAGCGCTATAAACAGGTAAAACGACAAGATTTGCATAAGCCAAAAGATGAATTAGATCGAGTGGGGTGATGAGGAACTCTCTCAAGTTTTGATACCCTCCCAAACGACATATGCTGATTTGAGAAAAATGGTGAGTGCATTAGTAGAGAAAGAATCGAAAGGCACTCATTCTAAAAATGAATAGGATATTGGTCGAGCTTCAGTGGCAATGGCTCATGTTAAAGTTAAATTGTTTGGCATACCGGTAATAAACAAGAGGTTCGCCCTTTAATTGATACTGGTGCGGAGGCCTCGTTGATTCATGGAAACCCTTCCAGATTCAAAGGTAAACATTTTAGGATTACTGGATTGGGTGGCAAAGAAACCTCGGCTGTGCAAACCGAAATGGACATGAAAATGGGGCAATTGAAGAGAGGCACTTATCAAGTATTGATAGTTCCCCTGGCGGAATACATTATCGGATTTCATATTCTGGAGGGTTTAAACCCTGGGGTTAGGAGGCAAAACATATCAATTTGGCGTAAATGCTTTTAATTGTTCGCCAGTTGTAGTTGGTCAATTGAAAATATCCCCGGTGCCGGTTCCAATAGCAACTAAACGAGTGTCCATGAAACAATATCGGATTCCGGGTGGGCAAAAGGAAATTTCAAAAATGTATGGAGGGAGAGGAGGGCACCACTTTTATTCAATCTTTAAGTAGTAGGATTCTTTAGGTGAGTCAAATTAAATACTCAAAATGTTTTTGCCTGGAGCTGCCAGTCCATAATGATCCCATAGCACTAGGACCAGTCAAAACTTGAAGTATCCAAAAACAAAGTAACTCTACTTTGTTAGGAATGGCGCTTCTTAGTTGGCCCCATGTGGTTGCTGTTTAATTTGTAAAATATAAAGTACGCCTAACAGTCTTGATCAAAATTAAATAATTAATTCAAAAAGTATATGTTTTATAGCAGGACATGTTTAATTCACATTCCTGTGGTTTTCCTTAAAATGACAATCTTGCACATCGACAAATGAGTTTCCATCTTGGATTGCCTATAATACACTAGTGCCGATCCATTTCGGATTAAACCTTCTTCAGGGCGTTATTAAGGCAAAATCAGTATTACATAACTCATATTACATTCATATCTTGTAAATCTTCAGACAACAAACCATAACATTTCAATTGAATCAATACGGACACGCATACCATATCATGTGTAGAAAACATCCATGCGCATAGGAAAAGAAAAACAAAATAAATGCACCGATTAGTTAGCTAGCAGTATGATGTATTATGTCGAGTTTTGTAATTAATTAGCTTGTCCTACCTGGGTCATGTTAACATCTTGCCTATGTACGTGCCAGTACACAGATGTATCTACAAAATAGAAAAATAAGGTGCCACACTGCTTCCAGTGTAAAAAAAGACGGCACATTGGATCTGTTGTGCGAGCCATTCTTACCGATCAGCTGCTGCTCGCGAGTCGTGTGAGCCGAGAGAGCCGCTGGAAAGCGTCCTCGCGGCAGGTTCACTTTCCTTTTGTATGTAACCATGGAGACGGTACGAGGCGTCGTGGTCCAGCTGGAGCACGTACGCCTCGCGCCCCACCCCCGGGCGCGAGCCCTGGGGCGGGGATGTCACCATGGAAACAAACGTCTTTAGCAGGAATCAGTATACTCGTATTCTAAAAAAGTTAAAGAGCGTACGTATGATGTAAAAGACGGGGAAGGAGAAATATAAAAAGGGAAACCCAACACGAGACTCCAACAAAAGAAAACATAGTGATGAATTTATCTGCCAGAACATTGACCACCAAAGAAACAGAAACATTGGAAAAAGGCCTTAGCTTTGTACCGACATATGACAGTACACTGTTTGAATCCAAAATAGAACTTTACAAACTAATCAGAAAGCGTAATTGTGCACTACATTGGTGATATTTTAATTCAGGGGAAAGATGAGCAAAGTGTGCAAATGCAACAAAAACCTAATTAAGGAAGGTCTGTGCAAGGAAGGGTGGGAAATAAACGATACTAAGACACAAGGTCCAGCTGAGACCGTAATTTTTCGAGGAATACATTGGCATAATGGACATCGGGAAATGGTGCCTAAAGCTAAACAGAAAATTCTTGAATTTCCCACTCTGAAAACTAAAAAAACAAGCAAAACAGTTTATTGGTTTGTTCGGATTTTGTAGTCAGCACATCCCACATTTGGGGCAAATTCTGGCACCGCTTTACAAAGTTACACGTAAAAAATGTGCATTTCTATGGGTTGAGGAGCAAGACATGTCATTTCAATTGGCTAAAAGTACCATTCAAAAAGTGCTTGATTTATGGCCGTAAAGGGAAGGTGAAGTTCAATTTAATGTTTCTACTCAAGATTCCTACATAAATTGGAATCTATGGCAAAAGCAGGACAGAAAACTAGTACCTTCGGGGTTTTGGAGTAAGAAATTACTGGATGCAAGTGACAGATGAACAAGTTACTTACCAACTGGTAACGTTCTTTTGACTGGATGTTCCTCCAACGTATTCCACATATTTGACATGTAATGTCCACAGCTGTGTAGTTCTGAAACTTTTTCGGCAGAGGGCGTCCTGCGTCAATGGCGTTGGGTCGATGTCCCTTAAAGGCCTCTGTTTAGGGCGACGTCACTGGATGTTATAAATAGGACGCACGGTCCCTGTAGCCTCAGTTCATGCTTTTTCCCCCATAACGTGTGACATGCACATATCCAAAGCCTGCTTGACTGCACATAGCCACGCGGAACCGTAAGCTGCAATCACATAGGAAATTCTCCAGAGGGGCAGGCTGAGAGGGCAATGTGGAATACGTTGGAGGAACATCCAGTCGAAAGAATGTTACCAGTTGGTAAGTAACTTGTTCTTCGAATGGATTGTGTCCTCCAAAGTATTCCATATCTTTGACAGACTCCCAAAGCAGTACCAGAAAATGGAGGAGAGAAAAGAATTTAGAGTACCCAATCAGATGGCAGAATAAAGAATTGCCTTACAAAAGGCCATATCTTGACCATGAAGTGTATCAAGGGAGTAATGTTTAACAAAGGTGTGGCTAGAAGCCCATGTGGCTGCATCACAAATGTTCCGAATTAGAACTCCCCTCTGCAGGGCTGTAGCCATGCCCCTAGTGGAATGAGCTTGCAACTCATCAGCGGGGTCCTTACCCGCCAAACGGTAACATTCAGTAATGGTAAGGATAATCCACTTGGACAAGGCCTGTTTTGTAACAGCCTGGCCCAATCAATGACCAGCATACCCCACAAAGAGTTGATCGTCCACTCTGACCCTGGACATCCTAGAATTCTTTTTCTTTTTTATTAGGTTTTGAATGGTTGTATCCAAAATTTCAATCTTTAAACATTTGATCCTAGGTCAATTGCGATACAAGACTGATTTTTCTTTCCTTATTTACAAAGAAATAGGTCTACTTTCAATATTCTCTCCCAGGTGAGGTGTTCCCCATATCGATCAAGGTCAGGGTGTAGGTGTTGTAGGATCGTGCGTCTTTCTTGACTTAATTTCGGGCACAGCAGCAGTAGATGTTTAGTTGTTCCAATGGCATCGGGATTTGCACAAAAACGGCAAACTGCCTCTTTGGCCGTTATCATCTTTCTGGCTAGGAGCAATTCCTTCGATGGCAAGATGTTTAGCCTGCACCTTAAGAGCAGATCTCTCAAGTAAGGTGAAGGAAATTTTGTCAAATAGCCCGGTAGTTCATTGACCATTGGACGCTCCCAGGTGATAGGCAGACACAGCTTACTCTGTTGTTTTTGTTCAATAGTTTCTATCCAGTCTCTTATCAAGATAGCCTTTTTTTACCTTATTTGGGTTGTTCTTTAGACTAACACAATCAGTTCCCAGATTTATCAGGTACTCTTTACAGCGATCTTTCCATCTTGAAAGGTTTTTGTGTTTGTTTGCAACCATCCCTTTTAAGACCTCGAAAGGAGCAGGAGGGTTATCGATGATACATTTCCGAAACATTGATAGAGACTTCCAGAGTACAACTGATGTTAGAGATTGCAGTCTTAATTCGAATCGTATCACCGCAGCAGAGACAGCATTTGGTAATCGCAGGATTTTCCTCCAGAAGAAGGCCTCACAAATCTCCCAAGTTTTCCAAGAAAGAGTTAGGAGTGATTCCACTCCATAGGTTATCACAGGCATTACCTTTTGCCTGAAGAAAATGACAATTGGTTTCAGGGAATAAGTTCCATAGCGATGGTAAAGTGCTCTCCCTTGATTTGTCAGTTTAGCTAGTTTCTCCCTTATTAACGTGTAATGGCCTAATTCATTGATGTTTTTATTGATACAAATTCCTAAATAGAGAATGGACTCTACTGATTCCAGCGGCCGATTGTGTAATGATGCCCGCTCCCGGGGAGCCGGTTCAAGCCCTGCGTCCCCGAAAGCGGACATCCAGTCCCCAAGGAAAGACCCAGCAACCCCATATAGGGGCCCTTTGGACAGTGTCCTGGCGCCTATGGTGCCATGCTCATAAAAGACATCAGTCCTGGCGTAGGCGGCAGGCTCATTATGGGAGTGCTTGGGTGCACTTACCTGATGCAGACCATGCTGCAGGATCCCGGCCTCCTTGAGGCCTGAAAGGAACTACTTTACCTGTGGGACTAATTTACCATCCGGGCGTGGTCGGGGAAGGATACATACCTGATTGGAGGAAGGATACATACCTGGAACTTCTTCCAAGGCTATTTAAACTCCACCCGAACAGCCACACGTGCTTCGCGTTGTTCTGCATCTAGCAGCTGGACGCTCACCGTGTCTGCTCCTGCATCCTTACTTCTGCCACGCCGGCCAGCATCCTGGATCACCTGCAAAGGAAGAGAAGAAGAGAACAGAAGAAGGAAAAGTCCTACCCTGCTAAATCCGCATCCCGGAGACATCTCGCCGACAATCCTGAAAAGGAAGACTTTTATTTAAAAGCTCATCGCGTCGATCGCTGCAGCGCCGCATTCCACTCACCTTTACAGGGCGCCTCCATGTTCAGCAGCGATCATCCGGATTCGCAGTCACGCCCCAGCGCCTAGGGAGAAAAAGGCAAGAACAAAAGGTGAGAGAGAGAAGGGAATAAGGAAAGCTAAATCTCCATGTTAAGACTTACCTGTTGATTCATTCCCTCTTCATTTCGGGTCCGCGCCGCATCCTGGCATTTCCGGACCCCGGCCCCTAAGGGGGAAAAAAGGACATCAGCATTAATGAGCGAATGAAAAGACATTATCAAAAAACGCTCATTAAAGACTTACCTGATTTCTACAAGGATTTCACCTCTCATCTCGGGTCGGTGCCTGTTCCCCGGCATTCCGTACCCCGGCCCCTATGGGGAAAAAGACACTAGCATTAGTACATTAATGCATGGACACAAGGGGAACCTCTTATCAAAAAACTTACCTGGAAGCCAAGCAAGTTTGGTTCTCACCAATCCGAAAATCCAGTGAAGTAACTGGGTACCAACGCGCCCCTGCATCAGAAGCAGGATGGAGAGCTCGTCCTTCCAGGCCCTAAGGTGAGACGCTACGGGGAATCACAGAAGGGTTTCGAGGAGGGTGAGAGGGGAAAGCGGGAGGCCAATTGCATTACCCCGCAGACAGTTAATCCCCTATTTTCGCCTACAGAAGGATACTTCTGCGAGCCAGACAAGCCAGATTTGGGGGCCCGGTCCAGTCCGTCTTCCGAACCCTGCGCATCACCTTAGAAGAGGTCACAGCAGCGCGAACCAGGCCAGCGCCTCCGTGGGAGTCAGGTGAGCGTTAATTTTCCATATGTAAGGTGCCCCTCTACCTATGTTGGTTCCTTGGGCTGATTGCATAATCATTATCTTTGACTTGTTGATGTTAATTTTCATGTCCTTGCTATCCAAATATGTTTTGAATGCATTCAGCCTACGATGTAGTCCGATTGGTGTTAAATCAACAAAAACTAGATTGTCTGCATATAGGATCCATGGAATTTTGTCATCTTCAATTGTTGGAGGAAAAGCTCCAATTTCGTTCTGTGAGCTAATGTTTAATGTTTAATGGATTTATATTGCGCACCTACGGACCAAGGGCTTGAGGGCGCAGACATAACAAAGGACAATAAGAATACAACATATACAAAGATAACAAAAGAGCAAAACATAGGAATAATAAACCATATGATCATACAGATGACTGACTTTGCGGACAAAAAAATCAAAGAATTAGATTACAGTTCGAAGGCCCTTTGGGCAGGTATTTGCAGCGTCTGAGATACGCCGGTAAAGAGCTCTTCCCACAACCAACTAAAATACAGTCACTGTTGGGGGAGGAGCACCATTCACTCAGGTCCAGCCTTTTAATAATCAGTAAATCGTCCAGTCTAACTGCACCCGGACCTGTTCTCTGGCGCAGCCATGCAAGAGTCTTATGTCGCAATGCTTCTTTGGACTCGATTCCAGTTGATTTCTGAACATTGGTAATAATAACATTTCTCTCATCCATTACAAAGTCGGGAGAGTTCGAATGTTTTAGCCGTGGCATTTGTGCTTTTTTAATTTGAAGATTGCGTGATAATATCCTTTTCCATTTAGAGTTCAGGGCTAAGGGCTGATTAGCTGCTTTAAAGTCACCACTTGACTTTTGTGAAGGTAGCGATGGATCAATTTCCTGAGTAGGGTCTATGTTAGAGGCTTTTACTCTTTCCTTTTCTGGCAGAGGTGGTTCATAGTATCCCAAAAGGGGTTTGATGACTACAACCGTTTGCGTAGCCTGATCAATCATTTTCTTTAATATGGGAGTTTGGCAGGCGATGTTGACCCTCAACACCGGATCAAAAGAGTCCTTGCTAAGAGGGTCCTGGGTCTGAGAAGAGGCATTTACCTTCGAGGGCAGAGAAACCACTACCCAGTCGTTTAAGGCGTCCACTAGCAGACTGAGCTCAAAAGGTTCCTTACAGAGGATAAGCTCTTTAGCAATGTTGGCCATGAGCTCAGGCCATTCGGGGGATACAATATGCTCTGCTCAGGTTGTGAAGCATCCCTCCCTTCAGTAACAGGAAATGATAGAATAGGAAGTGTCTCAGAACTTGTAGCTAGTGGAACATTTACAATTAGCACTGACTCCCTCTCATCTAAAGGGCTGAGCGAGCCGCCCAGTAACACATGTCCTGGGTGGTTTGCCTTCACAGAGGATTTATCCGTAATCTGTGTTGACTCTGATGCCTTACAGGGGGGGTAGATATCTTAGAAGGGGGCATTTTAGTGGCTAAAGGTTTGTTCTGGTGGTGCTGCGCTCTTGGTCTTCTGCGTTTACCAGACGCTAAGACCTCAAGTGCTTGATCACTATTAGCTACTGGGAGAAAGGTCATGGGGCTCCCTGGGCCCCCTGACTCCCCCATACCTGGGTTTGCTAATGGCTTAATGCCCGTTTTCTTGGAAGCAGCCATCCTGCTAAAATATATAAAGTGGACGTACCGTTACAGGAGTAAGAGGCCGCAGGGTATAGGCTTTCCTTGCCTGTTCACCCCTCTAGCTCCAGCAGATTATGCCAAGTTTAATTAGGCCCTTCAACCCCGGTGATGTTCTGAAGATGCGGCCACCGGCAGAAGCACAGCCGCCGCTGCAGGTGTCAGCACAACCGCTAATCATGTCCGCCAGATAAAGTACAAACAAGAAAGGCGCAAGGGCACATCCTTGCTTGATTCCCCCGAAGTGTTCTTATTTTCTTAGTAAGAGTACCATCTCTGGAAAGTTGGATTTGAATTGAGGTCTCTGAACACAGGGCTTGGATTGCTTCCAAGAGATCGACCGGGCACCCCCATTTCTCCAACTTTTCCCCAGTCGATCTAGATTGATACAGTCAAAAGCCTATTCCAGGTCAATAAATCCCAAGTAAACCTTGGTCCTTGTTTCCAGGGCCTTTGCTTTCAACAAATTTAAGATGAATAGGTTAAAGGTGGTATCCACTCCACTGACAAAGGCTGATTGTCTCTTATCAAGGTAATGTCCTTGTAGAGCCCATTTCTTCAGGTCCCGTAGCAGTACCGAGGCAAAGAGCTTGCCTAAAGAGTCCAATAGGGCTATGGGCCTATAGTTCCTAGGATCACTACGGTCTCCCGTTTTAAAAATGGATAACACGACAGCTTCTTTCCATGTCGATGGGATTGTTTTGGTTTTTACTATGCGCTCAAATAGTAAATTGATGAACTTTGCCCATTTGTCTTTTTTTTCTTTTAGGATTTGGTTGGAGATACCGTCTGGGCCAGCTGCCCTAGATGTACTTATCTTACCAATCATTTCGTGGATTTCTACAAAGTCGAAGTTAAACGACCATGATGGATTGGCCATAGACTTTGCTAGGTAAGCCGGGGTCTCTGTTTTTGCAAAAAGGGAAGTATAGTGTTTGACCCAACTGGCTTCTGAGACTTGATTTGTTCCCACTGCAGGTTGGAAATCCTTTCTGTTATTGATGATGTCCCAGAGATATCTTGGGTTGCAGGAGTTGATGGGTGCAAGCATTTTCTCTCCATCTAGTTGCAATCAATTGGCTCTTGTCATCTTAAGCCAATTTTTATAGGTTTGTTTACATTTTCTTATTGCTTCCTGATTTCCTGGGGAGAATTGTTTCCGAAGATGCCATAACTGTGCTCGATACTCTTTTCTTTTTTCTACCACAGTTTTGTTGCAAGTGTGGTTAGTTTTTATTTCGTCAAACTTCTTTGAATTTCGTCAAACTTCTTTGTTTCATTTGGTAGTCCATCAGGAGCCAGCCATAGTTAACTTCATCTGGATTATTAGATGCCTGCCTCGTATAACCCTATATTAGGTCAACTACGTTCCTTTACTTTATTCTGATTCGGTTTCTTCCCCAGCATACTTCGTTGGGGGTGATTTTAATTGGCTCTTGAGCCTTTCCAACGAAGATTGCTTCTATAATGAGGAGTGCATGGTCACTATAAGCTTGCTTTTTTACTTCAAAAGATTTGATAAAGACCCATAGGTTATTTGAGACAAAGCAATAGTCCAGACATGCACTAGTTTTTTAACAGAACCAGGTATCGGCACCTCTCAAGTCACCTTTAGTGGCTCCATTAAGCCTCCTCATGTAGCAACTCTCCATGAAAAGCTTCCATCTTTGTTCTTTTTCGCCTATAGGGATTAGGCTCTTGCTTTTGGCATTATATTTGAGAAGTTTGATGTTCAAATCGCCACATAGGGCAATAAGTTGTTCCGGTTCCTCAATCATGGATTTGTCGATTATGTTCTCAATTTTCGCTATGAAGTTATTGTTCAGCCGTTTGTTATCACTCCAGTAGACATTAATTAGGAGGATGGCAGCTTCCCTTGCTTCTAGCGTTAACTTCATTTTCAGCATTTGTATAAGAGGGCTCAGTGTTAGATGCTCAATTATCCGAACTCCTTTCGTCAGTTTTATCAATGTTAAC
Source organism: Ambystoma mexicanum (assembly GCF_040938575.1). Lineage (NCBI taxonomy): Eukaryota > Metazoa > Chordata > Amphibia > Caudata > Ambystomatidae > Ambystoma > Ambystoma mexicanum. The sequence goes on along the minus strand of NC_090924.1, from coordinate 122,965,758 downwards.
AAGCCTGCAAAAGGGCGACCAATAGCTCCCTTTTTAGCTGGATTAATAAAGACCTCATATCCCTCACATAGTGGTTTCTCTTGTAACCAAGTCTCTTGTAGACAAATTATTTCATAGGCGCTTAAGAAGTTATCCGCGCATGAGAACAGATGATTAAAGCCACGAGTATTCCATGACGCTATATGCAGGCTTGTTTCCTGGATCTTTGTGCTAGCCTAATTTTTCTTGGCTGTTAGATCCTTAGCCATCCACGCCCAATCGTCACCATTGAGAGATGGTTTTTCCTGACATATCTTAAGGTTTCTCGTCGATCTGGAATTGTCGATCGTAAACCTATATTTCTTTCCTTCACTTCTTGAGGGTAGGGTCGTCTGTTCCTCTTTTTGTTTTCCATTTTGAGTCCTGGGATCCTCTCGTATATTCCCCTTTTTTTCTGTTAGGGGACCCCCCCTTTGGCTCCTTGCTTTGGTCGTGCTGTTTTTGCTGATGTTTGTTATTAGGCCCTTCAGCCTGGGCCTGACTTTTTTCTGGAATTGAAGGAGTTCTTTTCTTCCCACTTTGTCCTTTTGAGGTCTTCTTTCCTTCTCTGAGCCGCCCAGAATCGGGTGAACTGTTGTCCTTTTTCCACTCCGATAGCTCATAGCCCATGTTCTGGAGCTTTATTTTCATCTCTAGGGAGAGCTTCTTTTATCGTTTGTCCTCACATGCAGAATGACTAGGTCCATTTTCTTTTCTTTTGGAAATTCTACTATCACAATGTCATTTGAGGACAGAATTCTGAGCATTGGAATCTGCCAGAATGTGGTCATCACAGTTTCTCGATTTAAGATAAATCCTTCAGGACTCCTCGAAGTTTTTTCAAAGTGTAATTTCAAAGCTTTTTCGCTTCTACAATCGACTTTCTGCTTCAAGGGACTGGACTTTCTTTTTTTAGTTCTTTGATCCATTTCATCAATTTTCTCCTTATTTTTTGGTTTGAATGTGACTGCCTTAACGTTGGGGGTTTCGCCATTAGAACACTTTTTTCTTTTTCCGTCCAATGTTAAGAATGGCTCGGCAGCATGAGGGGCTGCATCTATTAGTTGGTTTGGTGTCAACTGGACATCTTACTTAACAGGATTCCCTTGTTTAGCCTTCAATGTTTGTTCGAGGACTGGGGAAAGTGAAGATTGTTCGTTGATCCTCACCTTGTGTCTTTGATTTGCTGGATCATCTAATTGCTCCCAATCTGCTGAATTGAAGCTGTTCCAAGTGTTTTCCTCTTCCTTATCTTGCATGACTTCAATTAGGTCACTTAGGCAGGCGTCTGATGCAGAATACTCGTTCAATGCCTTTCCAATCTGGGGCACTGTTAGTTGGTCATTTTCATCTTGTTGTCTTGTGATAAGTGCCAATTCCTTTCTTGATCTTTTGGCACATTGAGTTGTCTCCAAATATGGTGGAGTCCTTATGTTCCTTAAAAAGGCCCTTGAGCCATGCTGCTCTCGGGATCCAGTTAAGTTTTTGGATTTCTTCCCCCTTTTTTGTTCAAGTTGGGAATCCTGTGGATGGGCTTGGCTCGCCCCGCCATTAAAGATAGAGAACCTTGTGTTCCGAGGGAGTTCCCCTTCAGCCCCCATTGGACAGGCCCCTTCGTTTTTTTCGTTAGCATTCTGGTTTGCTATTCCTTTTGGGTCTGAGCCCTTGAGGTTCTTGGCCAGCTTGAGGGGTCCTTTTTTTTCAACAATGTCGATTGACTGGCTTTATCTTGCCTTGCTGATTCCATACTTTCCTCCTCCGAGGATTTAGCATCTGACGGGGCATTAATGATGGCACTGGCCTCCTTGTTTTCTAATTTCTTATTGGCATCCATATTTAAATGATGAAATGTCCTCATCCACTTACAATCCTCAAGGATTGCTTCCATGAGTAAGGACTGGCCATTTGCTTCGTTACGAGCTAGGTCCCCAAGTCAATTTTGCCATAGCCTGGATTGATCATCTTCATAGTTAAGCCTACTCTCAACTGATGTTGAGAATCGCTCCAGTGTAGCAATTTGTTCTTGTGATTTCAAATTGGCCCGTAATAGGTCTTGCATAGAGTTGTTGATTGATTCGTATAATTTCAAGAATGGGGCCACTGAAATTGGGGGCTGCCATGACAGTGCTATGCAAGTGAGTAGAGGTTTCCATCCAATCCTTTCGGTGGAGAGCCTCCCATTTGCCAAATTGACGGTCATCCAAGGTTGTCATGTCGGGTACAATGCAGTCACTCATATTTTCTGAAATTTGAGTGCTCTTTTTCGGATTTACCGAGAAAGTGTCCATCTTTGGGGGGGCCTTATCAAGAGCTGCAATTGTGTCCTTTACAAATGATAGGCTTCTCCTTTTTTCCCCCCCCAAGCCATTTTCCCAGTCAGGGCGGCGATGTCTTTGATCAATTTGTCAGCCAATTTAGAATTGCTCAAGTCGCCCGAGGGTGGAGTTGAGGGGAGGTCTTCAAGATGATGGTCTTCCGCTAAAGGGACTTGGGGGGGACTTTGCGCCCTTTTTTTCCCAGGAAGCTCTGGGTAGGTTGCTCTTGTTGGCTGGGTCGAGAGTAGTGGATCCAGTGTGGGTAAATTTCCATTGCTCCCTTCAAGGGTTTCTTTAGGCATCCTTTCAAAAACTTCTCAGTTTTCCATATCCTCCCAGTCTAATTGGTCAAGGTCTTGGATACTATCTTATTCAGCCCCTCCTAAAGCCTGCTGATCAGGGCTTGAGGGGGATAATAATTGTCAGCTCCATATTATCTGAATTCGTTTTATTATATTGCGGACATATTTCGTTTGGTGTTCCAGGTTGAAGGACTTGAAGATGACATTGTCTTGCCGATAGCTCCGATAGCTCAGGAGCCATATACTGGTATGACTCCTTTAAGGGCTCTGATCGTACTTCTAATGTAGTAGGGCTGCAGTAACCACTGTTCGCCACACCAATGAGGGGGGCAGCGCTCTCCGGCGGCTCCTTCCACACGGGACCAACACTCACTACCAGCATAGGTTCCTGGATAGAGCCACCCGGCACCCCATTCGCCCCCTTTGCTCCAGGTCGGCGGCTCGCCCCCCCACAACCCGAGGGGAGCAGGGCACGGAGCTACGCTCACATTCAGCTCTAGGCAGGGGCTCTCCCTCCCAGCCTCGCTCCTCCAATGTGGCGGCACTACAGCTCCCGTGCTGCATCGTGGCACGGAGGGGGTAGGCGCTCGTCCGTGGCTCCGGCCGCACAGGACAGGCACACTCTGGCGGCGCTGCACCCGGGGTCAAACCGCTAGTGCCAGCGGGCACCAATTCTGTCCCGTCGGCGGGGACTGCCTCCCAAGGAACCCCAGGAGGAGCAACGGACGCGGGGCAGAGCTGACCCACAACGCCAGGTAAAAGCCCCCCATTGTGATGTAAGGGTGTCCTTTGGAGCAAGTTAACTAGGTGTTGGTTGAGTTCAGGGGTTGGGAGTGGTGGGCTAAATAAAACTGCTCTAGATTGGAGTGCTGGGGATTCACCTCATTTGATTCCCCCAAACCCCTTAACGTTCTTAGAGGCTCCATTTGAGTCTATAATTTCCGCCTCATACCTCCCAGAGTTTTCAATGGACTGTGAATGCAGGGGCTGTTTGTCCTAGGGCGTAATAGTAGGCGATTTGGGCCAGAATGTCAATCGTGCTTTTTTTAAGGGAGAGTTGGTTGGATTTAACGGGGTAGCAGTAGTCAGCAGGGATTGGCAACGTTGTCTCACCTGCTGTCTTGTGTGGGAGCCTCCAGCACTCCCGGTTTCACTGATCACCTCCCGTTGAGTTGAGTTTGATTTCTTCATTCAAAAGGAGCAGGTTTCTTTCTTCTCTGTTCAAAGACCGCTGTATACAAGGACCCCGAGCCCACCAAAGAACACCAAGAACACCACTTGCCAACCACTTTCGCGGTGTCGGCTGGTTTTGTAGGAAATCTTCCAGCAGGCACCGGGTTTCCAAGTCCCACCTCCAGGTGGACTTAAAGGAGCAGGTAGCATGTAGCAGTTAGCAGGTAGTGGAAAGCCAGGCAAGTCACCAAGAACACCACTTGCCAACCACTTTCGCGCATCCTAGAAATGTAAAATCTCAGAGCTCTCCTAGGATCCAACCTATGGAGTCGCTCCTCATCCTTTCAAGGATGAGGAGGAGGATAGAAAGAAGGAAGAACCACTTTCTGGCTCAAATGAAATTCAGACACTACCTTAGGTAGAAAGGATGGACGTACCCTCAGTACAACCCTATCATTGTGGAACACAGTAAAGGGCGGCTTAGATAAAGTGCCTACAATTCACTCATTCTGCGAGCGGAAGTAACCGCAAACAAGAACAACGTCTTGAAAGACAACAACCTGAAAGGACAAGAGTGCAAAGGCTCAAACGGAGCACGCATAAGGAATTTCAAAACCAAATTCAGATCCCAAACCGGCACCTGGAAAGGGGACGGCGGGAACACATTAGTAAGGACTTTAAGAAATTGTAAAACCAAAGGAATCTTAAAGTAAGAACATTTTTCAGACAAGCGCTTCAAGATATACAGCGCCGCCAGGTAACCTTTAATGGTACCCACTTGAAGGCCGCTGTGGGCCAAAGAAAGTAAGAAAGACAAAACCATGGGAACGGAACACTGAAAAGGATCAAAATGTTGTCCTCTGCACCACGCGTGAAGGTTGAGGGTCCTGACCGCTGGATGGGGAACCCGACCCCGACCCCCCCTTCCCTCGCACGAGAGCAGATCCTCTCAGTAGGGAAGACGACAGGAGGGCAGATGGACATTTCTAGAAGGTCCGGGTACCACGCTCTCCTGGCCCAATCCGGAGCAATGAGGATCATGTGGGATCCGAACCTCCGTAACCTCCTTAACACTTGAGGAATGACAGGGACTGAAGGAAACACGTACAGCAGTGGGAATGACCAATCCACCACAAATGCATCTCCTAAGGCTCCTATCGGAAGAAATTCCCTTGAGCAGAATCTCTTGCAATTCCGGTTGGCACTGGTGGCGAAGAGATCCACTTGTGGGGTTCCCCAAAGGGCAAAGATCTCCAGAAGGACTTCCTGAGCCAACTCCCACTCGTGAGAGATTGTGCTCTGCCTGCTCAGAGCGTTCGCCGCCGCATTGTCCTCTCTGGCCAGATGAACTGCAGAGAGTGAAATTTCCTGCTGAATTGCCCAGAACCAGAGCTGCATTGCCTCTCTACACAATGGGAGTGACCCTACCCCCTTGTTTGTTGAGGTAATGCATGGCCACTGTGTTGTCCATCATGATCAGGATGGTCTTCCCCCGCACAGACAGCAGAAAAGCCTTCAGGGCCAGCCCGATGGCCCTCAGCTCTAACAGGGTGATGTGGAGTTTGGACTCCGACGGAGACCAACGACCGCTAGCAGTCAAGTCCTTAGCATGAGCTCCCCATCCTGTGAGGGAAGCGTCCGTCACTACTGTCACCTCTGCCCATGGTTGCCAAAACGGTTCCCCCTTCATCAGGTTCCCCTGCTTGGCCCACCACAAAAGATCCTGGCTTCTGGCACCAGAAAAAAGCAGGATGCCATGAGGCCGAGCAACCTTAAGAATTCGAAAGCCGGCAGACTCTGGGCATGTTGAAACTTGAGAAAACAAGAGTCCCCAATAGGCTACCTATTGATATCGCATTAGGGTGGGGAATTCAAACTAACACTAGGTGACTGCAAGAATGTGAAACATATACCACAAGATGGACCAAAGGTTTGGTTTACAAAAATATACTTCAGTTTATTTATCATACATAATAAAGAGGACGCAAAAAGGTCTGTCTTCTAAAAAGACATGTGACGACATAAAACACAATATGGTAATGAACAAAGATTTAGTTCTACAACCACGAAAGGGCTGATTAGCATGTTTATGTCTCAATCAAGCACATCAATGATTCAGGTGATGTTAGTAATCAAAGTGGGTGACTTCAACTAATATCGAATACAATTGATTCTCAAGGAAAAGCCCCACATTTTTAGAAGACAGACTGTTTTGCGTCCTTTTTATTATGTATGATAAATAAACTGAAGTATATTTTTGTAAACCAAACCTTTGGTCCATCTTGTGGTATATGTTTCACATAAGATGAATTCTTGCAGTCACCTAGTGTTAGTTTGAATTCCCCGCCCTAATGTGATATCAATAGGTAGCCTATTGGGGACTCTTCAGTCCTCTCCCAATGAGCCCCTAACAAAAAAGAGGATACACCTTGCTCTGATGTTCTCCATGTTGAAACTTGTTCACCATCTGCACAATGTGATGAGCCCTTACCCTGGGAGGCGAGCACTTCCCCAAGGATGTCTCCAACGCAGCCCCGATGTACTGGAGCTGTTGGGAAGGTGTCAGATGCGACTTCTTGAAATTGAGGGAGAAGCCCCACTTGTGGAGGGAGCGGCAGGTGAGACCAAGGTGAGCCAATGCTTGCTCTGGAGAGCGCGCAGAGATCAGCCAGTCGTCCAGGTAGGGGAAGATGTGAATCCTCGCCCCCTCGCCTTAGATAGGCTGCCACCACAACCATTAGCTTGGTGAAGACCCCCGGGCGGAGGTCAATCCGAATGGCAGGACCCGAAACTGAAAGTGCAAGTCGCCAGCCGCGAACCTCAGGTACTTTGTTTTTGGGATGAATCGGCACATGAAAGTAAGCATTCTGTAGGTCCAGAGACACCAACCAATCCTGAAGGTGAAGGGCCTATAGAACTTGAGAAAGAGTAACCATCTTGAACTTGTCCTTCCTGAGAAGTTTGTTCAACCAACATAAATCCAGGAAGGGTCTCAATCCTCCTACTTTCTTTGGAATAAAAAAATATGGGGAATACCAACCCTTGTTCCTCTCCGCTAAAGGCACTAGTTCTATAGCGCCTTTCTCTAGCAGGGTCAGGATTTCCTGCACAAGGAGCAGATCTGGAAGCTTCAAAGAGAGATTCCCTGGTGGATTGTCATGAGGCCGCTTTTGGAAAGGAAGGCAGTAACTGTGGGCTATTGTATCCAGAACCCACGCTTCCAAAGTAATGGCTCGCCATTCGTCGAGATGCTGAGACAGCCTGCCCCCAACCGGCGAACCATGGGACATGGCCTCATGACTGTTTTGGAGCGGCTGCGGCAACGCCTGAAGGCAACGAGGCAGCTGCTTCTGCAGCTTTTGCACCTCTTTTTCCCCAACCACCACAGGTACTTTTCGCTGACTCCTGTGACTGGCGGCTCCTCTCATTCTACCACAGGAGGAGCAGTAATGAAAAGAACCTCCCCTCCACTGCTCTCCCCTAGGACGAAAAGGCAGAGGTTGACGCACAGCTGCGCTCAAAGATTTTCCCGCAGCTTTCGAGGTCTGCAACCTCTCAAGGCTCTCATCAGCCTCGCCGCCAAACAAATCCGTGCCATCAAAGGGCATGTTCAAAAGACGGGCTTGCACATCCGAAGCAAAAACTGACTTTCGCAACCACGCAAACCTGCATATCATAGTGCTCGCAGCCATGGACCTGCTAACACTGTCGGCCCTGTCCAAACCAGACTGAAGGGATTTATACATGGCATCCTTGCCATCTTGCACGAGAGCAAGGAACCCATCCCTTTCTTCCCCCTCGGGAATATGCTCAGCCGCTAACGAAACACAATTCCACAGGGTGTGTGAAAATCTTGCCAAGGCACAAGTGGAGTTGGCTGACTTCAATGCCATACTCCCCACAGAAAAGACCTTGCGTGCCCAACCGCCAAAGCGTTTGTCGCCCCCATCAGGAGGGATGGTAGGGTACGCCGCCTGGCTCGAGGTGGCCATAGCCGCCTGAACCACCAAACTCTCGGGAGTGGGGTGAGATGAAAGGTAGCTAGTGTTGCTACCAGAAAGGCGGTATTTTTTGGTTAACGACTTGGTAACAGCCGGAAGAGATTACGGAGACTCCCAAGCAGCCACCACCCTTTCCTGTAATGTCAGATGAAAAGGTAACACCGGGTCAGAGGACGGACCTTGATCTAAAATATCCGTTAGATCATCTTGCACAAAATCTTCAGGAGGACCGGGCCAGGCCAGATACTCCGTGACCCTAGCCATGAGCCTCCTATAGGACAACTCAGCATGAGCCCCAGGCTCAGGCCTGCAGAATTCCACTTCCGGAGAAGTGTCCAAACCACTGGCATCATGAAGAGTTTGCCCCAACTCTTCCAACTGTCTGTCTCCTGAAAAGACAGGCGCTACATCAGGCTCAACAGGGTCCCGATCGAAGTCTGACCCCTCCTCCTCCTCATATATGTCATCCAGAATGAGATAAAAACCCTGCTTCGGGACAGAAGAGGGTCTGGAGTCCACCATCAGCCTTACAGACTTAGATGTAGCCTTCCTAGGAGGATCCACAGCATCAGGGACCTCCATCGTTAAATTTCGGGCAAAAATACCCAAAGGCGTCGAAGGTGCCGAAGGCATCGGCGTCGAGAGTGCCGACGGCTTTGGCGTTGAGAATGGCGCTGAGGGCTGGAACGAAGGCACAGCTTCGACGTCGGTATCCGACGGACACAGCGCCGATGGAGTCGACGCCGCCCTTGAGCCCTTGCCCAGGTTCTGCGGTCTCGCTGGAGACGAGGTCCGAGACCGGGAAGCATGTCTCTTGCGACTATCCTGAGCCTTGTCTGAACAGGACCTCGAAGGTTCCCAATGAGCGTCGCATCGCGAGGACCCGAGCCTGAAGGTGTGCGAGCCACGGTACGAGAACGTTCCTTGCCGGCTTTTTCAGAAGGCGCGGACAGAACAGGTGCCATGCGATTGAAAAATCGCCAACATCTGCTCCCCAAAAGCAGCCCATTCCTCTGAAGTCGAGGACTTGGTCGGACAAGTCACTTTCCTCACAGCACCATCCTTCGAGGAGGATTGGGAAAGCGACCGGTGACGGGGCGCTTCCTAGAATGCCGAGACAAGGAGGACGAATGACGGGAACCACTCCGGGACCAACACCCCCCAGGTCTTCTCCCAACGCAGAGAATCACCCCTCGAATCGTCAGTGGACATCCCCTTGGGCTTATATTTACGGGACTTACTGGGTTTAGAACCCCTACCTACCTGAAGCTTTCCCTTACGCTCCCGCAAGTCCTTAGCAGTCAGCGACTGGCATTTGGAACAGTCGTCCGAGTCGTGACTCTCGCCCAAGCACCACAAACAAATGCGATGTGGGTCGGTTATCGACATTTTAGACTTGCAGTCCCGGCAAGTCTTGAAGCCAGACCGCAGAGTCAGAGGGGTCGAAGAAGAAGACATGTTCACAAGGTAAAACAGGAGGCGCGCCGAGTCTCCGAAGCAAACACGTTTCCGGAAACAAAAACGGAACTGAGGCTACGGGCGCTGTGCGTCCTATATATAACATCCGGTGATGTCGCCCTCGATGGAGGCCTTCGAGGGACATCGACCCGACGCCATCGACGCAAGATGCCCTCTGCCGAAAAGGTTTCCGAACTACACAGCTGTGGACATTACATGTCAAAGATTTGTAATAAGTTGGAGGACACAATCCATTCGAAATACCCCTTTTGAGAAACAATTGTTAGCCTGTTATTGGGCCTTAATAGACACTGAACAAATGACTGTGGGTCATAACATTGTTATTCGACCAGAAATACCTATTATGCAGTGGGTGCTTAGTTCTCCAAAAACATACAGAATTGGACATACTCAAGAAGCTAGTGTCATTAAATGGAAATGGTATATACAAGACCGTGCCAAACCTGGTAAAACGGGTGTGGCGAAACTGCATGAGCAAGTGGCAGGCGTGCCGCTGATTGATCTCGAACCAGAGGGTGAGATAATAGTGGAGAATTCTCCAGTTACTTGGGGGATCCCATATGGAGAATTGCCTGTTGAACAAACTGAACATGCCTGGTTTACCGATGGCGCAGCTAAATATGTGGGGATTGAACGATATTAGAAAGCAGTTGCATACAATCCCAAGACGAAAAAGGTGCTTACTACCTCAGGAAAAGGAAAGAGTAGCCAATTTACAGAGCTATATGCCGTATAACAGGCATTAAAACAGGAATCGCCTGCTACCTGTCATATCTATACTGATTCATGGTCTGTGGCTAATGGTTTGGTAATTTGGCTGCCAACTTGGAAAAAGAATGGATGGAAAATCCACAAAAAAGAATTGTCGGGAAAAGAAATATGGCAAGATATTGCCGACATGCTGATGCATACTACTGTTACTGTATATCATGTAGATACACATTGTGCAACAGATCCATTGGAACAATGGTTCAATTCTGTTGCAGATGGACATGCAATGAGTTAAAATTATGGACTCAAAATCTGAATAAGACTTGGAGGGAATTGCTAAATGGGCCCACCAAAAAAGTGAACATCTCGGAGAGAAGGCTACTATCAGGTGGGTGCAAGATAGGGGAATTAACAACCCATTCAAAGTTGTAAAAACTGTGATTTTACAATGCCCTGTATGTAAACATCAGAAACATTGGTCTATTCCTCACATAACTCATGGGAATCATGGCACTTTAAAACATGGAAAATTACCAGGTCAAATTTGGCAAATTGATTATATTGGCCCTATGCCCATAAGTAAGGGTTGTCAATATGCATGTACAATTGTGGACACATATTCTGGCTATCTAATGGTTTTGCCATGCAAGAGGGCAACTCAATAGAATAGGATTAAATTGCTTGATCAGGTAGCTGTATATTATGGTATCCCATTACAAATTCAAAGTGATAATGGTTCACATTTTAAAGGTAAAATGGTCATTGATTACTGTGTTGATAAAGGGATAGAATGGATTTTTCATGTCGCTTATCATCTGGAAGGATCTTGTCTGATTGAACACATGAACGATTTATTGAAACAACAATTGTGCAAAATTGGTGATGGTACTTTTCGGAGTTGGCGCAAACATTTATTTGAAGCTGTGCACATTTTAAACAACCGTCCCATCGCGAACAGCGAAACTCCATTAATGCGTATGTTGAAGCCAGCCCTGCAAATGAATCCAAACCGTGCACATGAAACTTTGCTTTAGCTCCTTATCGTGCTACTCCAGAATCTGCAGGGGTGGATTTACATGCTAGAGAAGAGATTAGATCACAGCCTAAAGGCATTGCAGTAATTGATACTGCTTTTGCTGTACATATTCCTTCTGCACACATGGGCTTAATTGCTCCTAGATCAGGATTGGCCCTGAAAGGTATCCAAGTATTAGGCGGTATAGTTGACGCAGACTATTGAGGCATCATCAAGGTTATTCTTTTGAATAGTGGTGAAAACATGCTGCCCATTCATAATGGAGATAGAGTTGCACAATTGATTTTGGTACCTGTTAAAATATCCAGTGACTAAAGGTGAACCTCCCACAGCATTGACTGTTCGTGGTGATAAAGTGTTTGGCTCATCTGACACAATAGTTCCTGTTGCAAAGGTATGAGTTGAGAAACCTACTGGTCCGCCCGTGCCTACTGATGTAATCGCATCCGGAGATGATCAACTTGTTTTGGTTATGGAACCTGGCAAAAAAGATATGGATGAATATCCCAGCTGACAAATGTTATTTACGTGAGTGATCTACTTCACTGATATCTTCCTTTTCTGAAATTATGTTTTAGCTCCTTAGTGTATTGAGTGCTTTTGTGCGGCACGTTGGAGTCCTTTCGGGAGGGTCCGAGGATGTGGCAGGCTTCTCCATTCTGCAAGTGGAGCTGGCATCTGGATCAATAATGAGTCACCGCCTATTACCTACGCACCTGAGGATGCATCTATCGCTATCGGATTGCATTTAGAAAACGGTGTGACCACAAAAACTAAGTTTTGCCTTTGTCTTCTTCAGGAGCTGCTACTCCCTTTTCCCACCATGGTTCTTCTGCTCTTGTCAAACAACCTGGAAATATTTGCGTCTATTTGGCCCAAAGAGTGCTTAACATTTACTTTTGCTTGTCGGATGTGCACAGCTCTGCGGACCTCATTTCTACTTGTTTAGTAGCCATTCCGACGCCCACGTTGATTTTGAAAAATATATTTGGTACACTACACAATGATACTTTGATGCAACATTCGGACATTCAAAATTCGTTTTCGGTGTACGAGTACGTTAAATTCTGCAAGGACACAATTCATAAATATAATATGACTTTTGTGATGCTACATATATTAGAAAATGACAACAATTGAAATTGGATTAAAAAAATGAAGAGTACTGATTTTGGGAAATGATTGTGTAAAAGATATTTTTGAAATGTGCAATGATGTTTCCAACGATATGATATGCAATTTTACTATCGTTACTGCTAGCCACCTGAAGCATGTTAAACTTCCACCTTGTTGGTTATTTTCTTGTGGTAATTTTCCCTATTCCTATATTCCTGCTAATATTTCAGGTGGCCCCTGTGCTTTGACGCGATTTGGTTTGATGATGTACCCGTTAACATCTGCAATTACACGTTCTATGTGTGCTGCTTCATATCATACCTTAACTCCTGATTGCAATTCTAATGTACATTTACTCTCGGAAGCTGAAGTGTTAGCCCTAGCTGTCTCTATTATTGGTGTTTGGGGTGTAGCGGCAGGTACTCATAAAACCATGATTAAGCTTGCTTGTTTAGTAGTTAAAAGGTCTTAATGAAACCTCACAAGGATTAACTGAATTAATATTAGATAATAGACATTTTAGAAAAGCTATTCTTTAGAATAGAGCGGCTAGTGATTATTTATTCTTGAAACATAACTTAGGTTGTGAGGCGATAGAAGGCATGTGTTTTGATTTAGGTGATAATTCCCACTCTACTCAGAAGCATATTAAGAATATCAAAGGTCTAGTTGCGAAAGTAAGACAAGATCATTATGAAAACTGGTGGGAATATTTATTATCCTGGATTCCTGAATCATTACGTTCTGCTTTATTTTGTTTTTTTGGTATTATTATAGTTTTAATTGGTCTTTGTTGTGTTATTTCATGTATTCCTAACATATGGAGAATGATTTATGGATTTTGGACTTCTTCTGAACAACATACTGGTTATGGTAGTTGAGTATTCAAGGGGTGGAGTGTAATGCTAGTGAACATGAGCCAAAATAACATGGCGTTGATGCGCAGCCGTTTTGAACACTCATCTACCAATGCAATAATAAAGTCTGTGCTTCCGCGGGCCTCACAGAATGAGCAAGTAGCAGAGAAAGCAGAGCAAGGTCACATAGATATTTTGTAAGCGGACCGTCTACGGAGAATAGTTATTGTATTGTCCAGTGAAGGACGATTACAGAAGGGGAGTTGGAGTGCACTGCAGCTGCACGATAAGGGGTCTGGAAATGCATGCAAGTAGACGAGGGCTGGGTTTTTCCACTTCCAACTGGATTTTTCCACCCTCTGTCTCTTCGACTTGTGATCTGCCTTTCGGTCGAGGGTAGAAAGCAGTCAGAGGGGGAGGGGATACCCAATAAAGGAGATGGCATCACAGAAAGGTGGTTGTTGGATGTTGAACCCCGGGTGTTGCAGTCTCGCTGAAAGGGAAGACGCTCCGCTTTAGACACCATGGACCGTAGTAATCTCTTTGTCTACCTGCCAAGGGACTAAGCACTGTTGTTGGGTGACCAAGATGAAGTTTTTCCCTCCCTCATGGATCACAGTGATGCAACTTATATTCTGATCTATCTATCTATCTTTATCTGTTTGTATGTATTGGTGTTATATTGACCTTTGGTGTGAATAAAAGCCTATAATGAGCCATTTTTATAACCTACTGTGATGTGTACATGTTTCTTCTGCTAGTCTGAGTCCAATCACTTATTATTGCGAGAAGGGGCTGGGGAGACGCAAGTGTTTGTGTTCTTCCCTTAGGGCCAAATATACGGAATACACTATGTTACTTACAGCTGAGAAGCGTGATGCTGGACCTGTGCTGGGGCGACTCCCTTCGAAGACCGCTCACTCCCTTTGAGCACACCCTGAGTGAATGTCACGACTCTAGAGTTTCGATAGCACACTTGTACGTCGCACTAATCACTAGGGGCCACCTACCACAACCATGCACAAAGGCCAAATGGGAGACAGAGCTAGGGTTGCAAGATTGCCCGGACAAGTTTTTCCTGGGGTTGCCGGAATAGGCATTCAGCCACTCAGGTTTTGTTTAGTTAAAAGTTGACACTTAGGAATGTGTCCTAAAAAGAGATTTGATTCCTGCTTGTATATTCATGCAGTATGTATGTTTTTTTGCTTACCTTGGATTGTTTTTAAGTGAACTCTGTCAATTGTAAGTTGGTAATAAAATCAATAAAATCATGTTTAAAAAAAAAGGCTGAAGACCTATCTCTTCAATCTTCCCCCTGAAGGACTTCTAGATTGCCTTCTCCTCTCATTGTTCCCCTGTCCATTCGGTGTTGTCTCTATGTGCGCCCTGAGGCCTGTTATATAAAAAATAAAAAATTCTAACAAATAAATAAATGTGATTTCTTCTGTAAAGTACTTGAATTACAATGTAATGAAACCAGCTTAATTTGTATAGCAATTATTTATTGATATTGAGGAGGGGTGCTGTCACACGACACAGAGGTGTAGTTTGGTAGTGACGTGTGCCAGTCAGGGGGCGCATTCAAGTGTTTTGCCCTGGACACCAAGTTGACTAACCCTGAACCGAAGTACAGTTATTTGAGAAACTAACTGAAAGCAAGAAGGTAGAGTTCCTACAGCCAAGTTGGAAAGTGATTGGAAAGCTAAAAGTTGCACGCTTAACCTGGAAGTCAAAGTTTCTCGACACCTTTGAACAAGAAACTGAGGAAACACAGAATTCTAGAACTCGAAGTTTAAGTTCCTAACTCTTTTTGATAACAAGACTGCGAAGAGACCCATTGAATTCTGAAACCTGGGAGAGCAGATTAATAAAAGTAGCCCTAGTTCTCAAAAGCCCCAAGGGACAAAAGACAAAAACTCTGGCTACCAAATAGATAAAGTTCTGGACCATCTGACACACACATGAAAAATAAAGTTTTCTAAGCTACTCTTTTGTTTATTTATATTTTAGAACAGGTGCTGCACCCCACATCAAATTATTGTTTTTGAGTGTGCCCATGTTAGTGTGTCCACACAGCATAGCACCATGTGTGGAAGAATTCCGGCAGACTACACTTACCAGCAGACTCGCCAGGCACTTGGCTCTTGCAATAATAACAAAAAAGGCATTTTTTTCTTCTGACTGAAGATAACCGCTTTGGAGATCACATCGGTCAGGTAAGTCGTTTCTATAAACTAATGTATTCTGTAGTTATCTGTAAAGCTAATGTCTCCATTTTCTCCTTCCACAGGTTCTGTGAGGAGAAAGGCTGGTAGCTTTACCCGCTGTCAACAGACCAGACGCGAAGCGCGCATTCCAGCGGAGGTGGGGCTTAAGTAGCTCCCTCTGAAATATGAATAGAATGTGCTGCAATTTGTAAATGGATCTTGCGGCAGACATGTTTAGTGTATGAAATTACTGTTAAACATCACGAGTCTCTATGGAAGCATATGCTGTGAATTGTGTAAATGCCATATGTGCCAGGCTAACACCCACCTTTGACCTGCTGACTGATGAAATGTTCCCTGCCTAGCCTGAATTCCTGAATGAGGACTATGCTCACTGACTGGGATCATGACAGCCCCACACCTCAAAAAAGACCCCTCCCAAGGATGGATCCTCCGGCCCTGGCTTAGTGGGGTGGTTCTGATGAAACTTCTGAAGCAATTTGGGGACATGAATATTTGAACTAGGTTCCCAAGTCCTTCCCTGTGGACCAAACCCGTTCCAATCCACTAGGTAGAATAATTTCCTTTTGACAATCTTGGAATCTAAGATTTCTTTCACTAAGAATTCTGGTTCACCTTCTAGGATTAGGGGTTTTGGTGATGGTTGTAGGCTGGTCCCTGGATTCATTGGTTTGAACAAAGAAACATGTAATACATGATGAATTTGCATGTAAGATGGTAGGTTCAATCTTACTGCTACATGGTTGACAATGGTTTCCACAGAGAATGGGCCCAGAAAACTAGGCTGGAATTTACGTGGGCTGTTAAGTGCAATTTGTTTAGAAGACAACCATACCTTGTCTCCCACTTTATACTCTGGAGATTTTCTTCGAAGTTTATCTGCAAATTTCTTTTGGCTTTCCTTTGCTATAGTTAAATGTCTCAGGACCTCTCTCTCTCTCTCTGTACCTGATTAATGTTCTCATGAAGATTCTGTACTGCTGGCATCTTTAAGGATTCTGCTAGATCGAAGGTAGAGGTTTGAGGATGTGAACCGTTAAGGATATAGAAAGGGGTATAACCTGTGGAAGTGTGTTCAGAGTTATTATAAGCATACTCTGCTACACAAAGGACATCCACCCAAGAACAATCTATCTGATGGAGAAGACATCGAAGGTATTGTCCTAGAGTCTGATTGGTTCTCACAGTTTGACCGTCAGTTTGTGGGTGGTGGCTCGTAGATAAATGTACTTCAATTTTAGCCAACTAATAACATTTCCTTCAGAATTGAGACACAAACGGACTCCCTCCCACCGAGATCACTGCAGATGGAAATCCATGAAGATGCACAATTTGTTCTGGGAACACCTTTGCTAAAACTGATGATGTGGGAAGCCCCTTGAGGGCAATGAAATGGGCCATTTTGGAAAACAAATCCACCACTACAGGATTGTATTATAACCCGAACAAGGGGGTAACTCAGTAATAAAGTCCATAGAAATGGTATGCCATGGCACTGGTGGAACAAGTAACAGTTGATGTAGTCCTGCGGGTCTCTGCTTTGAGCTTTGGTTTTGAGCACAAATACCACAAGTTTGAATGAAATCTATGATATCCTTGCGCCATGTTGGCCACCAGAAAGGTCTTTCTATCTTTGCTGTGGTCTTAGCGATTCCAGGGTGGCCTTCTAATGTGGCTCCATGGTAATCTGCCATGACCTTCTTTTGTAGCTCCCGATTTGGTAGGTAAAGACAACTGTGGAAATAAGGTAAACCTTCTTGAATGCAAAACTTTGGTCCTTTTGACTTCTAGGCCTCCAACTCTGAAGTGGTCATGCTGAGGAGAATCTGTGACTAAGTCTTCTTCTGACGATCCAGTGACTCTCAGCACTTTCTCTTCTGGAATTATGTTTTTTGGATCTGAAGTACTTTGGACCTCTTCGTTCTCTCGAATCCGTGACAAGGCATCCGCTTTACCATTACGTACTCCTGCAGGGTAAGTTATAACAAAATCGTATTCCACAAAAAACAATACACAGTGGAGTTGTCGGGATGATTGAGCCTTATCATTGCGTAAATATTGCAGGTTTCAGTAGTCTGTGAAAACTGACGGTATGCCGGGCCCCTAATAAATGGTGTCTCCATTCTTTGAAAGCGTGTTTTATTGGTAGTAATTCCTTATCTTTGATACTTTAATTTAATTCTGCTGTTGAAAACCTTTGACCAGAAGGCCACTGGATGCAGTTGTCTGGTGTTGGTATCTTTCCGAGATAATTCAGCTCCCATTGCAGCACTGGACGCGTAAGTTTCTCCTACAAACGGTAGTTCGGGTTGTGGGCGTCTCAAAATGGGAGCGGCGGCAAAAATAAATGTTTTAAGGTCTGGAAAGCCTCTTCCGCTTCCTTGGTCCTGGAGAATGTCTTGTGCTTTTCGCAAAATAACTAAGTTATTCGATGGACTAGTTGAGAAAATCCTGCAACAAAGAGTCTATAAAAATGTGCAAATCCTAAAAAACGCTGGCCTCCTTTCACTGACGTAGGGGAAGGCCAATTCAAAACTGCTTCAACATTCCGATTATCCATTTGAATTCCCATTGGTGACAGGATGAATCCCAGAAATTCCACTGAGGTTGCATGAAAGGAGCATTTCTCCAGCTTCACAAATAACTTGTGTTGCCGTAGTTTCATAAGTACTGCCCTTACATGAGTTATGTGCTATTGGGCTGAGCTTGAATAAATTAGAATGTCATTGAGGTACACTATGGCAGACATCTAGCAATTCGCATAAAACATAATTCATAAAGTTCTGAAAAGCTGCTGGAGCTTTGCATAAGCCGAAGGGCATAACTTGGTACTCATATAAGCCGTATTTTGTGCAGAAGGCAGTTTTCCATTCATCCCCTTCTTTGATTCACACTGAGTGGTAAGCTCCTGGAAGGTCCAGTTTGGTAAAAAATTTGGCATCCTTAACTTGGTCCATTAACACTGGAATGAGTGGAAGGGGGTACCGGTTCTTAACTGTGATCTGGTTTAGGGCACAATAGTCTTATGTAAGTACGAAGGTCCCCTTCCTTCTTGGGCACGAAGAACAGAGGAGACGCATGCCATGGGGACTTAGAGGGCCGAATAAAACCATTGGCGAGGTAGTTATCCAAATACGTCTTCAAATTAATATTTTCTTGTTCGGTTAAGGCATAAATTCTACTGCATGGGGTTTTTGAACCAGGGATTAAATCAATTTGACAATCATATGGCCGATGTGGAGGCAACACGTTGGCCTGTTCTTCAAATACTTCTTGAAAATCTTGATACTCTGGGGAAAGGGTTCCTATTAATGCTAAAGTGGATTCTTCTCTTGAAATCGCTTGAACTTTTCCAAAGGTTCCACCTTGAACATAGCAGGAGTGTTTGCATTCCTCAGTGAATACTAAGGTTCTGGCACGCCAATCAATCTGTGGATTATGTTTCTCTAGCCATGGGATTCCTAAGATTACTTTAAACTCTGGAGTACTAATTAGGTCAAACCAGAAATTTTCTCGATGTCCCTCCTGGCAAAGCACGGTGCAAACTTCAGTACACTTCGTCACTGGTCCGGATATCAGTTGAGTACCATCCACTGCAGTGACATTTTCTACCACAGCCTTTGGGTGCATACCAATACCCATCTTGCCTGCTAGTTCGTAATCCATGTAGTTCCCAATCGCACCACTGTCCACTTATGCTTCCAGAGCATATATCTTGGAAGGTTGAAGGTCACTACTTAAGATAGCTGGAACAGCGAAATGAGAGATCTCAATGTCCTTCTTCTGGCTCGACAAGTAGACCTCTACACTTGTCGGGAGTTTTCCGTCAGTTCATTTTTTAATTATATTCCTGTTCGCCTTGTCTACGGCTCCTACTGTTTTCCATGGCGGTTTCACTGACAATTACGCAGGTGATGACCGGCTGACCCACAATAGATGCATGCATTCTGTTGTCTTCTTTTGTCTCTTTCTTCTTTAGAAATGGCACCCTAAACACCTCCTAACTGCAATGGTTCAGAGTGACTTTCAGTCACTTGACGAGTTCCACTATCTTTTGAACGAACATAGAGTGATCTAGTCTCTGATCTGGCCCGATCAGAGCGCCAGTCCTGCAGTTGGTGATGCAGTTGTATAGTTAGGTCAATGAATTCGGCACAACCTGTAGGAGAGTTCACTACTTGCACTAATATGTCTTTGAGTTCCCCTCGTAATCCTCAATAAAAGAGTGTTGTTCTCTTCTCTTCAGGCCAGTTAGTCTCTGCTACTAGTCGATTAAAGGAAGCTATGTAAGTTAACAATTCTTGGTTACCTTGGCGTAAAGAGAGCAGCTCATTATCTAAGGCCTGTCCCTGAGCATGATGGGCAAAGAGTTTCTCTAACTCCTGTCAAAAACCAGGGAAGTTTCTTAATAATGGGTCATCTCGATTGACTAAGGGTATGGACCAGTCGGCAGCATGTCCACCCAGATATGATAACACAAATGCCACCTTAGCCTGATCTGAAGTAAAGACCCCGGGTCTACACAGAAAGTGTAAATTACATTGGTTCATAAAAACTGCAAAACACCTTGGATCCCCTGTAAACCTTTCTGGGGTTGCTAATGGAATGTTCCCTGGTAAATCCACCTATAGAGAAGGACTGGGAGCAGAAATTCGACCCTGGGGAACACCAATTGGAAGTGGTGCTTTTCCTGCTTGGGTTTCTAGTAATTGCGATCCAATTTATCAGCACATTCTCTATTAACCACCAACTCTCTCCTGAGAGAATTGGTTTCTGACCTAGCTGCATGGACTTCTGCCCTTAACTCTCCCAAACTCTGGGATAAATTGTCTATTTCTGTGTTTTCCATTACGCTCAGGTGGAGTATTTTAAGTACGGCTTCGAGTTCTGTAACGCTTACCTGGACTCCTCGGGAGCGTAATGCCTTCTCAGCCTGTGGACCTGGTACCATGGCACTTTTAGGACTCTCTGTTTAAACAAAGGATGACAACAATAGAAATGCTATAACATCTATTAACTGAGAAAGTACTGCATGAGATGTATACTCATTTAATCCCTCCCTTCTCACCTGTGTTTATTTATTGTGGAGCTCTCGATCCTGCTTTTCTACAGGGGCATGTTGAGATGAAGAAACAATGGTAACTTGGGTAGCTGATGTACTCTATAGCTTCTTGCCTTGAAATGTCTATACTTTCAAGAATGAGTCTTTGGGTAAGTAAGCTGGTGAAAATACTGTAATCTTTAAGGGCTTGAATTGATTCCTACGTTGGAGAGATCTCTCTTTCCAAAAATGTGCTCTTTTTCTCTTTTTTTTTGCAGTTTCTCAGATTTTGGGAAAAGAATTATGGCTGCGGACTGCTGCTGATTTACCAGGATGAGAAAATGTTTTAAAACATAAGTTCGCCAATACGGAGTAACAGCAGCCTTCAAGGAAGAGCGCGGAAACAACTGTGAAGTGAAAACTTGAAGAACCTTCAGGTATGTAAATGCTTATTTAACTTCTTCTTTTATTAACTGTTAAGTATGTTTGTTAATTAAATACCTCTTGTGTTGTCTGCAGGTTTTCGGAAAGCTAAGGAAAAATACCTTCGGAAGATGCAGTGGCTGCAGAAGAAACTTCTGACAAAGATGCTGCAGATGTGAGAGAAACTTCTGACTGAAGATAACCGCTTCAGAGATAACTTCGGCCAGGTAAGTATTTTCTATAAACTGTAGTTTTCAGTAAAGCTAATGTCTCTATTTTCTCCTTTCACAGGTTCTGTGAGGAGAAACGCTGGAAGCGTTACCCGCTGTCAGCAGAGCAGACACGAAGCGCTCGTTCCAGTGGAGGTGGGGCTTAAGTAGCTCCCTCTGTAATATGAATAGAACGTGCAGCAATTTGTAAATGGACCTTGCGGCGACCATGTTTGTTGTATGAAAGAACAAGTTACTTACCATGTCTGGTAACGCTCTTTCGATGGGATGTTCCTCTGATGTATTCCACATCTATGACAGTATGTCCACAGCTGTGCTGCTTCGGAAACAATTTCGGCAGAGGGCGTCCTGATTCGATGACGTCAATCCGTTGTCCCCCGAGGGCCTCTGGCTAGGGTCGAAGTGACCGGATGTTATATATAGGACGCACGGCGCCCGTAGCCTCAGTTACAGTTTTTTCCCAGAAAGTGTGGCATCAATCACCTGCCAGTATGACTGCAGAAAGCTTTGCGGAAACTTAAGCTGCAATCGCATAAGAAATTCTTAGTAGAGGGGCAGGCTGGGAGGGCGATGTGGAATATGTCAGAGGAACATCCCATCAAAAGAACGTTACCAGACATGCTAAGTAACTTGTTCTTCGAGGGGATTGTGTCCTCCGACGTATTCCACATCTATGAAAGACTCCCAAAACAGTACCAACTTCTGGAGGTGGGAAAAGAATTTACAATTTAGAATTTTAGAATGCCCAATCAAATGGCTGAATAAAGGACTGCCTTACCAAAGACCAAATCCTGCCCATGGATGGAGTCCAGGGAATAGTGTCTCACAAAAGTATGAACAGAGCCCCATGTGGCTGCTTCACAAATACTGCGAATAGGAACGCCCCTCTATAGAGCGGTGGAGGCAGCCACACCCCTAGTAGAGTGAGCCTGTAAGCCTACTGGAGGGTCCTTTCCCACCAAATGGTAACACTCAGAGATCGTCCAAATGATCCATCTGGACAAGGTCTGTTTGGAAACAGCCTGACCCAAGCGCCTTCCAGCATAACCAACAAAGAACTGATCGTCCACTCTGACCTGGGACATCCGTTTGAGATAGAAACTCAAAGCTCTCCTAGGATCTAACCTATGGAGCCTCTCCTCTTCCTTACCAGGGTGTGGAGGATAAAACGCCGGAAGAGCCACCTTTTGGCTTAAATGGAATTCCGACACAACCTTCGGAAGAAAAGGAGGCCGCACCCGTAGGACAACCCTATCCTTATGGAAAACAGTAAAGGGTGGCTTGGCGGAAAGTGCCTGCAACTCACTCATTCTGCGTGCGTAACCGCAACTAAAAACACAGTTTTAAAGGACAACAGTCACAACGGACAAGAATGTAAGGGCTCAAACAGAGCTCCAATTAGGAAATTTAAAACTAAATTCAAATCCCATCCCGGCACCTGGAAAGGCCACGGTGGAAACACATTAATTAGCCCTTTTAGAAACTGAGAAATCAAAGGGATCTTAAAATAAGAACATTCCTCCGACGAGCGCTTAAATATGGAGAGCGCCGCCAGGTAACCCCTAATGGTACCCACTTGCAGTCCCTTGTGGGCTAAAGGAAACAAAAAAGACAAAACCAAAGGAATGGAACAATGGAAAGGATCCACATTCTGTACCCTGCACCAGTCACAGAACTTTCTCCAACGGCAACGGTACAAGGATTTAGTTGCGGGCCTTCTGGCCGAAAGCAACACCTCCATCATGTCTTCGGGGAGCTCCCAATCCTTACACCTCAACCTTTCAGATACCAAGCATGAAGGCTGAGAGATTAGACCTCTGGATGCAGAAGCCGACCCCCCTCCCGTGAGAGCAGATCGTCTCGGTAGGGAAGATGGAGTGGAGGGCAGATGGACAAGAATAGAAGGTCCGGGTACCACACTCTCCTGGCCCATGCCGGAGCAATGAGGATCATTCGGGAACCAAACCTTCGTAACCTCTGCTACACTTGCGGAATGACGGGGACTGGAGGAAACATGTACAGCAGTGGGAAGGACCACTCCACCACGAACCCGTCCCCTAAGGCTCCTCCTGGAGGAAATTCCCTCGAGCAGAATCTCTCACACTTCCGGTTGACACTGGGGGCGCAGAGATCCACTTGTGGGGTTCCCAAAAGAGTGAAGGTCTCCAAAAGAACTTCCTGAGCCAGCTCCCACTTGTGAGAAACCGTGCTCTGCCTGCTCAGAACGTCCGCCGCTGCGTTTCCATCTCCAGCCAGATGGACTGCCGAGATCGAAACTTCCTGCTGGATTGCCCAGAACCAGAGCTGCATCGCCTCCCTGCACAACGGGAGCTACCCTGCCCCCCCTTTTTTGTTGAGGTAGTGCATGGCCACTGTATTGTCCGTCATAATCAGGACAGTCTTCCCCTGCACAGATGGCAAAAAAGCCTTCAGGGCTAGCCTGACGGCCTTACAAAATATATGGGGGCAAAGGGTAAGGTTGACAGGGAATGCCCTTATTGAAGCAATTTATAACACGAAAGGTATGGACAATTACCAACTGTATTCCAATTTAAGTGAAAAACCAGAGTATAGTATATTTTGCAAAGTCAGGTAAACAACCTGTTCATCGAAATAAAACCACCGTGGTTGAGGGCACAATTAGTTGCTACTGAGGGAGGGAACTACTGTGGGTTTTAACACCCACAGGAGCAAGGCTGTGTGGGAAGACAGAAAAGGATAGAATGAGATTTTAAGTATCCCTGCCTAGTCATCTATTCTGTCCCTGTGTAGCGGTGCTGGACCGCCTACAAAAAACAGTGATAGAATAAGAGGAAAAACTAGCTTCTTCTAAATCTAATACATCATTGAGCCTTGCAGCAAATGTGCCCTACAACCACTCTCTCCCCCTATGTGTTTGCAAGGGGAGAGACAAATACCAGATCTAAAAACAGTGTTATTGTGATGGGGAGCGACAACATCCTGTGGGTTATATACAAATTTATTTACCCAAGGATTGTTAGTCACAACTCATCCACTGTGATTTTTAAAACAAGGAATATCACAAGGTCAGGTTGAAATCACTCTGAGCTAGTGTTTAGACCAACAACAAAAAAGACAACAATTACAACATTCTCCACTCCGCCTTCTTCTAGAACCTCCTATAGATCTAGCGAGTGGAGGATGGTAAGAAATTGCTCATGAATAGAAAGTGAATGTGGTATCTATCTTAAGTAGCAATTAATGTCTACCGGTTTAAGCGGCTCATGTTTATTAAGGTCGCTGTCTTCAGGACAGTCTTTTTCTATGTGTTTAACATAGCCTAGCCTGACGGCCCTCAGCTCTAACAGATTGATGTGGAGTCTGCACTCCGACGTAAACCAATGTCCGCTGGCTGTCAACTTGTTGGCATGAGCGCCCCAACGTGTGAGGGATGCGTCCGTCACCTCTGCCATGGTTGCCAAAATGGTGCTCCCTTCATCAGATTGCCTTCGTCGGCCCACCATAGAAGATCCTGGGCGACCGAGGTCGGAATCTGAACGGGATCCAACATCCTGCCGGAGAACTGCGACCACTGCATCTTGAGAGTCCACTGCAGTGATCTTATCTGCAGCCTGGCCTCTGGCACCAGGAAAATGCAGGATGCCATGAGGCCGAGCAACCTCAAGAATTTGAACGCCGGGAGACACTGGGCACGTTGGAACTTGTTCACCATCTGCAGAATGTGATGAGCCCTCTCCTGGGGAGGCGAACACTGCCACAGGGATGTGTCGAGCACTGCTCCGATGTACTGGAGCCGCTGGGTAGGTGTCAAACTGACTTCTTTAAATTGAGGGAGAAGCCCAGCCTGTGAAGGGAGTGGCAGATGATGGACAGATGATCCAGGGCTTGCACGGGAGAGCGCGCCCTGATCAACCAATCGTCCAGGTAGGGGTAGACGTTAATCCCCCCTTTCCTGAGATACGCTGCCACCACCACCATCGGCTTGGTGAAGACCCTCGGGGTGGAGGTCAATCCGAACGGCAAGACCCGAAACTGAAAGTGCAAATTGCCAACAGCGAACCTCAGGTACTGCCTGTGCTTGGGATGAATCGGCACATGAAAGTAAGCATCCTTGAGGTCTAGAGACACCAACCAATCCTGAAGTTGAAGGGCCTGGAGGACTTGAGAAAGTTACCATTTTGAACTTGTCCTTCCGGATGAGCTTGTTCAACCAACGCAAGTCCATGATGGGTCTCAATCCCCCGTCTTTTTTTGGGATAAAAATATAAGGGGAATACCATCGCTTGTTCCTCTCTGCTATAGGCACCAGTTCTATGGCGCCTTTCTCCAGCAGGGATAGGATTTCCTGCCCAAGGAGCGGATCCGGACTCTTCAAAGAGAGCTTCCCCGGTGGATTGTCGCGAGGCCTTTGCTGGAAGGGAAGACAGTAGCCGTAAATTATGATTTCCAGAACCCACACATCTGAAGTAATGGCCCGCCATTCTCCAAGATGCTGCGTAAGTTTGCCCCCAATCGACGAACCATGGGACATTGCCTCATGACTGAGCGGACGCGGCTGCGGCAGTGTCCGAGGGCAAAGAGGCAACTGCCTGAGCGGCTTTGGCATCCAGAGTACTTTGCTTTCCACCTCTGGTACTCCTACGGGGGCCCCTTAGACTGGCAGCTCCTCTTGATCTACCAAAGGAAGAGTAGTACCGAAAGGAACCTCCCCTCCATTGCTGTCCCCTAGGACGAAAAGTGGAGGTTGACGAACTGCAGCGCTCAAAGACTTTGCTGCAGCTTTGGAGGCCTGCAACCTCTCAAGGCTCTAGTCAGCCTTGCTGCCAAACAGATGAACACCATCAAAGGGCATGTTCAGAAGACGGGATTGCACATCAGGAGCAAACCCCGACTTCCGCAACCACGCAAACCTGCGTATCACGGTGCTCGCAGCCATGGACCGGTTGAGACAGTCTTCCCTGTCCAGACCCGACTGATCGGCCTCGCACATGGCATCCTTGCCGTCTTGCACGAGGGCTAGGAAACCATCCTGTTGCTCCCCTTCGGGAATATGCTCAGCCGCCAAAGACGCACAGTTCCACAGAGTGTGAGTGAATCTCGCCAAGGCACAGGTGGAGTTGACAGACTTCAATTCCATACCCCCAGCCAAAAACACCTTCTTTGCCCAACCATCTAAGCGCTTATCGTCCCTATCAGGAGGGATGGTAGGGTATGCAGCCTGCTTTGAGGAGACCATAACCACCTGCACCACCAAACTCTCCGGAGTAGGGTGCGTCGATAAGTAGCAGGGGTCACCACTGGTTGGGCGGTATTTCTTCAGAAGCAACTTACTAACTGCAGGTAGACTCTCCTGAGCAGTCCAAGCCGCTGCCACCCTTCTTTGTAAAGCCATGTGAAATGGCAACACCGGGTCAGTTGGTGGACCTTGATCCAGGATGTCCGTCAAATCATCCTTAGTAAAATCAACAGGTGGAGCAGACCACTCCAAGTATTCAGTCACCCTTGACATGAGACGCCGACAGGAGGAATCTGCATGCGCCCCAGGCTCAGGACGGCCCAACTCCACCTCCGGAGATGTGTCCAGGCCACTAGCGTCATGCAATGACTGACGGAGTTCCTCCATCTGACTATGCCCAGACAAAAGATCATCAGGGACATCAGGAGGCACAACCATCTCCACATCAGACAATTCCTCAACCTCTGAAATATCCTGCAAAGGTTGGAAAAACTCCAATCTAGGAGTAGGAACAGAATAGGGCTCAAAAACAGGCCTCAGACTTACGGAGAGCCTTCCTAGGAGGTTCCACAGCCCTCCGGGGCACCTCCGGCAAACCCTCCATAAACGGCGTCGAGGGCGCCGAGGGAAACGGCGTTGATGTCGACTCAGGCACTGATGGTGGTGACGACTTCTTTGAGGGCAGAGCCCCGAGAATGTCCCTCGACAGACACGACGCCAATGGCGTCGACGACTTCTTTGAGGGCGGAGCCCCGAGAATGTCCCTCGACGGACATGGCGCTGATGGCGTTGACGCCTTCTTTGAAGGCTTCACAGGTTCAGACGGTCTTGATGGCGTCGAGGACCTGGACCAGGCACGGCTATGGCGATCTCACTTGTTCAAACGGGACCTCGGCGGCTCCCGATGATCACGCCGACCCGACCGCCCGAGCCTGAAGGCGTGCGAGTGGTGGACCAAGCTCGTTCCTTGCCGGCTTCTTTCGAAGGCGCGGACGGAACTGTGCCTTGCGACTCGAAAATCGCTAACATCTGCCGGTGGAATGAATCCCATTCGGAACAAGTTAACCGTCTGGCGGAGTCCTCCTCCGACAAAGACGGGAAAGGGGACCGGTGACGGCGCTTCCTAGAATGCCTCGACGAGGCAGAGGAATGGCGAGAACCACTCCTAGACCGAGACCCCCTGGACTTTCACTGATGCGGAGAGTCGCCCCTCGAGTCATCGATCTAAAGCCCAGCGGACTTCGACTTATGGGGCTTAGACACCCTACCTACCCTCAATTTCTTCTTACGTTCCCGCAAGGCCTTAGATGTCAGGGACGGGCACTCCTCGCAATCGTCGGTGGCTTGGCTTTCGCCGAGGCACCAGAGGCAGATGTCGTGCGGGTGCCTGATGGACATCTCCGACCCGCAGTCCCGACACTTTTTAAAGCCCAACTTCGGGGTAGTAGAAGACGAAGACGTCGTTATTCGAAGAGAAGAATGGAACGCGCCCTGAGATTCCGAAGCAAACACGTTGCGGAAAAAACGGAACTGAGGCTACGGGCGCCATGCGCCCTATATATAACATCCGGCGACTGAGGTCCTCGAGGAACAACGGATCGACATCATCGACGCAGGACGCCCTCTGCCGAAAAATGTTCCTAAGCAGCAAAGCTGTGGAAATTACCGGTCATAGACGTGGAATACGTCGGAGGACACAATCCCCTCGAATTACTGTTAAACATCATGAGAGTCTATGGAAGAATATGCTGTGAATGGTGTAAATGCCATATGTGCCAGGCTAACACGCACCTTTAACCTGCTGAGTGATGTAATGTTCCCTGCCTAGCCCGAATGCCTGAATGAGGACTATGCTCACTGACTGGGATCATGACACTCTCCCATGGGGTTTCACATAAAATAAAATAGCGTTCCACCCATGTGTGGGCACCATTTGAAACCTAGCTTAATGCACTGGTCTATTGACATTCCTCCCGCACCATCCATTATCATAGGGTTAAACAA
This sequence comes from Ambystoma mexicanum, assembly GCF_040938575.1. Taxonomy (NCBI): domain Eukaryota; kingdom Metazoa; phylum Chordata; class Amphibia; order Caudata; family Ambystomatidae; genus Ambystoma; species Ambystoma mexicanum. The sequence continues at coordinate 122,937,606 of NC_090924.1, read as the reverse complement.
CCATGGCGAGGTGACCTAACAATTATCACAGAGCAATGTACCTTGTTGCAATGTGGTGTACACAGCTGCGAGGTGAACTAACAATCATAACAGAGCAATGTACCTTATTGGCAAAATGTTGTATTCAATTGTCAATAAAAAAGGCCTCAAAGTACTCTACTCGTATCTCTCCGACAGATAACAGAGCCCTGCTGTGAGCACACCAATAGTCTCCTGGACGCCTCCCGCAAACTCTCTCGGCCCCGCCTAACCGCAAAACGAGTTTTGACAGCCTCTCGACTTACTGCCACCCTACCAGATGGGAAATTGCACACTGGAGACTCTCACTTACCCCTAGAATAGCGGGTAAGTGTGTACGATAGATACATAGGCCCCCTCTAAATGACACATCTACTCCTGGCAGATGACAAACACATATACTATGTACCCCACAGGGTGTACGAAGATGCCCTGACGAAGGCGAGCTGATTCAAAGGTTTCCTCGCCAAAATGTGCCAGATAAGGGATCTCTCAGAAGCACTCAAGACAACCCTTAAAAATATAATTTTGATGTTACCAACACGTTGGAAGACCTTAACCTAGGAAAATTGAGTTTTGGTCACTAATGCCTTCATTTTAAGCAGACTCCTAACTAGGCGAACAAACTTCAGAATATTGAAGTCGATAATTTATGATACTAAAACTATGTAGCAACCACAGACCAAGTGCTTTACGCACACATCTGTTTTATAAACTCACTAAAAGTATTTTCTTTCACTGTCTTTTTGTGTGCCACTTTGTGGATACGTTGTTTATTTCTATCTGATACTATGACTCCATTCGAAGCGTGCTAAAATCTGGCTATGGAAATCTATATGCCGGAGATCTGTTACACACATTAATTGCTGTGAATCTATAATTTTCCCATTATATGTTACTTTGAATCTACAATTTTCCCATTGTATGTTGTAAGCTCTACATACACCATTTGTTTTTGAACAAAATAAGTTACGGTCTTCTTTCATCTCTTTCAACTATTTATTTGTTCACAGTATTTGTTCTTTTAGTTCACCATGCCAGGAATACTCCACGGGATATCCGGCAGGGATTCTAACTCATATATAATGTATTCATGATAAAGGTTCCACGGTGCAATCCACATTTTGTACGTATATGACAGCCATCGAAACACCAGATCACACATATTCTGTCTGGGAGACCTCAGAATAGGTACAAATCCTAAGCAACATATAGAAATTGAGCCATTATAATGTACGATAACCCCTTTAAATCTGAACTCGCTGGGCAGTAACTGGAACAGCAACACTTCATTGTTCAAACGCTTGTGAAAATGCACTTTCGCTAATTTACCAGTAACGCCTCGAATGCGTTCAACTATTTCCACTACTGTTCACTTATTCACTTACCCATATTGTTCACCGGGGCAAAGCCAATAGCAGCAGTATACGTGCGCGCGCACGCACGTTTTTAAAAGGTCCCTTTCGCACCGTAGAAACAGCGACGTCAAGGTCAGCGAGAAAGCCACAGTAGCCTCCACCCGTCAAGCACGCGCAGCGTATCCGCAACACGCTCACTGCCCTGGTCTAATTATAAACAAGCAACTCCTCGCAGCTGTCGTCGGCCCCTTTCTAGCTGAACAGGCACGTTGTCCGCCGGCTTCAAAAAACATCTATACAATGGTAAAGTATTGGAATTCACGTAAAACGTATTCATAGCTTGCTAAGGCTGAAACCTATGCAGTGTTTTCAGTGTTCGTACGTATTCTTCTCAGCGCTATAGGCATACAGCAAAAATTTGGTATAGTAGAGGGAGTCTGCATCATTCATCATCTGACTTGTACATCCAAGTCACTTGGCAGCACCTCACTGTCTGCGACAGTATTAAGCATTGGACAGTAACTGGGCGGTAAGAACGACGGAACGGGCGCATTCTGCACAGCGGCGCAAACTACAATAGACTCGCAACATTTCTAGATTACACAAGTGGAAGCTGACAAATACATCTTTAAAAAAAAAAAAGCAGAATAGTTCTTTCACCAGATATATTGTCGTTTTGATACTGATGGTTTGGTTCAGGACTAGTCGCTGCCTCAGACCACTTGGCCTTTTCGAATGCAGCGAGGTGAGAAACGTCATAGCAGGTTTTAGCTGTAAAGAGTCGAGAGCTTCTGGCGACAGGCAGTTACAAAAGATACCATGGATAACAAACTTAAGTTTCTAAGATAAATTAAAGTTACACTGCCACGATTTAATTAGTTGTACGGTGTGGTAAAAAAGTGAGGGTACATTTGTTACCGCCATTTTTGCAGTAAAGTGGAAGCATCACACCAGCAAAATACTACACTTTACTAATCCGGTAAAAATCCCCATGTAGTCCTATGTACTCCAAAATTGGAAATTTGCACAGCACTACCACCACTCTTAATCTCGTGGTAAAGCCATGGGACCGAATGTTGGTAACGATAAACACATTTGGCGGTAAATACATTAGTGGATTTACCGTCAAACTTTTAATGAGGCCCAATGCCCCTTAAATCACTTCCTCACGCTTGGATCTTATCCGATTCTCAGTCTCTTAATTTGGTTAGGCTTTGGGATTGTATTCTTTCCCGAAAGAAGTGTTTCACTTGTCCTTCTCTTTGGTTAGAGTTCGAGATTCTATTCATTTTTTCAACGTGCTGCGTTTCTCTAGTGTTGCAAGTCACCCTTCTCAACTCTTGAATTTTCTTTCGACTCCCTTTGCTCTGAACCTCATCCAATTTTGCCTCTCCACAGACTTTTGTTAATTAGTCACTTTTCATTCCTGAGACCTCTCACCGGCTCCCCTTCCACCATCCCATCTGAAGACTGGTACATATCTATTGCTATCAGGAAGTGGGGGGGGCAACCACTGGATTGGGAAGGCAGCCTGAAGCCCTACCAACTTGAGGTAGTTGGAGGCAGATGGCAGCACTCTGGATTTACACTCAGGCCATGACAACACTCTGCCCATGACAAGGATGTGAAAAGGGGTGCTAGAGGAAGAGCCTGTCAAGTCTTTCACATGTGAGAGCAGAGTGTTTAAACAATCTAACAGGTAGAGTGAAAGATGACAGAACCCTTCCCTGCCAATATCAATATACCCCCCCACAATGAAGCCAAAGACCTAACTGCTCTGCACAGCTTTTAAATGGCTGCCATCTCCCCTTATTAGCATCTCTTAATTCAATGATTAGCATCTATTTGTGAAAAAAAATGTCTTCACCATTGGAAGATGGATGTAATCAATCAAAAGTAGGCAAGAAAGAAAACAATATTTAGCCGCACGTGCATGCGTTTGTACAGCCCAATGCTTTGTAATGATCTGTGTGTAAACTGCAGGGCACATATCCAGCTCCTGCGGAGAAGCTGATACAAGGTTTGCTGTCTGTGCTGGGGCCTGTAGTCACATCGGGAAGCTGCCCCGTTTGATTCCCAGCACAAGTAACTTAACACTGACATGTGCTTTGCCTTTTTTCCTCACTTTTTCTCAGATCAGTTGGGAGCAGAGAATTAACAAGGCCAGAGTGCACAAAGCAAAGAAATAATTAATATTCAGATACTTGAAAGGGAACCGGGTATTCAGTGATCACTTGCAACTCGCTTTTTAAAATAGTCTCCCAGCCGCCTCCCACCCCCTCCAAATTTGGAGGCTGGCTCCACAACTGCTAGCAGGCTGCCTCACTGGTTCTGTGACTTCACAGCATCTGGTTCCTTGAAACCGTCGCTTGCTTTCAGATCCTTACACTTCCTTCATAGGTCCTCCACGGATGCCTATTATCACAGTGTCAGCTAGCGTATTCACGGTCTCCTCGAGAATTTGGCAGCTGTGCTCCTTGTCATACTTCCATCAGACGGCTTTGCTGCTCCTCTTCTGCACAGCCTGCTCCTCAGACTCCTGGCTTCTCTCCAACAGCAATAAGCTTGGAATTACACGTCCTGGTTACATTAATCAACTTGTAATGCTAATGTTACTGGGTCTTGTACCGCGCACTCTTGCCATTTAACGGTAATACGGTCTACATTTATATCCAGTTGCGATTCAACTAATGTTCTAGTGTAATAGATTATAGACCTATATTTTGTTTAATGTATTCATAGCACGAGTTATATAAAAGGAACTAATAAAATAAGAACCAGATTGTTACAATTGAAATTAAAAATCAAACAAAATATTTACACAATATCAAAGCTTCGTTATTTTCCAACAAATGGTGCATATTATGTAAACTCATGAATGCAATACATAATCCAACATGAAAGAGTGTAGGTGTCATGCTCTCGGTTCAGGCATCCCACTTTCCTGAATCACTGGAGACGGTATTGTTCTCGAGTGTGTGTGGAGTTAACGCTCGTAAGGTCGCCCTCTTTTTGTCTGTCCTTACGTTCTCACTTACCTGTCCTGACCCTAACTCCTTCCTGTCTCCTTCCGTTCCATTCTGCTACTGTGTAGAGCCCAGCCGCTCTCATTCAAATCTCCGGAACGCCTTCTCACTTGGAGCTCAAGTCCTAGATCCTGACACGCAGGTAAGGTGACCGCCTGGAGGGACAAGTGCATTTCATCCCGCTGAAAGTGGAGGTTTACCTGGCGCTCCGTCTCCTCTCTCAGTTTCGCATGGAGCCGGAAGAGGAGTCGGATTCCAGCTGACCCTGCAGCCAACTACAACTCCTAATCTACGAGACCGAAGAACAGAGTTTCCAGCCCCCCCCACGCCACCCCAAGAGGTTTCCCTAGGGAGTCTGTGCATTCCCTATTTGTTTAGGGAGTGACAGAGTCCTCAGGGAGGTCCTTACTGGCCTCGGATTGTAAGTGTATCATTTTTCAGCTTAGTCCAAGGCTATTATACTACTGTTCAATATTGCAAATTGACAAATAGCAAGCGAATAGCCCGGAGCCGTTATGGAACAGATTCAGCAATTAGTGCAGAGTCTGAAGCAAGAAAACCTCACATTGAGACAACAAATGATCAGGCCTCCCAATATAGGTAAATTACTGCATGGTCCCTTATCAAGTGGGAAATATGATGGAAATCCTCACAAGTTAAAGGAATTTTAGAGGCCTGTACGGTACAATTCTCTTTCAAAGTCGCCTATTTTCCTTCAGACAGGGATAAGGTGGGGCACATAATAGCCAACCTCTCTGGAGCAGCCTTAGCATGGGCTACACCACTTGTTACTACTAACAACCCCATTCTTGATTCTTATCCCGCATTTGTAAACAGCATTAAGGCCATGTTTGGGAGACACAAGGTCACCATTTCGGAGTAGGCACAACTGCTGGATATCAAACAATGCCATATGGACTTGCTTACATATATTACCCGATTTAAGCAAAGGCCAGCAGACACTGCTTGGCCTGACGATGCCCTCATCACTCTTTCCAGGCAAGGTCTCTCTGAAGCACTTAAAGATGAGGTTTCTCGCACATCGAGAGCTGCAAACCTAGCAGACATGATTTCCCTCACTATGCAACTAAATTACAGATTACAGGAACAGAATCAAGAACGCAAGAGGTAAAGGCCCCCCAGAGTACCTTAGCCGTGCCCCGGGAAAGCCTGCCAATACTGATGAACCTATGCAACCAGTGGCCTTCTTACCCCAGAAGAAAGGAACCGCTGTAGAACGTCATGTCTTTGTATGTATTGTGCATCTAACGACCATTTGGTGCGTGACTGTCCAGGGGCCCACCTAAGGTCGGGAAATGCCAGCACCCAGTCATAAGGGAACCTATGACTGAGGAAACAAGATTGGGTTCCCCAGATTCCAAAGTTACTCCCTTGGTACAATCCATCTCGCCATCAACCGATCCGAGTATGGTGGTCCAAGCGCTTATTGATTGCGGAGCAGCAGGTTGCTTTTTAGATAACAAATGGGCCAAAGCCCATAACATACTTAGACTGCTAAAGAACACAGTGGTTCCAGTGGAAGGAGTGGATGGAACTCCACTGGTTTCAGGTCCTACCACATAACACACAAACTCTTGACATGTCAGTTTCTTCCCACAAGGAAGAGATTTCCTTTGATCTCATCAAAGCTACTCATCATCCCGTGATACTGGGACTCCCTTGGTTGCATGTTCATAACCGCTATATCAACTGGCGAGCCAATACTTTGTTCCTGGGTTCTGAATACTGTGTGTTTCACTGTTTGTCCTCAGGGGAACCAACTAGACCGCAGGTCCTGCCCTCCCATTCCATATTAACTAGTGCTACACACATTATTGAGGTCCTGAATATTCGCGATCAATACATGCGGTTCCAGGGAGTATTTTCAGAAACACAGTGAAAACTTTGCTGCGCCATAGGCGCTATAACTGCTCCATTCCTATTCTACCCGACCAACCAGTACCCTTTGGAAGAATGTCCATATTATCCGAAAGCGAAAAGAAAACATTGAAGGAATACATCAAGACCAGTCTACAAAACGGTCTTATCACAGAATCACAGTCTCCTGCCAGGGCTTCGTTGTTTTTTATCCCCAAGAAAGGATCAAATGAACTCCGCCCCTGCATTGATTATAGAGGGCTAAATAAGATTACCATCCCTGATCAATACCCTATGCCGCTGATCCCAGAAATTCTGGAAGCTGTCCAAGGAGCACAGATATACACCAAATTAGAGCTTCGGGTCGCTTACCACCTCATCTGCATCAGAGCAGGTGATGAGTGGAAACCCGCTTTCCGTACTCCCTTTGGGCACTTCTAATACAAAGTAATGCCTTTCGGCCCCTCTAACGCTCCTGCAATCTTCCAGAAGTACACGGACCACCTTTTTTCTGACCTATTACTACATTCAGTAATACTATAGCTAGACGACATATTCATTTTTTTCCCGGACTTTCTCAGAACATGTCACCCAGGTTTAGACGGTACTACAAAGATTGGAGGACTGTAAATTGGAGAAATGCAAATTCCATCAGCAAAATGTTAGCTATCTGGGAATAGCTATGGATCCTGGTAAAGTCTCTGCCATCAAAGACTGGCCCCCTCCATGCTCAGTCAAGGAAATACGATTTATTGGTTTAGCCAATTTCTATCAGCATTTTATTGCTGACTTTTCCAGGACTATCCTGCCTTTAACCGCATTGTTAAAAAAAAAAAAAAAGTCAAATACACTTGGTCTTCTGCAGCAAGTTTAGCCTTTGCCACTCTGAAGAACGCCTTCACCACCGCCCAAATCCTGAAAGCACCTGACCAAAACAAGGGGTTTGTTTTGGAATCGGACGCTTCCATCTCAAGCATTAGGCACAGTGTTACTACAGAAAGTGGAGTCCGGAGAAGAATTATCAGTTGCCTTTATGTCCAAAACTTTGTCCGTAGCAGAAACTCACTATACCGTTCTAGAAAAGGAGCTTCTAGCAATCAAACGAGCCTTCCAGGAGTGGCAACATCTTCTGCTTGGGTCTAAATATCCTATTGAGGTCCGCACAGATCATCAAAACTTGAGAAGTTTACAATATGCTAGCCGCCAGGCTCGCTGGGCTCACTTTTTCTCACCCTACAATATCCGTTTCTTAATCATCCCTGGTAAGGTGAATGTATTAGCAGATGCGCTATCCATGAAATCTCCATCTATGTCCTCCAGCTTTCAAACCAAATGTATATTCCCCAAGGCACGATTCATCTTAGCAGTCTCGGATTTCTTACAGTCCGTCCGACAAGACACTCAAGCACAGGCCATCTTATGCAGAGAAGCCATCTGTACCTTTGATCTGGTATCGGACGATGGTCTGTTGTTCCATGATCGTCAGATCAACAGACCTTTCTACCCTCTGTTACCACACAGACAGAAGCCATGATAATGTGTCATGATTCCAAAGTGAAAAAAGGGTTTGGCTTTTTGTACAGCTGGTCTACTGGGTAACTCGACCCCAGTTTTTTCTTTGTTAATTTCAAGCGGATTGCCAGAGCTGCACAATGGCCCATCGAAAGATGGGGGTTCTATCTTGCCCCACCTCTTACTGGTGTGATTCAAGGGGCTTATCAAGCCGCCACCCCAACAGGAGATACGCCCTATGCAGACCTAAAGAAAACCATCCTGGGGACACCAGGTATGGACAAAGAAACCTACCGACTACAATACAGAGAGACCTGTTTTGAAACCCGGCGAGAGCCCATGTCAGCTCTTATATAGACTCCAGGATTTGTCAGAGAAATGGCTCCAGACCAGTACAGCCACTGTTGTGCAATTAAGGGAGAAGGTCCTGTTGGAACAGTTTGTGGAGGCTTTACCGGGTCCGATCCAGAGATGGGTAGGACAACATCACCATCTATCACTATCCAAAGCCATTGATGTGGCCACTGCTCATCAAAAAGCCGGACTACCCAGGGTTTTTGCAGCCACTTCAGATAGATCCTGCAGCCAAGCAGGTCCAAGCCGAAAAGGCCCACCAAGATGGATACAGAGTGAACCCAAACGCCGACCTGATAATCAAACCACTTCCGAAGGTCCCAAATCAAGACCACAACAGCCTCAGTGTTTTAAATGTGGCGAATGGGGGCATATTGCCCATTTCTGTCCCAGGAATGTTAAAACCGAACCAATGGAAATCAGAGCCCTACACTCCCAGGAGTATCGCCGAAGCGCCTCCCCTATACAATTGAAGTCACAGTGGACAGACGACCTGCGCAGGCGATGGTAGACAGCGGCAGTCGACAGACTGCGATCTAATCCCAAGTAAGCAATAAGGAGAATAATGTGTGTAAAGCAATACCAGTGAAATGTGTGCATGAAGACATCAGAACGTACCCCTCCAGAGACATAACATTGGGGGTCCCCAGCGCATCAATACCTGTAAGGGCTGCAGTAATTCCATCTCAGCCTGCTCCGATTCTGATCAGCACGACCTCCCAGCCTTTGCTCAGCTACTCACCACGAATGAGTGGCTACAAAGTGCTCCTTACTCTGATGTTGATCTGACCTCTTCATTCCAGCCTAGACCGCAAAAAAGCTGTTCTGCTAAAAGACAGCTTAAGGCCATGTGGAGGGGGAGCCACCAACATATTAGCTTAGTGAATTGGAAGTTGGAAGAACACTTGCCTTCATTCCAGACCAAAACAGAAACTGATGAGACCCTTAAAAGGGCCTGTGAACAAGCTCACAACATTACGACTAGGCCTCTTCCTTATCCATACTTCATGGAACGGAAGGGTTGTTGGATAGAGTCACCATCGGGGCAGATCATGTCGTAAAAGAACTACTAGTTCTACGAGCCTACCTGAAGGGCCTTGTCCAGCTGGCCCATGACCATACCATTCCCAGGCTCTGGTGTCTCTCTCACCCTGACCCTCCTCACCTGGTTCTTCTGTGGCACTATCCTGGGTTTCCGTCTTCTTCTTTCTCTGTGTCTTCTTAGTGTCTTCTTCCTTCTTGTCCTTTTTCTCCTTCTTTTTGTTCTTCTTTTCATAGAGATAAGGGCAAGCTCCCCCAGAAGCCACCTTGACTGGGTAAATTCATTCCAGACAAGAGGTAACTGGATCAGTGCTGGTGTATAGCAGATGTTGATGGTTCTGTATTCCAAATGGAGTACCCTGATGAAATGAGGGCACTTGAGAGTATATGTTCTGGATCGGTACACAGAGTTGCCGGGTTGGCAGGATGAGCATAGGCTGGAAGTCAAGAGGAATATGGCAGGTGCAATACTCAATAGGAGGATCCTTCGAGATCAGTTCTTGTAGCACGGGGGGACCCAATTGCAAAGGGAGACAAGGAGAAACCGGGATACAGGAGAACCAGCAGAGGAGAAAAGAGGAAGGAGTAGAATGAGCATAACGGAGGGAAGCAGATAGAGAGTCGCAGTGTTGCCGACACTGCGAGGTAAACTGGGCGGAAGCAGGAGCCAAGTAGCAACCTACGAACGGGAGAAGCAGTGAGAGTGCAGCGTTCCAGACAACCCAAACGCGGAGGAAACAAAGTATGCACAGAAGGAAACAGTGCAGCAAGGTTCAGAGAGCGAACTACGAGTATTGGGCAACATAGAGTTGCAACACTTTGAGCTGGGGGTGTGGTTCCAGTAAGTAGCACAGCGGCATTGTGGAAAAAAGGCTAGACCGTTACTATGAGAACCTGGGAGATGTGGCAGCCTGATCAAACAGAGCCTCTAGCGCTGCCATATCTTCCAGGGACAGAGCGTGACAACCATTGGAGGACAAATGGCGGAAACAATGATGCAAAACAGGCTCCTCCAAGGGTTCTACTGGCCAGGCATCTACACTGACGTTTTTGTGAAGGATGTCCCTTCTGTCAGAAGACGAGTGCCCATATTCCACCAAGAGCCCCCTTACAAAGAATGCCCCTCATAAAAGAACCCTTCCACAGGATAGGGATGGACATGGTAAGACCCCTTGAGTCCAGCATTCGTGGCTACCAGTACCTACTGGTAGTCGTAGACTAAGCAACTAGATATCCGGAAGCATTTCCTCTAAGGGGGACCTTGATTAAGCAAGTTTGCGATGTATACATGCTGTACTTTCCATGGGTTGGTGCACCCCAGGAGATTGTCACAGACCAAGGCAGTAATTTCATGTCCCTTTTTATAAAACAGGCCTGTAAAACCCTTGGAATCGAACAACTAAAAACCACCATCTACTACTCCAGACTGATGGCCTCATCGAGAGGTACAACAAAACCATAAAGCAAATGCTCCGACGTGTAACCGGACCTACAGGACTTTGTTGGGACCGAGCATTGCCCTGGGTACTAATGGTTCTGAGGGACACCCCTCAGTCCTCCACCAGATTCTCCCCCTTCGAACTTCTGTTTGGAAGGCACCCCAAAACCATCCTGGAGGTCCTGAAGGAACCCTGTGAAACACAAGAGACAAATTTAACGGATTACGTATGTGACCTTCGAGACCACCTAGGACATTTAAGTGAGTTTTCCCTGCACAACTTGGGACTAGCACAACTACAACAGGAAGAACATTACAATCGGACCACTCGAATGCGCTCTCTTAAGGTAGGCGATAAGGTGTTGGTAGTACTCCCTACCAGCGAAAACAAACTACTGGCTCAATGGAGAGGCCCTTACACAGTAGTCAGAGTATTAGGACCTGTGAACTATAAAGTTGAACAGCCAGACCGAAGGGTAAAACTGCAGAACTATCATATCAATATGTTGAAGTACTGGAGAAACCCAACAGTCCCTGTGTTGAATACTACCAAAGTAGATCTATCCTTACCAGAACAGATGGTACCAAGAAGCCAAAGTGACATCAGGGATGTGCTGTTCGGAGACCAGTTGAATGAAGTCCAACGGAAGGAACTATTAAGGGTTTTAACCCCCGTGGCCTCCACTTGCTCCAGCATACCTGGCTGGATCGATCAAGCGGAACATTCAATCAGAACGGAAACTGGCAAGATGGTCTGACTTCGACCCTATCGCATACCTGAAGTCAAAAGGGCTGAAATCTACAGAGAAGTCAATGAAATGCTAAAAATGGGTATCATAGTGCCAACCTAGAGCGTCTGGTGCTCCCCTGTCGTGTTAGTCCCGAAACCAGACGGCACAATGAGATTTAGCATCGACTTCTGACAATTGAACGCTGTTTCCCATTATGAAGCGTACTCCATGCCACGGATAGATGAATTGCTGGAAATCTTGGGTCTGCTATGTACCTGAGCACGTTAGATCTAACAAAGGGTTACTGGCAAATCCTGCATAAACCCGAAGACCAAGAGAAGACAGCTTCTGCTACCCCACAGCGACTTTTCCAATTTATGGTCCTTTCCTTCAGACTACACGGGGCACCCGCCACTTTCCAGAGGTTGATGGACAGAGTCTTACAGCCACATGAATCCTATACTGCTGCCTATCTAGACGACATTGTGGTTTACAGCTCATCCTTGGAACAACACCTTAATCATCTTTGAAAGTAATCACTGCCTTGAATGAGGCAGGGTTACACATACATCTGAAAAAAAAACATAAGGCTGCAGAGGTCAAACTACCCACTGCACCTCCTCACAGGTATTCTTCCTTTGCCCTCCTTCCCCTAGAAGCTCACTGTCTCTAGAGCTCTAGTTCTCTCTAGGCTGGCAATAGCCTCTTTCTAAATCTGCCTGCTTCTACTCTCCACCCTCTGCAACTCATCCAGAACAGGATTGCGCGACTTGTCCTTAGCCTCAAGCCCTAGGATCGTATCTCTCCAGCACTGAAATCTCTGCATCGGCTCCCAGTGGCTGCAAGGATTAAGTTCAAGACCCTCTGCATTGTCCACAAAGCCTTCTGGGGCCTGGGTCCTCAATACCTCCAACTCTCACTTCGTAAATACCTTCCTATTCAAGCACTTCACTCCTCTACCTCCAACTCCCTCAGCGTCAGTCACTTCTCCAAGCAGCGAGTTGGTGGTAGATCTCTGGCATGCCGGGACCTCATATGCGGCAACAACAGCGTATGAGCACCCCTTCTATCACCTGAAAAATCTTTTGGCGTCTTGGTCAACGCTGAAAGCGCGGTGGTCCCATGCGGACTACAGCTTCCAGCATTTAGTGTTAGTGGTCGAATTGGACACTAAGATCACGTGAGACGCATGGACCGTTTGCTTGCATCCGTACGCAAGTAGTCTATTTGTTCTGACTTCACACATGGATCGGGTGCTCCTTAACTGTGTATTGTTGCCAGTTTTCGTAGCGCTTTGTATCCTGATATTTCCGTCTTGAATCCTGCCTTCGACTTCTTGGCCTGTTATTACGGACTATTCTATTGGATTGCCCTTGGTTTCCGGTGCCCGGCTCCTTTGGATTGACTCCCGGTCCCCCCAACGCTGCATTGCTTACCCGGATTTCCCTTTTTGCTTAGTGTCTGGTTACATCGATAATTCGGATTCCTGTACCTTGGTGTGGCAACTTCTGAAACCTGGTCGAGTACTTCGCGACTTCCGATTGGACCGTTTTTGGCTACCTTTGTTTCCCCTCCTTCAGTCTCCTTCCCTCTGCCTTCTACCCTTGCTTTTATTTTTTCTCCACACCCCCCTACACGGACTCACTTGCCTATATATTATTTGGGACGCTTTGCTGAATTCCAAGGATCCTTCTTTTTGGACTCAAGGGTGACTACTGTGGAGGATCTCCTGAATTCTTCATTGGTTTTGGGTCTTTTCCTTCACGGAGCAGGTAAGAGTGGGAAGCAGGAGGTGGTGGCTGACAGGGTTGGTATCCTTAATCACAGTACTGAACTGTTGTTGTTTCCTCTAGCTCTGTTGCAGCTGCTCCTGCCTTTTCACTCAAGCCCCTGGTCTGTCAGGTATACTATACTCCTACAGACCGCGCTCTTGTGAGGAAAGTCTGGTTTCAAATTAGCTCCAGGCTAACAGGAGATTATCGTGAGAACTGTCCAGGTTTTGACAGATTAAGGAGCCCAAATTACAAACCTGCGAATATGGATCTGGGGCTGGATCCAGTGCAGGCACTCATGCAAGCTTTATCAGCCTTGCGTACTGATATGGCATCGGCCCATACGACTTTACATCAAGGTATGGATGTGTTACAGAGCTTTATACAACCGTTACCTCCTGTTGAGGAGTTTGGTGAGGCTGCAGCAGTTGCAGACCCTCCAGCACCCTAAGCTACCCCTCCTGCTCCGACTCCAGTGGTATTGCCTGGGCCTTCTCCTCTAGCCCCGCCAGAACGCTTTATGGAGACCCTAAAACCTATCGCACTTTTGTGAACCAGTGGCGTTTGCATTTTCTTTGTCGACCCCTGGCATTTCCAGATGCCACAACTAAAGCTGCTTTTGTTCTCTCCCATTTGGGCGGGACGGCAGCCGCCTGGGCCAACCCTCTCCGAGGCAGATGACCTGGGTTTGTAGAATTTTGAGGCCCTCATCCAAGCCATTAACGCGGTGTTTGACATGAGACATAAGGCGCAGGCCTCGTTTCTTGCCATCACTCAGGGGAAAACAGACCTTGTAACCTACCTCGCCCGCTTCAACCAATAAGCGTTTGAAACCTCGTGGCCAGAACAAAAGAAAGCCGCCGTTTTCTACAAGGGCCTATCAGATGAACTTAAAAATGCTTTATCAGTAGTACCAGCAGTACCGTCTGTTTTTTCGGGACTGGTGGACCTCGTCTTGCAGGTTGATGCCAGACATCGACAGAGACGTGGAGAATGCCGGGTTCCAGATCTCTGCATCTCAGGGAAATCGGACGCAGGTACTACTAGCGCTTCCGGTGAAGCGGAACTCATGCAAATAGGGGCTATCAGAGGACCTTTATCCAAAGCAGAACGGGAAAGACGCGTGGTTAACAACCTCTGTTTCTATTGTGGCCAGGCAGGCCATTACATTCGTGTCTGCCCCAAAAGACCAGCTAAATTGGCGGGAAATGCAAAGACTCGTCCTTAACCCGAGCCTGCAGGACGAGTCAACAGATACAAGGCTCAGGAGACAACTGTTTTGCCTCTCATATGTTCCTTTCTACGTGCTTTTCTGCCCTTGGTTCTGTGTCATTTTCCAGCCCTGTCATGATTGATTCTGGTGCTAGCGGAAATTACATGGATGTCCAATTGGCTGGTCGCCATAGATTACCTATTATCATCAAGGAGGTCCTGGAGGAAGTACATGCCATCGATGGCTCCCGTCTGGTTTCAGGTCAGATAACAGAACAGACTGGACCTCTTCGTATGTCAACATCAGAAGGTCATTCTGAGTGCATTACGTTTGATCTCATCTCAGCCCCACAGTTCGGGATTATACTCGGCCTTTCTTGCTTACAGACTCATAATCCTGTCGTTGACTGGACCCAACAAACGGTACGCTTCTCTTCAGAGTTTTGCAGTAGGCGATGTTTTGATTCTCCGATTATTTCGGAGCTCTCGCCTTGCTTCCTCGATCAGTGCCATATTGCAAAACCCCACCTCAGAACTATCTGCGGTATACAAACAGTATATCGACGTGTTTGACAAGAAGCTATCTGAAAGCCTTCCTCCGCACCGAAGTTATGATTGCCCAATTGATTTAGTCCCTGAGGCAGTGATTCCGCATGGCAGAGTGTACTCCTTGACACAAAAAGAGGAGGACCATCTGCGAGAATACTTAGACAAAGCCCTACGGCTGGGGCATATCTGGCCATCTCGCTCCCCTGCAGCGTCCCCAATCTTTTTTGTATCCAAGAAAGAGGGTGACTTACACCCTTGTGTGGACTATAGAACAAAATTACTGTTAAAAACCAGTATCCGTTGCCTCTGATATCTGAACTGCTGGATAAGTTGACCTCATCCACCATCTTTACCAAGTTAGATTTAAGAGGGGCCTACAATCTGGTCAGGATGCGAAGTGGGGACGAGTGGAAGACCGCATTTAAAACCAAGTTTGGTCTATATGAATACTGCGTAATGCCCTTCGGCCTTTGTAATGCCCCAGACACTTTCCAACACTTTGTCAATGATATTTTCAGAGACATGCTGGATTGTTATGTAGTGATATACCTGGACGATATCCTGATTTTCTCTGACAATCTGCCCCAACACATCCAGCATGTCTGCTCTGTCTTACAACGTCTACAGGAACATTCCTTATATACAAAGCTGGAGAAATGCGTTTTTCATGCATCATCGGTCAAATTCTTAGGATTCCAAATATCAGCGGAAGGGGTGCATGTGTGTGCTTCCAAAGTTCAGGCAGTGCTCGATTGGCCTGTCCCAACTTCTGTGAAAGCCCTGCAATCCTTCCTGGGCTTTGCAAATTTTTATCGCAGATTCATTGTCTCCTTTTCGGAAATTGTGGCCCCCCTTACACGCTTTACCAGCCCTACAATTCCGTTCATGTGGAATTCTGATGCACAATTGGCTTTTCAAGCCTTGAAAGAGGCTTTTACAACTGCTCCTGTTTTACAGCATCCAAACCAGTCTCTCCCATTGATTGTAGAAGCTGACACCTCTGCCATTGCAGTTGGGGCTATCCTTTCACAAATCTTCCCCTCTACACAGCAGATGCACCCCGTGGCGTTTTACTCCCGCAAATTGTCACCTGCTGAACATAATTATACAATAATGGACAGAGTTTTTGCCCATACGGGCTGCATTTAAAGAATGGAGACACCATCTTTTGGGTGCCCGACATCCGGTTACGGTATACACCGATCATAGGAACTTACAAGCTCTATCTCAAGCAAAGTGCACTAATGCCCGGCAAATACGGTGGCACCATTTTTTCACAATGTTTGACTTCACGGTGACTTATCGCCCCGGCCCTTTACATGGAAAAGCAGACGCTCTGTCCCGGATTGGCACCGATTGCACCGCTGAAAAACCGGTAACACAGATTTTACCATGCGGGTCAGTGGTCTGTGTATGTTCGTCTCTTTTAGATCAGGTACGACAGTGGGCCAAGGATCATGTTTCCTCTCTTGAAGGATTGGGGGCTACACTTTTGTCGGGTCTTCCCTACATTCATGGTCTGCTGTACCTTCCGGACAATAAAACGAGAAGAATGGCCCTCGAATGGTCTCATGATTCCAAATTGGTGGCACACCCAGGCCAGACCAAAACCTGTGAGCTATTAAGTCGATGGTGTTGGTGGCCCGGGATGAAAAAGGAGGTTGATCTGTACGTTTCCACATGTGCCATCTGTACTCAGTGCAAACATCAACCAGGTAAACCAGTGGAACTTTTGATGAATATGCCCTTGCCTCTGGACCCGTGGTATATGGTTACCCTTAATTTTATGGATGGTCCAGGGTATGTCAGCAATACTGGTGGTATTGGACAAGTTTACCAAGATGGCCCGGTTTATACCATGTCCAGGTATCCCGACGGCTTCCATGTTGGCCTCTCTATTCTTTGACAATATAGTCCGCTTTTTTGGACTTCCCACAGTGATGATATCTGATGGAGGGTCACAATTTACATCACATTTTTGGCGTGCATTAAACAACGCCCTAGGCATCGATGCTCGTCTTTCCTCTGCATATCATCCGCAAATAGACGGGCAGACAGAACGTACTAATGCCACCATGGAACAGTACCTCCGCTGTTTATGTCTACAACACCAGTCGAATTGGTTGTCTGTTTTGGGGATTGCTGAGTTTGCATACAACTCCCGGCATTCGTCGGTGGGTTGTTCCCCGTTTTATGCTCTCTATGGCCTATATCTGAGGATTCTTCCAGCTATCCTTCCTTCTTTGGACCGGGTTCCTGTTGCCAAGAATGTGAGAGATTCTCTGAAGCGTGCCAACCATACTCCAGTCAGGTAATTAGGAGACATTGACAGTGCTTGTGTATTCAGTAAACTGAATGGGGAAGGAGCACAAAGTACACTGATTGGGCAGTAAAATAGGTGATTACCTTGTGTTACAGATCAATCATCGACACAGTCGTATCGACTTGGCTAACAAGAACTGCCCAAAAATCTCAAAGGTAGGCGCGCTGCACTATTGCCCGCATAACGAGAAAATCAGGTATGACCTGTTATACCAAACTATGTTGCACACCCTGTAAGGGTGGGGAGATAGGAGGGGGAATTTAGCCTGCTGTATAATGTCACTCATAGGACTTTCATTAATTGAATACACATTTAGAATAATAATTGTGCAATATAAAAAGCTTTAGAAATGCCGTACACTCTGTTTTAAACATGGGAGAAGTCAGTTTGACCGTTCTCTCTGTTTGCCCCACAGAAATTGCCGAAACTACGTTTCTGAGGGACGCACAAATTGAGTCTAGACAAGAAGCAATTGGTCCTGATGAAGATGACATACGAAAGAAGATCATTGAAACCGGTCGACCAGATTTTTAGATATCGCTTCACTAAGAGCGACACATAGTGGACTTGAGCAATTTGGACATTTGAATCAATGTTGTGGACATTTGAATTGTCTTTTTATGTGAAAATTGTGTTCTCTCATAATTACTGAACCCTGTGTATACTCCAAAGGGAGAAACACTGTGTGGCGGTACAATAACAAGCTGAGAGAGTCCTATATTGTTATAGGTTTTCGTGTATTACACTTGATACATTTGACACACTTCGCGGAGGGCAAATAAATTGTCCAAAGTTGTGACGCCTAGTCCCAAGTGAACTGTCTTGTGTACCATAGTGTGCAGAGAGGGGATACATACTCCTAAGCTGCAATTTTTAGAAGCAGTTCGTGTTTTAATTGTGTTTGATAAAATTTGTTTTGGTAATAATGTTGCCTGAAAGTCATTTCACTACATGTAAAGAATAGGGTGAGTTTCTCTTCTTCTTTCCTCTTTAGATAGCCGGTGCCGCAGCGCTCTCTAGGGCCAGCAGCACCACAAAGGGATAGGATATTTTTTCCAATTAAGGATAGTGTAAGGATGCTGCATTGATGGCTTGATTATTAAGGAGCTCAAGAGAAGCTGCTTTCCGATTTCTGTTTTGTGTGTTATATATAGATTGTGATAACAGAACGGACAAAGTACCCTAAATTGGAGGTACGAATCAATAGTTTCCCTGTGTGTTGTATAGTATGTAACATGCAGACATTGTGCCATGCTAGCAGACCTTTGCAGATTCCTGGGTGGTTTGGGAGTCTGGTGTCCCTGTTAGGATGTTGCTGGGCATCCTTGGGGAATAATCTGCATGAAAATCACCCCTTTCGCCGAGCTGCATTTGCCTAGTTCCGTTAACAGTTGCCAGGAGGAAGAAGCCCAGATAGCACTGAGAAAATAGCACAGTTACTGAATTAGCTGCTCTTGTTACAGCACTGAACAGTCGTGGGCTTGAAAATGAATTTTCTCCAAAAACAGTCTGGGGAAAAGAAATGGCAATCTTGGATATTGTACAATTGGAAACCCTTTAGAAATAACAGGTGGGGTTGCAAAAAGCCTGTTGCAACACAAATTAATACAAAGCTATCTAGTTGAGCTATGTCCTTTTCCAGTAGCAGAATAAATGGGAATTTATGCAGTAGGTAAACTAGGAAATCCTTAAAAGTACCAATCCATGGGGGATTATTTTAAAACCTACAACAACAAAAAACACTCATTCGTACAACCTCCAGGCTTATCGTTTTCCAGTAACAAAGAAAAGTGTATTATATAGTTAATGCACTATTATTTATAAATTGTTTTTTTTTCCTTTCAGTAGTTGGAGAGAACCATGAAAACCATGGGCAGCACTCAAGTCCTCTTTTTAGTTGGTGGAAGAAGAAAGCAGACCTGATGAAATAAGAAAATTAACAAGACTTATAGATCTTACCGTCTCAGCATTATACTTTAAGTTAGTTCTTATATAAAGGTAATAAAACCCAGATAGATTTTATGATGTTTTTCTGGTTTGGCTAAAAAGCTGCCAAGTGGCATAGTACATACTATACAACACACAGGGAAACTATTGATTCGTACCTCCAATCTAGGGTACTGTGTCCTTTCTGTTATCACAATCTATATATAACACACAAAACAGAAATCGGAAAGCAGCTTCTCTTGAGCTCCTTAATAATCAAGCCATCAATGCAGCATCCTTACACTCTCCTTAATTGGAAAAAATATCCTATCCCTTCGTGGTGCTGCTGGCCCTAGAGAGCGCTGCGGCACCGGCTATCTAAAGAGGATAGAAGAAGAGAAACTCACCCTATTCTTTACATGTAGTGAAATGATTATTTTGAGCTGCAAGCTAAATGAGATGTTCATTTGGGTCACAGCCAATGCCGAAAGGCCAGACCTCCAAGCAGAGCCAAGCACACTTGAGATGCTAGTCTATATATATATATAAAAGGGAAAAGAGTGGATATGCGCGTTTGTCTGTTCGAAATGTTCAGCATACTTGCCAACATGCTACAAACCTGAAATTTGGCATGTGGGTATGTTGCATTGTGTAGACAATGTAAAAAGTATAACATTTCATTTTTCTAATAATTTATTTTTATCAGCCTGCCATTTGGCTCTTCTCGCCATAGTTTTGCCGTAGTTCTACATATACATCAGCAGTTCATTGTTCCTAAACTTCCCACACTATCAGCATTCTAGCAGATATTAGCGGCACTCACTTCTGAAGTTGTGACAGGAAATGGTGCTCATCTCTTCAATGGTGTCCGCAATGGCGTTGTACGTCACATTGTGGCAAATCTCTCATGATAATTACAGAAACTTAATTACCCACAGAAGTTGATGTATGCATGCCATCTCAGTATCTACAAATGGAAAACAAAGGGTCAAATTGAGCATTACCATTTGTGCTCAAAGACGTAAGTCTGCTCCGCTTGTGCACCGGGAAACCGATATAGATCATTGTCACTCTCCAAAAGACAAATATTCAATAAAATCATGTTGTATGAATTCACTGCATGGTTTGACTGCATATTATTAGAGTGCAAAAGCGATATGAACAAAGTTTGCACTGAAACAATTATCTAAAAAGCCAGATCATTTCATAGACCACAACAAGGATTGTATTAGATGACTTGTTCAGGGTTGCTATATGAACGTGCTACTGAATATCTAAAGGACAGCAGAGGTTTTGCATTAATAAAAACATGCTTACTGATGAAACATTTCTTTAACATCAAATTGTATTTATTTTGTACTGGAATTGATCCATTTCAATTGCTGCCTAATTTATGTGTGATTTTATTTTTGTGCGTTTCAATTCCTGGGTTTGAATGTAATAAACTGAACTGAAAAATGAAACAATTCTTTATTGTGGATGTAGCTACTATCCCTTGGATCGATCTGGACTGAGATTTTCAAGGTCTGATAACTTTAGAAGGGTTTGTTGCCATTTTATTTGCAAGGTTTATAAAGACAACGCAGCCCGGCCTTGACTTGCATACATGGAGAAGTTTGCTTTTGTGAGGAGTAGTATCCTGTTCGTAAACACAGACTAAGCTTCTTGACCCGACAAATGACCCAATTATAAGTTAAGAGTGAGTTGTAAGGTATACCTAAAGGAGAGGCAGTGATTAATTCCTTTTTAGCAAATACAGTTAGGTGTCCGTAGACATTTGGTGGCCTCATATTATCCGAGTAGGCACAATAGTTTTCACAGTCGTTCTACCATTTCAGCAACCCAGCGAAGGCGCACTGATAATACTCATGAAGAAGTAATATACTTTGAGAAACTTGTCTCAAAACCTCAAAAAGCACAGGCAGAGTTCCAAATAGCGGAGTGAAGCTCCAAAGTAGAATGTGAACTGAGATTCAATTGAGTTGATGTGGAGAGACCCCGATTTATAACCCAAAAAAAAGTGTTGAATGTTGGAAGTAATAGTAACTAGCACCAAATGGACTAACACAGTGCTCTTGAGGAAACCGGGGAAAAAAGATAATTAATTCTATCCAAGTCCAAAGACATTTGCACTAAGGTCCAGACTCACTAGAGATTAACCCTAAGAGAATGTGTACAGTATTTTCCCACTCAGGAAAGACACAATTAGACTGATCTGGATATTCTTTGAAAATTGATGTGCAGTCAGAAGGCCACCTCAAAAATATCTGCACACAGGAAAAAGAACAACTTACTTATCCCTGCTAATGTTCTTTCTGATGAATGTTCCTCCCACTGATTCCTGAACTTCCATATATTTGTTTCCTGCTTGCAGTCTTGGAAATGTTGCAGAGGGTGCTGTGCCGCATCAAGTCAATGTCCCTCAACGATTACCATTCCTGCAGCGGGACGCAAAGTCGATGATAGTATAAATAGCATGCACCACGCCCGTTGCCTCAGTTCCTAGGTATTCCCTCTTTCTGCTCAGCTGTCTTGAGAAATAGATAGCCCGCATTAGTGTTGAAAGAGAGAAGTAATACAAAACTCATCCACAGTCAGAGGGGTCGGCTGGGAGGGTGATGAAGAATCTGTGGGAGGAACTAACACACAGGGATTTTACTCAAATACACATTACCTCAAACAGCGGGTATGTGTCCTTTCTGTTATCAGAGAAACACTATAACACACAAAACAGAGTAAGGAACAAAAGCTTCACCGGAGCTATTTATTATATTGTGCAGTTAATGCGACCCTAACTCTTTCCCTACAGGGAGTACACTATACTAACCCTGCATGATGTTTCTAACCCTCAAAAGCACTAATGCGCCGGCTACCGGCAGGGAATGCATGGGGACTATTCTTGCCCTATGTCGAAACAATGAAAAACCTTTTCACAATGAACTTCCACAATAAATGTTATACATACAAATTTCATACAGCTATGGGTCATTAGCCCAAACAATTAAAACCAAAGCAGTTACGGGAAAACCATTTCCCGGCTGCACCCTTGGATGAAACAGACAGGTCACGTGGGACTAGGCGTCAAACACTCTGACAATTTAATTGCCCTCCGTGAGGTGTGTCTGGTTGATCCAGGAGTAATTTCTCAAATATTTTGTAAAAGTAGAAGTGTCGCACAAATTCTCAGCACAACATGCACTCTATTCTCAGCTCTTTTTTTTACAGGTGCATGAACCATTCTCCTGTGCGGGAATACATGACAACTCTATAAAAGAAAACATAGATTCTGTGACATTGATTCAAACAATTTTTGTCTAAAAGTGCATAAGTCCACTTGTGTCACTCTAAATGAGGTGACATCTGTATGTCTGGTCGACCGGTTTCAATGATGTCTTGCGTGTATCATATTCTTCAGGACCCATTATTGCTTCTTTTGACCCAATCAGCAAGCCCTATAGGGGCGGGATTGCGACACATTGTGTGGATAAAATGGGAGAACGTCAAAATGACTTCTCTCATATGTGGGGAAAAAGCATGCAGCATTTTTTAATGGCTCTTATTGATGGAATGAAATAATTTTGCTTTCTAATGTACTGAACAAGTCAATTTGTGACATTAAAAAAGAGGCCATCTTCTCCCTGCCCCATCACCATTAAGTGCATCACATTATGTCTAACCTGACAAGATCATACCTGTCCAACTGTTTGTATATGCGAAGAAGAGGCACACTTGGTTTCGGCAGTGTTGCCACTTTCAGATAGTCAAGTTGGGACGCCTAAGATGGTACTTAATCTGCAACATAAGAACACTCATGTTGCATTATCTGTGTATGTGCTCCCAAAGTATCACATCACCTTGTCCTGCAATGTATTGTCCCCACATTTGTAAATCTATTTACCTCGCCACTCATAAACATCCCTTCGATGAGATGAGCTTCTTATAGTCTCGCAATCTTATTCGTGATGCTTTTGAAGGGGTCCTGCAAGAAGGGGGATTGCACAGCCTTAATCGCAAAGGATCTTTGCTTCGATGTTTTATGTTTATCTATGTTAAGTAGAAGAGACCATATTGCCGGTGCATTCACCAAGTGTGGACCACTCGTTTATATCTCCTGGTGTTCATGCCCCCACAACCCCATCGTGTGAGCTTATTAGACCTAACTGCTCACATCGCACCTAATAGTGCAATCTTGTTTTAAATGTTAAACAAGCATATTACAAGGACTAACACCCCCTTTTGCTTCCTAGGGTTCATCAACATGAGCCTATTCGGATTCTCGTGTGCCCGGGTGAAACCCATTATGTGCATTTGTATCAGCTTAACAAGGCAACCGCACCCGCTGGGAAAATCCGATCGTATGTTTTTAGGGGAATAAGTGCGGCGCCAAGAACCTATTTCCATTTCTTCTATAGTGGGAACATGCACATAATCTGATTAGCATGTCCCAGTCATTCTTACTTGTTGAGTTCTCGTTTTCCCTTCACAATTTCTTCCGTTTCGTTTCTTCGCGGTAGACGCTAATGGCGTTCCTCACGATAGACGCTGATGAACTTCTCCGCGTCTTATGTAAACACTGAAAGAGAAATTAAGAGACTGTGGCCTATCCTGAATACCGGCAAATTGGAATTGTCATTGCCCACCTTTGCGATCAAACGGAGAAGGAACATCCGGGACAGTCTGGTCCATACTTTGACAGACCCAAAGCGTGGTGGAAACGCTAACACTCTCTGCAATGTACCCACCGCGGTGGGACATACTCCATGTGGGATGTGTAGCATGTGTAAACAGACAACAAGTAGTGTATCCATTGACATAGGGTGGAAGACACCATGGATGTAGAGGCGTTTAACAAATTGCAATAGTCGAGGTGTCATCTACTTGATTAGTTGCCTGTGCAATCTAAAATATATTGGATGACAACTCGCCCAATCAGAACACGCCTTGTCGAACATAAGTCCTGTATAAGGACCAAAAAAATCACTGCACCACTTGTGGTCCATTTAATGCAGAACATCCCACTATAGAAGAAATGGAAATGGGTTCTTGGCGCCGCACTAATTCCCCTAAAAACATTCGATCTGATTTTCCCAGCGGGTGCGGTTGCCTTGTTAAGCTGATACAAATGCACATAATGGGTTTCACCCGGGCACACGTGAATCCGAATAGGCTCATGTTGATGAACCCTAGGAAGCGAAAGGGGGTGTTAGTCCTTGTAATATGCTTGTTTAACATTTAAAACAAGATTGCACTATTGGGTGCGATGTGAGCAGTTGGGTCTAATAAGCGCACACGATGGGGTTGTGGGGGCATGACCACCAGGAGATATAAATGAGTGGTCCACACTTGGTGAATGCACCGGCAATATGGTCTCTTCTACTTAACATAGATAAACATAAAACATCGAAGCAAAGATCTATTGCGATTAAGGCTCTGCAATCCCCTTTCTTGCAGGACCCCTTCAAAAGCATCACGAATAAGGTTGCGAGACTATAAGAAGCTCATCTCATCGAAGGGATGTTTATGAGTGGCGAGGTAAATAGATTTACAAATGTGGGGACAATACATTTCAGGACAAGGTGATGTGATACCTTGGGAGCACATACACAGATAATGCAACAATCAGTGTTCTTATGTTTCAGATTAAGTACCATTTTAGGCGTCCCAACTTGACTATCTGAAAGTGGCAACACTGCCGAAACCGAGTGTGCCTCTTCTTCGCATATACAAACAATTGGACAGGTATGATCTTGTCAGGTTAGACATAACGTCATGCACTTAATGGTGATGGGGCAGGGTGAAGATAGCCTCTTTTTTAATGTCACAAATTGACTTGTTCAGTACATTGGAAAGCAAAATTATTTCATTCCATCAATAAGAGCCATTAAAAAATGCTGCATGCTTTTTCCCCACATATGAGAGAAGTCATTTTGACGTTCTCCCATTTTATCCACAGAATATGTCGCAATCCCGCCCCTATGGGGCTTGCTGATTGGGTCAAAAGAAGCAATAATGGGTCCTGAAGAATATGATACACGCAAGACATCATTGAAACCGGTCGACCAGACATACAGATGTCACCTCATTTAGAGTGACACAAGTGGACTTATGCACCTTTAGACAAAAATTGTTTGAATCAATGTCACAGAATCTATGTTTTCTTTTATAGAGTTGTCATGTATTCCCGCACATGAGAATGGTTCATGCACCTGTAAAAAAAGAGCTGAGCATAGAGTGCATGTTGTGCTGAGAATTTGTGCAACACTTATACTTTTACAAAATGTTTTAGAAATTACTCCTGGATCAACCAGACACACCTCACGGAGGGCAATTAAATTGTCAGAGTGTTTGACGCCGAGTCCCACGTGACCTGTCTGTTTCATCCAAGGGTGCAGCCGGGAAATGGTTTTCCCGTAACTGCTTTGGTTTTAATTGTTTGGGCTAATGACCCATAGCTGTATGAAATTTGTATGTATAAAATGTATTGTGGAAGTTCATTGTGAAAAGGTTTTTCATTGTTTCAACATAGGGCAAGAATAGTCCCCATGCATTCCCTGCCGGTAGCCGGCGCATTAGTGCTTTTGAGGGTTAGAAACATCATGCAGGGTTAGTATAGTGTACTCCCTGTAGGGAAACAGTTAGGGTCGCATTAACTGCACAATATAATAAATAGCTCAGGTGAAGCTTTTGTTCCTTACTCTGTTTTGTGTGTTATAGAATCTGTGGGAGGAACATCCATCAGAAATAACTTTACCAGGGGTAAGTGATTGGTTCTTCTAATGGATTGTGTCCTCCCACAGATTCCTCACCTTGGATAGACTCCCAAAGCAGTTTTGTAGATGGAGGTGGGAGAATTGGATTTTTGTACAATCTTGATTAGCACGTAATATTGTGCAAAATCGCTCTTCCAAACTGATCGCCTTGGCCCGACAGAGTGTCTAAGCAGTAATGCTTTGATAAAGTGTGGAGTGAGGACCAAATTGCGGCATTGCAAATGTCTTGCACTAGTACACTAGTGCACTAGTACACCTCTTTGGAGAGCCAAAGGGGCATCTTTTCCCACGATGGAAAAGCACTCTGAAATGCATAGGATGATCCAACGTTATAGTGTTTGTTTGGTCACGGCTTGGCCTAACTTGTGGCCAGTGTAACCAATATACAGTTGGTCATTCGGTCTGGCATTTGCCATTCTAGAAAGGTAGAAGCTAAGAGCCCTTTTTGGGTCCAGTATGTGTAAGGTCTCTTCTTACTTAGAAGGGTGAGGAGGTGGGTAAAAATCTGGTACTGTTATCTTCTGTGTCAGATGAAATTCCGACACCCCCTTGGGAAGAAAGGAGGTACTACCTTCTCCTTGGAAAATATAGTAAAATGTGGTTTGCATGAGAAGGCTTGTAGCTCACTCACTCTGCGAGGAGAAGTGATTGCTACTAAAAAGATTGTTTTCAAGGTTAATAACCTGAGAGGCCAAGAACAGAGAGGTTCAAATGAAACTCCCATTAAAAAGGTTAGTACCAGGTTCAAATCCCAGGATAGAACCAGGCAACAGACTGGTGGGGATGCATTTGTCAGTCCTTTTAAGAATTGTATGACAATAGGCATCTTAAAGTAAGAGCCTTGTTTTGGCGTGCATTTAAAATAGATAATGCTGCCAAGTATCTCTTAACGGTAGCCAACTGCAGCCCTAGATGGTGTAGGTGTAGTAAAAAAGAAAGCACTGCAGGTGCATTGCAAGAAAAAGGATCTATATCGTTAGCTCTACACTAGCTGCAAAACCAGTTCCAAAGGCAGAGGTATAGTGCTTTTGTTGCTGGTCTTCTAGCCAAAAGCAAAACCTCCATAACGTCTTCCAGGATGTGCCGATCTTTGGATCTTAGCCTCTCAGAAACCAGGCGTAAAGGTTCAGTGATCCGATTCCTGGATTAAGCAGATGGCCGTCCTCTTGAGAAAGTAAATTCACTCTTTGGGGAAGACAGAATCAAGGGCAGATGGACATTTCTAGAAGGTCTGGGTACCACGTCCTCCGGGCCCAATACGGGGCAATCAGGATCATGGATTTCCCAAACTTCCTCAACCTCCAGATGACATGGGGGATAATGGAGGCTGGAGGGAACGTGTACTGGAGTGGAGTGGAGTGGAAATTCCCAGTCCACTACGAACGTGTACCCCACAGCTCCTCTCTAAGGAAATTCCCTAGAGCAGAACAGGTTGCACTTCCCGTTTACAGTAGACGTAAACAGATCTCTAGGAGGACTTCCGGAGCCAACTCCCACTTGTGGGAGATCCTGCTCTGCCTGCTCTGAGCATTCATCCTTCTATTCTCTTCTCCAGCAAGTTGAACAGCCGAGAGCGAGATCCTGTTTTGTAGAGCCCTAAGCCAGAGCTGCATTGCCTCCCTGCACAGTGGTGGTGACCCTACACCACCTCTTTTGTTGAGGTAATGCATGATAACTGTGTTGTCCGTCATTATCAGGATGTTCTTCCCCTGTATGGACAGCAAAAAGGCCATCAGAGCCAGTCTCATCGCCCTCAGCTCTAACTGGTTTATGTGCAGTCTTGATTCTGATGGGGACCAAAAACGACTCATCAGATCACTCATGTGAGTTCCCCATCCCGTGAGGGAAGCATCTGTGACTACAGTTATCTCTGGCCAGGGTTGCCAAAAAGGTTCCCCTTTCATCACATTCTCCTCACATGCACCACAGGAAATCCTTTGCGACCTTGTTCGGGTTCTGAAGAAGGTCCATCATCCTGCCTGACAACTGTGACCACTGAAATGGGCCCACTCGTGGGACCTCATCCTTAGGCAGGCTTCTGGCACCAGGAAATGCAGGATGCCATGATGCCCAGCAACCTCAAAATCAAATGCTGGTAGATAAAGGGAGGTCTGAAATCTCGTTACCATCTGCAAGATAGGTTGAGCCCTCAACTCGTTTGGCAAAGCCTTCCCCCGAGGAAGAGTACAGGGCTGCACCAATGAATTGAGGATTTTGAGAAGGTCCGACCCGGGACTTCTTGAAGTTGAGGGAGAAGCCCAGTTTGTGGTGAAAGTGACAGGCGCTGTTGAGATGTTCCACAGCCTGTTCTAGAGAACAAGCTCTGATCAGTCTATCATCTAGGTAGGGAAAGATGTGAATCCCACCCATCAGATTTGCTGCCACCACCACCATGAAATTGGTGAAGACACTCAAGGTGGAGGCGAGTCTGAAAGGCAGTACTCAAAATTGACAGCGAGAACTGCCAATGGTGAACCTCAGATACTTTCAGTACCTGGGATGTATAGGTACATGAAAGTAAGCATCCTGACAATCAAGTGACAACATCCAGTCCTGGAGCTGGAGGATCTGCAAAAGAGTGACCATCTTAAATTTTGTGGAGGCATCAGGAAGTAGACAGACAACTGAGGAAAGTTTCACAAAATGGTTGGAGTAAGGCCTATCTTGCCCTATGCTAAGGTGGGATTTCCCTACCTAACTAAAACTAATGATAGTCTGTGTCAGCAACTCCAAAGTAAATGACCGTCTGTGTCCAAAACCTATTCCTGCCCTCACATCTATTTGTTCAAACTGTGTAGGGATGTCAGCATCAAATGAAAAAGCATTCCAACAAATGTTCAGAGCTACTTCCAGCTCTTGGTTGGAAAGGGATTGTCCCTTCCCCAGGATTTCAAATAGTTTGCTGTTAATCGCAAGGGGTTCCCTTACCCATGCTTTTAAGTCTCTTACTGGTTTCACAACAACACAATTCCTGAGGATTCTTCCCAGCTTTCAGGCTTTTGGCTCTTTCATCTATATCATGAAGTTCAACTCTAAGTTCACCATGCACAAGCTTCTCTAGATATTAAACTATAAACATATAGATGAGTCAAGTGGCTTCTCTTTAGTGGGGTGTATTTGGTCCAGGCACAGTTGTCGGACCACATGGTCCACCCATTACAGGTCACGCAACCGACACATCTAATTGGCTTCTTTTCCACAGTCACTCAACCACTGCTTCAGCACAACAGTGGGACTGAACTTATATTCTTGCAGTTCTTTTCAGCACTGGTTTTTCCACCATTCACTTCTTGGATTGTCACACTTTCTCATAGTGTTGCCACAGCCACAGGTCCACCTTTCAACTTGTACAGTTCCTCTTTCCTTTGATTCGGTATTGAAAACTGCAGTTGATTCATATCCAAAACAAACTGCAAATTCCCAGTTCACTCTCCTGCTGGGAATATGCACCCTGCTCACAGGCTTCTCATTCAGTTTCAAGTTTCCTGCTTTCTTGGCGCTTCCGCTGCCTTTCCAATTTTACTACAGTTCGGTATTCACAAACCGCATCAAACATCTGGGTTTTCCATTTCTGAACCGCCAATCACACTTGCGAGTGCTCTGTAAGGGAGACATGGTATCACAAGTAGGACACTGACACAAAAGGTGGAATTTCTAAAACCTTTATCGAATTCTCGGGGTTTGGAAAAACTCCTACTAGGACCTATATGCTAAAATGGGAGTACTCAATACCATCAAATAATAAAGAAAACGCAGTCCTAGTCAGTCTGTCAAATGAAAATGGCCTATACCACAGAATATAATGCCTGCCCTATCTCTTATACAAAAAGTGTGTAAAGGGGAATATGCATGCAAAGAAAATCAATGTGCAAGAATATAAAGAATCAAAGTGGCTGAGTCAGCTCTCCTCCCCACGCTGGACAGCACGGAGTAAGGCGGTCCCCGTAGTATTGGTCAATAGTCTGCCAGGCAATAGACACAAGGTCAAGACAAAGGACGTATATTAAGTACACCTTGACAGAAACTCTGGAATCTAGTTAAGAGGTCCCGCTCTGCAGTGGAGTAATGGTTTGTGTAGACTGACTCAAAAACTGTCCCCTAATGAAAATAACGTCTCTACAGACCTTACTTAGTATGTTGTACAAACTTGATGTTATGAATTAATTGTATTTTTAATGTTAATCACATTGCACTTTTATGTACTATTTGAGCAACCTTGCTCCTTGGTTTACATGTCGTTTTTTGTTTTTTTGTTTGTTTAAAACTATAAAGAGATAAGACAAAAAGAATGCTAATCAGAATGTAAATCTGACTTACTAGCATCATGGCAAATTAATAAATGCTAGAACAATTTCTGTAGAACTGGTAATGTTTTTTGTAAGATTAAATTGGCAAATGCATCTCCAGCACCGTTGTGGACGAGATGGGGCAGATTAATACTTGCCCCTAAATTGAAAAATGTTTAGAAATTACTAGAAAGCCTACACGAATAAGAGTGTGGTAGAGAAAAACAGTTGTGGCAGGACGCCTTATGTTTCATACCCCGTAGACAGGATGACACAATCTGGCTCAGTTTCTCAAAACAAAGCAGTTCAAAACGTGGATGGAGGCCCACCTTGCCTTCCACGTTAAAGTCACTTTTCTAGCATTAACAAAAGTTCTTTCAAAGTACAACAAAAAGGGTTCACAGTTCAACCAAAAGTTCAAGTGTGCCTCCCTCGATCAGGCTCTGATAGTTCAAAGCAAAAAGTTCACGTAGGCCTCCCATAGTCAGGCTCAGACCTTTCACTCACAGCACTTGTGGGGGTTCCCTTCCCCAAGCTTTATTAACTTTTGTTAGGGGTTCCCTTCCCCTAACTTATCACACTTCACTTCCAGTCTCCCTCAGTCAGGCTCTGACCTTTTGCTGAAGTTGAAGACTTTCGAATGTGCAAGGTTTTTAGTATAGACCTCCGCAGGACCACTTCAACCTTTCCTTCAACTTGCACTCTTGTGTTATTAGCCCAAGTGTTTCTTGGTCTATGGAGTTCGATCTCATAAGAACAAGAGTTCAATATTCATTCTCTACTTCCCCTTTTGCCGGGGTCAATCGGATCATCACGCTTTTTAAAGTGTATTCACTTTGTTGCTTTTTAATAAAACATTTCCCCTTTCGCAGAGACTTTCTAGTGGGCTACTTCCTTTCACCGGACCACTCTGGTACTCTGTATCTCTTGCTTTACAGTGATCAGTAACTTAAAGTTCACCACAGGTTTGCCTTTCTTCGCGTTTCATCCACGTCTGCCTTTTATCCGTGTGGGAGAGCTAATGGGTATCAGATGTATGTGATTAAAGTCAAGTGGCTGACTTTGCCTGACCAGATTAGCGGGAGATGTCCAATGGGATGTGTTATGGTTAGCCTTATTACTCTCAGTTGCCCTCTTCCTCGGCCGAGTGTTTGTGAAGAAACAGGGGCAGGGGGAGGTTGGAAATAGGAGGGGTCATGGGTATGGGAAAGAGGGAATACCGCATCTCGCCATAGGTCACCTCACCCCCATTCCCTGAAGACACCTCACCTAAGTGATTGTCCCGCACTGGTCCCCCCCCCAGGGTCTGGATCCAAAGGCAATGGCTGTGCCCTGGCCACCTGAGAGAGAGAGATCCCCGGGGACTAATAGAGGAGACACCCGTTGGTTTCTCACAGCTCCAACCTTCCTTCGCCACATGGTTTGCACCACAGCGTCCCGGAGTCACTCAGTCTCACTCGGTATGCTGTCTTTGTGTGCCCTTTCCCGCTCCGGACGGTTCTTCGTACCTGACCCTGCCACCGGAGACCTTCCGACAATACCAGCCACAGTCTGGATCCGCTGCAATGACTCTGGAGCACCTCAGCGCTATGGATACGCGTCTCCCAGCCTTTGCGTCGCCCTGCCTTCACCCCAGGCTTCTCCGTCTGCACGTATTCCACAGGCAATCTCGATCTCCACTGCAAGCTCTTCATTAGCCTCACCTTAGCGGGCCATTTATACAACCACACTGGCTTCAGGTGCAGGCCCTTCACAGTTTCACAACGGTCTTGGTACTTGTATCCCTCTTCCTCGTCCCAGTACCAGAGTGGTGTTTTCGTATGTCTGAGTTAATGCATCTCAAGTAA
The DNA here is from genome assembly GCF_040938575.1 of Ambystoma mexicanum. Lineage (NCBI taxonomy): Eukaryota > Metazoa > Chordata > Amphibia > Caudata > Ambystomatidae > Ambystoma > Ambystoma mexicanum. Next base: position 122,905,565 of record NC_090924.1, on the reverse strand, counting down.
AGCAATGTCATTCTTGCAGATGTCGGGTCAATCTGCCTCGCTTGGTTCTGTGAGCAAAGTGCTCAGAAAGGTTTTGGGGCTGTGGCAGAGGACAACGAGGAGGTTGCTGCCTGGGCAGTTTTTCTCCCACAGCCGCTGAGGGCACGTGTGAAGCTCCTTTTGTCCTTGTTTCTGGCTAGCTTGACCTCTTCCTCTTTGGTCAAAAGAGGAAAAATACTGAAAGGTACACCCTCTCCAAACCTGCGAAGACAGGGTGTTCTTGCAGCTGACGGATGGCGGCCCCCAAGGATTTTGCTGCAGCCTTTGAAGCTTGTAGCTTTCCCAGACTGTCGCCCACGTTTGGTCCATATAAATTGGACACATCAAAGGACATATCCAAAAGTCTTGATTGGACATCAGAGACAAACTCAGACTTATGTAGCCACACAAATCTCGTGATCACCGCACTAGAGCCCATACACCGGCCGACGCAGTCTGATGCATCTAGGTCTGACTGAAGGGATTGGCAAGAGGCCTCTTTACCATCGTTAATGAGATTATTGAACCCATCTCTCATCTCACCTTCAGGAATGTTTTACGCAGCCTGAGAAATTACATTCCATAATATATATTTGTATTTTGCAAGAGCCCAAGATGCAATCCTAGCTCTTAATGCCATGCTTCCATCAGAGAATACTCTCTTTGCTAGTGAGTCATACTTCTTATCGTCCCTATCCAGGGGGATGGTCAGGTAAGCAGCAGTCTTTGAAGTAGAGGTAGCCCCCTGCACCACCTGGTGCTGGGTGCCTGTAAAGAAAGTCAGGGTCCACAGAAGGTCTGTATTTCTTAGCCAACTCCTTGTTCAGAGCCAGGGTGTTGTGAGGGTTTTGCCATTTTTCCAAAATGGTTCTTTTTCGTGCTTTATGGAAGTGCAGAACATGCTCTTTAGTGGGGCCTCTGTCCAAGATGTCTGTTTGAAAATCCTGAGTAATGTCCTTTGTGGACGCATTCAAACCAAATATTCATTCACCCTGTTCATGACCTTATATAGGGTGAATTTGGGTGAGAATGCACATTTGGCCTGTCACATTCAACCTCAGGAGAGGTATCTAGTCCGCAGGCTTCCTTCAGGCAAGTAGCTAGGTATCCTAGGCAAGATTGATTTGAGATCAATTAATCTGGAACATTAGGAGTTCCAAAACGTTCCTACCCAAATGGTATGATGTCGTCTTTCTCCTCGTCTTCCTCAAAAATGCACCCAAAGGATTTGAAGAAATCGGTCTTCGACTGAGGTTTGAAGCTCGAAGTTGGGTCAGTGGTAGACACTGAAGGGCCTTTTGACTTGGACACCTTCACGGAGGAAGTCACAGATGTTTGGCTTCAATATCTTCGTGGTCGACGCTGTCAAGACAACATCCCTAGGGCCTTCAGACTCATGCTTTTGCATGTGCGGGTCAAAACCTTTCTAGATTCCGTGCCAGTCTTGGAAGATGCTGTGGAACTGCTAGCCTTTTTTCAGCTCTTTCGAGGATCCATGAGGGGCCTCCTTCGAGAATACATCCATAATTTATTCACAGAAGATTTCCCATTTGGACGCGGAGGTGGTTTTATCGGGGAAAACGTACCTGACTCTTGTCGGGCGAGGAGTCGGAAGATAGAGGAGCAATGGTGTTGTTTCTTCAACTTCTTTAGTGACGACGTAGGAAAAGAGTGATGGGAGCCACTTCTGGATCTCAACCATTTGGAATGTTTAGAGCATTTTTGGAGTCTTTGTGGAGACTTGTCTCCAGTGGAGCTTCAACCTGCTGAAGATTTTCTCTTCGAGGGTGTGGAATGCATCAAGACCGACCGACCTAGAGTGAGTTTCAACATTCTCCCTTTCAAGCCCTTACTGGTCATTGATTGGCAGGAGCGGCATCCGATTACTTCATGTTCTTCACTGAGGTACCAGAGACCAATCCTGTGCGGATCGACATCTTCGAGTCACAATCGGCCCATCTATAAAAGCAGGTCTTCGGCATACACATAATGAAGAATCACAAACAGAATTATGATGTTAGTCGAAGAGAATCGCGGAGGCGAGTCGAACAGTTCCGAGAGCATACTGTGCATGCAGAAAAACAGAACTGGGGCAACGGGCGTGGTGCATGCAATTTATACTATCATCAATGTCACGTCCAGAGGCACGAATGGTCACCATCGAGGGACATAAACTCGATGCCGCACAGAGCCCTCTGCTGTCGAAACATTTTCTGAGACTGCAAAGTTGAAAACTAATATCTGAAATGCGGAATTCATGGAAGGACACAATCTATTAGAATAATAAAGTTTTATAATTTTCTAAATTGAGTTCGACATCATTACAAACGGTGTTAGAAGTTGGATTGTCTGGAAACAAGTCATTTATCCTACCTACCAAAGAAAGGTAAAAGAAAGGTAAAATCCCAACCATGGGGCGACCACATTTGGAAGCTACTAACCAGGCACAGTCTTTCCTACTCAGAAAGGTTCAACCATGGGGGAACCAAATTCAATTTGGAAGCTACTAGCCAGGCAAACTATTTCCTACTCAGCAAGGGTAACGTTTTGCTCACCAATGGCTACTGGGGAGTACACATTTTGAAGTATCTAAAGATTCCACGCCAAATTTTAAACATGATTCTGCAAGTGTTAAGAGCCTCCAAGGGTAGTGAATATAGTGCCTACAGCTACATCATTCCTCCCTCATCCATACTAATTTACAGATAGTGATTACTTCAAGATATTATGGCCATGTCAGTCCAAGGCCAGGACTAGCCCTGCAAATGTTTGTTGACATTAGAGCCAGCTTAACTGATGAGGATTACAGAATCAAATGTCAAAGGGATCCCGGTTTACTATTTGGAGCATCCCTTAGAAGCACAAAGTTGCCAGATGGTCGGGTATCTGGAAATAGAAGGTGAGCATTGCTAAACATTGCAAGGACAACAATGGTTTAGATTCAACAACACAAGTGTGAGAGGGAAACCTCAACAAGATACAACCTTATTAGGCCCTTCCTTTACCAGTACCTTCAGAACTTGACAATTCACAAACATCTAGAGGAATGATCGGTTACTAGAGCGCACGTTTGATGAAGTATAATCCTAATCTGGAGGATTGAAAAGGAATCAAGTATTTTTTTACTGATAAAATCTGCTGTATACAGTGGACCCCAACCACAAGTGGGGAGGACAGCCCCATCTCAAACTTTTAATACCTAAACTACGTAGTGTGATGAATCTTACAGACTCCTCACTAATGTCCTGCCTAAAGTCTCCTCCCAGGTGGCCAGGGAAAGGCAGACGCTTTCTGATCCTGACCTTGTGGATGGTGTTCTGCAGGAGGATCACCTGGGAGGAGACAAGGCCCAAGAGAATGAGAGGACTCTGTGGGATGAGACACAGTATTTGTCTCTCTCTAGGGAGGATGGCTCCGCAATGCCAAAGTATGTCATGGCTTGTTCTAATAACCATCTTGCTGTCCCACAAGATACAAATATAAATAGGGGTGAAAACAATAACAAACTCCTAGACCCTGGGAGAAATCAAAACCAATCTAAAATTTGGGAGACCTGTAATGCTAAAGATCTCCCTAACACCCACATGTGCAGTGAAAGGAAATTTGTGAATAACAACGGCTTAAAATAATTGCCTTTCCCTTTTCAACCAAGGCTAATGACTAATCATCAAGATGTTCTTTTAAAGAATATTATAAAGGAACAATCTGGGGTTTAAAAGTGAACCAACAGAAACTCAAAAAACTACATTTTCCATTAGGGACTTCAAGTCCCATAATTCCCTAAGTACTGGGACGAAGAAGATGGCTGAAGAGGTACAGTGTTGCAGGAGTGGTCCGCTCATCAATGCAGATGACCCACAGCTAAGAAAGATAGAGAGGCTTAAAAGGCCCCCTTAGGTGCAGGCCATAGGAGAGCAGTCGTCGTTGTTGGAGAAGAGCAGAGTAAGCAAGAAGCAGCGTGGTTCATGCTGGCAGCCCAGGCAGAAGCTGGAGGAGAGAGAAGATGCCAGTACCACTGTTTGGCAGATATTAACTGCGGGTTCTGAGAGGGTCGGTGTCTCCAGAAATCTGAAGTGCAGAGGTTGCGCAGCGGGAAGCGTGCTGTAGGAAAGCTTACCCCCTGGCAACTTGGTCTACAGAGGCTGCGCAACAGGAAGCGTGCAGGAGGCTGTCTCAGGTGGCTGGTGTGCACCTAAGGGCCTCAGGAGCAAGAGGAGCTCCAATTGTAGGTGGCGTGGGTGAAGGCGGACTAACAGAAGCAGTTTGCCGGGTCACAAGCAGCCACAGCAGCAGAAGTCCTGTGAGCGGTGAGGGGAATCGAGGCGCACGTCTTACCGGTGAGTTCACAAGCTGGTAGTGACCCCGGAATGCTTCGTACCCGCTCGTGTGTCTAAAGTAGGTGTTCGGCCAGTGAGCAACTCTTGCGTATGTGTAAAAGTAGTTCAGAGAACAATTTTGAACACCAAACTACTGCAAAGCAGTAGAAGCAGCACTCGCGTATGAGTGAAAGTGATTCCCAAGTTTATCGTGAATAACGAGCTAGGCAAAAGCAGCAAAAACCTATTATAACAAAGCCAAATGACTAATCTTAAAAGTGTGAGTCTGTGGAAAACACAGAAACCCCACGGGGGGACTGTTGAGAGTCAATACCTGCAAGCATTGCGCAGGCCAAGAAAGAGTAAGACCAAGGCAAACACAAGCTAGCAAATATTGGCAACAGCAGAATGGGTCTATAAACTCTGAAACCTGTAGCCCATATGTTGTACAACATATTCTAAAAGCTGGGCTAAACACACATTGCCAAAACAAAGGGAGAAGCACAGAGAGACTGTATACCTGTCAGTCTTTGATTACTTGTGTAGGGGGGAAACAAGAGTGGCAAAAAAAGGCTGTCATTCTGGGAAAAGATATCCAGAGGGAGAGGAGCATCATTTGCAGAGGAGTATGAAAGAGCACCAGTGTCTTGTTTTCCCTGAAGAGTTGTTGAAAGATTTGAAGCTGCAATTGGTTGAATAATGTGACGCTGCTGTGAACCTCTTGTCACTTGCTCTTAATCACATAAGCATTTGTTGTGAAACAGTGTTCGTGCAGAGGAGTAAACCAGGTGTGAACTGAGGTTGTGGGCCTGGCATGGAAATAGACCCGGTGGAAGTTGAAGAAGTGCTACGAGGTGGTCCTGACAGAGAGCATTTATGTTACTTATGGTGCTAAAGGAAGAGCCATGTGAAGCTGTTACAAAGGAGCTATATTTCTTTGGAGGTTATCAATGGTGGCAAGTCATCCTTATTGTTGCTACTGACGAACGGCAAACCTGTTCGAGGAAGAGCCTTATATCTTCTGTGTTGGTTAACAGATTGAAGTTGAATCAAACCGTTTTGGAACTTTGTTGCAAACCAGGATTTCCTTGTTTTCTTTTCTTGAACTGTGAAGCAGAATCACTTTTAAACCTGGGGAAGGGGAGTTCACCCAGGTTATGAAGAGAGACTACGGTAACATTGTGAACTCAATCATTATTGTTTTGAACTGCCATGTTTTTCCTTGTTTATTTAATGTATGTAATAGTGTGAGGGCCAGATAACCCTTTGTTAGTGTGTTTCCTTTAGTTTATTTTAGGCAGGGAAATCCTCATTAGGTTAGGGATAGTGAGGCGTTCAACCAACCTTTGAATATAGTAAAACACTTCACAAAGTGGTCCGCCTCACAGCAGCAAGCAGTTGCTTACAGAAACATATTGATTTTAACCTGAAGATGGGAAAACTCAGATACAATTAAAACAAAATGGGACTGTGCGATACGAATGGGAAGGAACCCAGCTGCTGCAGATTACTAGCATGAATGTTGGTTTTCACAGGTCAAATCGACTGGACAATTGGAGGAAACAGGATAATTAAATATACACCATAGTGGAAGAAGAGTATTATGAATACCAAAATATGAAACTATGCTCTGATGAAGAGCGCACATCTTGAAAGGCATGTTGGCAAAGAAGAGTTAAAATGACAATTTAAATAAATGTATGAATTTTAATTTCTTGGTGAAATATTTGGTAGGTTGGCACAGACCTAACCCCCAAGAAATCATACAAAAATGTGTCTCGATTCTTGGGGTATTAGCTACACCTAAAGATAACTCATTAGCCCAGCACAGAAGGTAGTTACTTTTTTATCTTAAGTAATATATTTTAAACAGTTTAGAAAGAGGTAACATAGTTGCCACTTTCAGATTTAACTGTGGCCCACTTGCGTATGGCGAGGATCCAAGATCAGATACTTAGCAGGTTTTATTATCCTGGATTTACAGCACAATCAAGCGCTACTGTCAACTTGCTCCTTCTCCAAGAAGACAAGCAGAAAAGACATTCTTTTATCACTAATAGTACACTACCAGTCATAGCAGAACTTTTTGAAAAGATTGTGATGGTCATTCTTCGTCCCTTAGAGCCTTCATAAATAGATAAAAAATACATAGCAAATACAATAGTAGTCAAACTCTACCATACAATACCCGAAAGCTTTCCAACTTCTTCACATGAAATGGATTTCCTCGAGAGATTTTGACACATCAGGGGCATCCATTAAATCAAAGTTTACAGAAGATGTGAAAAAACATTTAGGTATAAAAAACACTCTGGAGCTCAATATTCAACCCTCAGACAGGGTTATTGAGAAGTTTAATAAAATGCTCAAGCAAATTACAGAAGTGGTAGACAAATATTCCAAAACTTAGAGCCTACTGTTAACATAGTTCATTTTAGCCGTTCAGCAGACTTCACAAGCATCGACAGGCCTCTCACTATTCAAGTGGGTATATGTGCAGAATCTCTGTCATGTACTCAACGTTCTCAGACAAGAATGGGAAGAACACGGAAACCAACCCAAACTTCACAGAAACCACACCAAAAGACAAGAACATGAGAGAGTGATAAGACAGCTGGTTAAAGAGAACCTAGAAAGCGTAGAGGAAGCATACAATAATGTATAACAAAGGGGAACAATGACGTGCCTTCCAAGTCAAACATGGTATCAGTCCTAATGCCAAATCATGAAAACAAGCACACAGAAATGAACCTTGCAAGTTCACCAAAGTGATCAAAACATTGTACATCAGCCTGGTGGATATGCTAATTCAAACAAAACCCACAATTTTGCATGTTAACAGGTTAATGACTGGAAAAAACGAGATCCAGAAGAAGTTACACTAACAGCCTACATCACTGATATAGTAAGAGGACCTGGACACTGCAGAAGGAAAGCATACCCACGATTCCAACAGGCCAAACACCATCGCAGGCAGAAGACCTAAAAGGATTTCTTTAAGAATACCACAAGCTATTTTCCATCCAACTCAGTTCAGCAGAAATCCTCCAAAATCACGTACTGACAATTCAAAACAATGTGGTGAGACAGAATCCACGAAGACTACCTGAAACCCAAGAGCCATTATCAAAGAAGTGGAGAAAATGTTCAAGATGGGATTCTTAGAGAGATTGCTCTGTGAAAGGAAGTCACCCATCATGTTAGTTTCTATGTCAGACAACAGGTTGTGCATTTTCCAAAGCTAAAAGACATATGTCTTCAACAACTCCTTGCCTTGGATAGAAAAGCTTACACAGGTGGCTAAGAAAATATACATTGGACAAAACGGTATTAGCAAGTCTCATGACTATAACGAGAAAACTGCCTTTTCAATACCACGAGATATGTTCGATTTCACAGTACTTCCATTTCGACTGCACATTGTGCCAGTCTCCTTTCAATGGGTGATGGACACCACATCCAACAACAATAATATGCAGATTCCTATTTGGTTGAAAGAAGGCAGCAAACAGAGCAATATGCGGGCTGAACAGTTATGTCATCTTTGCTCAGTATGTCCAATGCACCCGGTAATCAGCCAATCCTGCTAAGTGCATCTTAACGGCGACAACCGTAAAATACCTAGGATACTAAGTAGGGGATGGTCACGTAGGTAGGTGGTAGTCCCAAACATGGAAGTTTCAGCAACTATCCTGCTTCCAAAACAATTAAAGGATCAGGAATATCAATCCTGGGGGATACGTCCTATTGCATGCATGGGTGGTGAAGAAGATCGAGGCTATGTGGGAGGGGATTCTGGAAGAGCCGGACGCAGACCCAGAGCTACATGCTCTATTGACACTGGAAGGGAGCAGGGAAGCTATCACGCATTTATATATGGGGGTCTCTGAGAGGGAAAATCGAGGATGGACCTGAAAGTCAAGGGGAAGTGCGAGAGAGATATACGTGAGGAATTAGCAGAGGGTACATGGACTAGGATTTGGGAACAGGTAAGGAAAGTATCTAGAAATGCACGCTTCCGGCTGATCCAATACAACATTTTGCAGAGGGGGTATATGGCTCCAACAAGGATGAATGCCATAGGGCCCCTCACACCTGTCTCAGATGTAGAGAAAATTCTGCAAGATTTTGGCACATGGGGTGAGGATGCCCAGTGATCACAACATTGTGGAGTACAGTGATGGACAAGATCAATGCACTGGTGCGAGGTATGTATGGGTGTACGGCAATGATTTGCTTGCTAGGGCTGTTAGCAGGGAAAATGAAGAGGGCTAAGACCAAGAGAAAACTGCCCAGTTTTTATTAATACTAGCCAAACGGAGAATCGCGAGTTCCTGGAAACATCCCATGGGACCAGAGATACAAGCCTGGATTAGAAATGTGCAGAGGTGGGGATTTGTGGAAATGTTCGAATTGAGGACGCAGAGGAAGGAGGAGGAGGGGTAGGGGCCAGAGATGGACTGAGGACAAATGCTCAACGATTTGATATCAACAACGTATCTAAAGCCGCCCTGATCAAGGCGAGGAAGGATGCTGAGACGGAAGAATTGACAAAACTGTGGGACTCGTAGGAGCGTGCAAAGGGGAGAAGAGAGAATAAAGAGGGGGAGCGGAGGAACACAGTGCAGCATTTATGCTGGGGTATGCATCAAAAAGTTTGAATAGTGCTCTGTGGATTGTTGATAATTGATGGTAAAAGTAATTATGAGGATGTGAGTGAGATAGAAAGTGAAAAGGAATGAGGGGGAGGGGTTGACCCTAGACTGGTGAGAAAAGGGAATACTCATGCTGACAGTTAAGATTTGTAAATGTTAAGGACGACATGGTCATGTTATATGGAATTGGTTTATTGCACAATGAAACTAATAAAACAGATTTAGAAAGGAAAAAATAATATCAATAATCCCGATAGGATATTACCATAGGTTCAGACCAAAATTCTCTTCAAGTGATAGTTTACTAATGGACAAGTTATATATAAACCATCAAAAAAAGATTACGATTCATATATCCAGCCAAACAATTTGTATAGACCTCAAACTGTGTTCTGCCTCAGTCTTAATTAAGCCTGATTTCAGAAAGCTGTTTATTTTGAATGGTAACTTCTCAAGTGGATATATGAGCATTATTATCACAGAAAGTAAACAACAAAGAGAACAATGTACTCTAGTATCAGCCAGAAGCGATTGACATTGGCAAAATGATACCCCTCACTGTTCAGCACGAGTGCTTTTAGATGAAACGAAGCTCTAAGATATTACCTGTCTGGTTAACAATCACTCTGATCATAGAACATACACTCCTTGATATGCACAGTTTCTGACTCTACAACCATTCAATTTAGGGATTTAGCATTACAGTGGCATGCTTCATCAGAGTCAAGTGTGATGAATCCAATGGAGTCATCAGTTCTCTTCCAGAGGGGACAGTAGTCGTAATCTGATCCAGGCCCTGGGGGTGGCTATTTGAGGACGGATCACATGGAGGAGGCAGCCGTCAGGCGGGTGTCATGACTTCATTGGATGATACGTGGTATCCCCCTGTTCCTTTAGTGAATACCCTAGCCATTCCTCCATGCATTGATGGCTTGTTGTCATATCACCCCTCACCCACCTAGGGAAGACATTGAGGACAGTCTCTTTGACTCTGTACATTCATCAAATATGGATGGGCCTCTTTTCATTCTGCCAGACTTTAAATTCAGATTGTCAAAACCAAGCTACCAATACCATAAATCCCAAAGTACTGTGATGGAAAAGATGCACAGAGTAATGAGGATTACTGAGAGCCCAAAGCACACGCTGCGCTATACTGTTTGGCTAAATCAACCCAAAGCTGGGAGATTTAAACCAGTGAAACAGCTGAGAAGTAGGTAACCTCACTGGCTGGAGAATGCAACCTCTCTCGATACAGAGTGAAAGACCGGAGGACGACAACAGTGTCTGTGGAGTGAAGAAGGTTTCCAGGAAGGAGAAGGAAGACAGACTGCAGGCAGATGCACGCGGCAAGGACGCCAGAAGACGATTTAAAGCTTCTGGGTGTACGCTGGTGCTGCAAAGCAGACTTCACTGAACCGAAGCGCAGAGAACTGTGAAACTGAAGCTGTGAAGCGATACAGAGGCAGCGAGAGAAAGCAGAGAGCCGCACAGCCTCCACCGGTTTACCGCAGGAGAACCAACATATGCCGGTGAATCTACCCAAGGGATACGGGGACCCCAGGGTGTGTCGGAAAGCATGGCAAAGTACAACCAGCATAATTAGAGATATTGAGAAAGAACGAACAAAGGAAATAGTCGTAAGAATGCATAACGCTGTATACAAAAGAAGCTATCAAGTTTGTGAATGTATGCATTACATCCGAGTGAGAAGCCCTGGCAGGATAGTGCACCAGGCAAGTTAAGGAAGGGAAACACATATAAATGACTGACAGGTTTACAAGTGTGCACAGAGTACACATGAGAGAAAGCCCTGTATAGCAGGCAAATTAAGAGACACAAAGGTATAGATGAAGAAAAGGGTTTATAGTGATATTTTCGAACATAATATTTTCGAATGCCATTTTCGACACAAATTTGCCGGAATTTTTTTTTTCAAATGTTTTTTAAAAAAAAACATTTTTAAATGGGGGGATTCCCCAAACCCATTTTTTTAAACACTTTTTTTACGTACGAAACACAAAAAAACATAAAATAAAAGAGATACATTTGAAAAAAAAAATTGGCAAAATGTTTTCAAGAAAATGGTATTTCGAAAATATTTTTTCAAAAATATGACCGGATGCCGAAGAAAAGACCTAGCCGGAAAGTATACCAGGCGAATGCAAATTGCAACTGTGTTCTAGCCCTGCCAGGAATGTATACCATGCAGTGTTCAGTTAAACAGTATTATACAAACAGCCAAGCAGATCCTGAGAAGGGTATAGATCAGGATTGACAAAAGACTGCAAGCGTATTAAGACAGAGAGAACCCCTGGCTTGTCAGGATACCTGGAGTACACCAGTTATCCTGACAAGATAAAGAAGAGCGGACAAAGTGTTATTTGTGCAAGTTGTGTTGTTGGGCAAGAGAAAACTAAGGAACTAATATCCTGAACGTAAGGCAGAGTGCAGGGAAATCCTGGGGAAGGGAACCTCTGGAACAAGGAATTCAGACTTTGTGGAGCTTTTGTTTAGAAGTTACATATTTGCATGTGTCTCTGTCAGTATGGCCCAGGTACTCTTTGATTTGAGATTGGAGAGAAGTTCTGTTTGGGAGAGAATGGAGAGTAGTTGGAACTCTAGACCAGTGAATTCTCTCAGTCTTCTTGACTACCTCACCCTGCTACTTCTTGCCATTCTTTTTCTGTCTATCACCCCCTGATGAAGTTCTTCCAATGCCTGTATGGAATGAATCAAGTTGGCTTGTTGATTATGAACACTGAGATGGGTCATCTGAGTAGGAAACATACCACAGCCATAGACCAGTACTCATTTGAGCAATATTGGAAATTTGAATTACTGCCTAAAGTGTCAAAACTCAGCAGGCAATTTTGTTAGCTGGCAAAGATGTGTGTGTGCGTTTGGACTTCTTTTATCAGAACTTTGTATTTTATGCGATTACCAATGCATATTCTGTACACACTTTTGACTATGTCAAAACCATCTGATTTTTTTGTAACTCCCTTTAAAAATATGTTGCTCTAAGCATTTCAATATTATTGCACAATTTCATGTTAATGTGAATAATCTTCTTTTTTACACAGTTCCTTTGTATGTTTGTCATATATAGAGTGTGGTGTCACATAGAGTCTCGTAAGAATAAGGAACACATTTCACTGATCCCTCAACAGATGACCTAGTGTGGTTGATAATACATTATCAAGTGCTGTTGTCTGGCGTTCATTCTGCTTTAGCTTAATAAGGAATTTCTGAACATCTAACCTTTAAGATTACCCTGATGATGTGTTACCTTTAGAAAAGGTGAGCATCCCAGACCTGCCTTCCACACACTATGCCTTCACCCATTGAAGTTTAAAATGAAAAATCTCTTCTTCCGCATCAGAAAGAACCATCCAGTGTGTGTTTGTTACTCATTTTCATTTCACTCTGTACTATCTGATAAAAAAGACCATGGAACTTCGAAAGCTAATGCTTAAGAAAATGAGATTCAACAATGTCTCTCTGGCAAAAACTAAAACCTCTGTAATACAAATCAGATTGGCCTCTCCTTAAGCCCATGCAACACATCTTAGTTTCCTGTGCCCTTTCCTGGGAGCTATTGTCACTTTTCACCAAAGAAAATACAACTGAATAACAGAATTGCTTTGCATTGGAGTTTAAACAAAGATCTGAGGTGTGTATTCCTCAACACAAAGAGCATTCCTGGGGTAAGATCCTCACGATTCAGTCAATCAGTGATGGTGTTTGCATCTCCCCACCCTTCTTTCTTGGCTTGTTGTTCTGTGGATTCAGGTCTTCTGTTTCTTTCCTTAGACGCCTAGGAGATCCCATTTGGAAAGCAAAGGAGCCCCAAGGTATAAAAGAGGATGGAAAAGTTCCAGAAGAAGGAGGCACTCCGATTCTTTAAAGGCTTGATGGAGAGACTCCCACCACCATTCTCACCCGGTTTCAGGCTCAGGCTCTATGTCCTTACACCGCATTGTTGTCTTTCTCCACAACAAGTTGTAACTATCTTGTAAATAGGGGCCTCTCCTGTCACTCCGTTATTTTCTTCTCCACCTTGTGCCTCAATCCCTCCTCAACTCCATCTTTTTAGGATTATAGCATGCCTGCCCCCTCATCACATGCAGCTTCTTCTATTATTCCTCCTCCCTGCCTTCTGCTTTCAACCTTCGCTCACTTCTTCTGTCCTCTTTCCTCCACATGCTCAATTACCTGATTAGAACTTAACCACATACTCTTACAGATGTTTCTCCCAAACTGTGCCACACTGCTCGCTACTTCCACCTTCTTGATGTCTCCTCTCCAGCTTCCCCCTGAATGTGCTCTTTGTACTCAGTTGCTATCGCTCCTGACCTCCTCCATACCTCTTCTGATGTTCTTTTTCACCACCTCCTTACTCTCCCCTGCTTTTTAATTTTTGCGTCTTTTTCCTGTGCTCTCCCTTTACTTTAGACAACAGATAACCACACACTTGTGGATTTCTCCCGTCCCCTGCACACCCAAAAATATTGTGAACACAACTAATTAGTGAAGGATTCCTATATGTTCAATTCTGTAATTCAAAAATAACACTTTGCTCATAACTCTTGTCTTATAAAAATTCTTTACTCAAAGAAATGTATATATACACACTTATTCATTTATGTTAGACCATACATAATACCAAACTGTTGAATTTCAAATTTAACTTTGTTGATCATTTCACAATTCGAAATAGACAATATACAGTATAACGTTTGATTATTCAATAATAACCCGTCTGGGCAATATTTTCTAGAATAACAATCCGTTAACTTGTGTCTCTACGCGTTTCGGGGTTTGATGCTCCCCTTCTTCAGGAGTTGTCTATTTTCTTCAAAAGTCTTGTAGTTCCATCTATAATAAACAATTTAGATTTATAGGTTTTTAAATTTCATTATTCTTTTGTTTTTACTGTCACTTTAATTATGATCTCATAATTAACTAGGTGATTTTGACTAATTCAGTATGGTTTCTCACTCATTTTCAGAATTGCCTGTTCCACTTAAAGGCATGGTCTAGTAAAAATGTTTATTGTCCCTACGGGTCGGCCATGTTTTTTTAAGCCTAAGTGGCTCGATTTTAGAAAACTTTCCTATGGACCTTACCCGAGTTTTCGTCCATTAAACGCTTGCGAAAACAAGCACCAGGGAGCCGCCATTTTCTGATAATCCTATCTTTTCCCCGATCACCCTGGCTGACCTGCTTTTGCGGCACTAAATCAATTCCCCCGCCCCTGAGCCTGACATTATCAAAACATTCATATTCCCTGCCTCTCCCCGTGACGTTACTGTGCTGCGTAGGCAAACGCGCCCAGTCGTCTTCTACGCGACTCCACACAGAACCCGGAAACCAACACAGATCAACTCACAACACAGCGCGCCACAATTCGGAATATGAAACTGTACTTTAAAATGAAACAGCAACACTGTACATTTGGTAAAGTACATTTATTTGACATTAAATGTTTAGAGAATATTCAGCAATTGACATATGAACTCCGGAAGCCATTTATTTTCTTTTATCTGTATCCGGAATAACTATTCCGTTTCGTCTTGAGTCACGCGCTGTTCCTTTATGTTCCTTTCGTAAAAATAATCACTTTGGAAGCACGGTGAACCGAAAGGCTGTTCCATCAACTAGGCACTAGCCCAGCCAAAAGGTTGATATGTTGCTTCTAGCCACTAGTACAGCGTAAGGGCATGTGGGCCCTTGGCGATCGTCCCATAATATGGTGATCGTGCTCCAGTTGTTGACACAAAGCTGCAGGTGTCTGCTGAAGAATCCATCCGCCGGTGTCTCAAACAGATGGCAGTGGCAGAAAGGGATCAAATACCAGTTATGGAAACAAAAAAATGATAATTAGTCTCGCTAGCCGAACTTCATTAATAAGTAACGAGATAAATCGAGGCCAACACACAATGATAAACGACAGTCTACATGCGTGAGGAATGATATGATATATGATATGGCATGTGTAACGCGCCTATACTCAAGTGTTTCTAGGCGTGACGAGGCAGGTGGGGAACAAGGGCAGACAGACAACGATCCTTCTAGGCCAGGTGTCTTTCTGATCGTGCATGGGGAAGGGCTGTACATGGTGAGTTGAATACAAATTAAATAATAGGGCCAGCTGGTGGCAAGTGCAAGGTAAATGCCGGGAGAAGGGGCTGAAGGATACAGAGACAGTCCCGTAGTGCAGGTACGCAGTGCAGGGAAAAGTGGCTGGGCCAAGGACCGAGATCGGTGAGACCAGTGGACCTGCATGCCCATGTGCCCACTACGAACAGTTTTACTTGCTTTTCCTAGCTCTTCATTCATTCATGCATCCATTCATTAAATCTTTATTCCGGTATAAAAGCTTGTAAAGATTTACTTACATTATATTTGAAATTTCCATTGTGTCTCTTCGTAATGCAGTCTGTAAAACGGACCGTGCTCTTGACAACGATTTTTCGTATACTGACTTAAAATGAAACTCGTCTAGTTTCTGAATTTTCTGCCTTATCGTCTCTTACGTTATTGCACACTCCCTTCAAATGTAGTTCTTTCGGCATGGTCCCTGTCTCAAGGTCAAAAAACAATAGACCCTTATACTTCCAGTGCGACTTGTGGGCCTCATCTGGGCGCTGTCCTTCGCATTCTTTATTTGCAACATCACGTAGTATAGGCATCTGTGAGAACTTGAAGTTTAGAATCCGTCTATGTAGTGCGCCTCAATGTGCAAATGCGAACTGGCTTCTCTCCCAAATGCCACGGCCCGCTTGGCTGGCGCGTTCTAACTGCCCCAATTTTGTCCCCGTTGTCTGCGAGCTTTGCAGCCCAAATTGAGACATTTAATTTTTGGCAGAAGGTCAGGGAAAGTATAAAGTACCACAGGAGTTGAGTTAAAAGTGAGATTTATTGTTTGTTTGTTTTATTATTTGCAATACGCAAGCCTCCCCTCCATTAACAGTGCACAGCATTTACATTTACATGAGATGAGACATGAGAAAAATATATACATACACATATGTGAGGTGAATAGAGAGAATTCAAAGATGACACCCAGCATGTTCGCCACCCATGATGGTGAAGGTAGGGGTTAGGTTTACAGGTACACTGTACAATAACATTTATTTACAAAAAGACAATCGTATTGCAATTATTTAAACCGGGATTTGTACTTCACAATCAGCTGTGCTTCGGGTGGGCATGGCACAGTCGCAATGTTCGGTGGCAATGGATCACTGCTCTGCACAGAAACGTCCAAAATTCCATATCTGTGCTTCTCTAACACAGCAACAATAAAGCCTTTCACAAAGTCGAACTGCATTTCATCATAGACTGGTTTGATCACCCATTGCTTACTTCGTTTTGAAAACACCTTAGTGTAGCGAGGCATCCTTACTTTACCCCTAGTCCTAGATTGTTCACGTCCGACATTGCTGTAATGGGCCAAGACCGCTAGTAGAGTGCGATGTTTCATGCCCCGAAAGCTAAAATGCAAGCGCTTTGGCCTGTACTTTAGGCACATATTGTGGAACACCTCCAAATCTCCTGTGTGACAGAATTCTGTCAGTCCTCTCAAATCTCTTGATAGAGTTTTGTCGAAAACAATCTTCTCAATGGCTTTGTGTGTCGGTGAAGATCGAATCAACCACTTCTTCTTCCGTGCCTCCTCTGGGGACAAAGGGCCATGTTCACATTGGTGGAAATGTTCATTTGCTGTCCAGCGATGAACGTTGGTACAGTGGTGCATCAGTGACCGCCATTTTTCAAGTAGTATTTCCACTGACCCCTCACAAGTTTTTGAGCTCCACCAAAGATGGTTGGTGATAGAATGTGACCACTGCAAAATACTTTCAAAACCTTTTTTTTCCCCTACAGCCGAGATTTTCTTATTGATTGATTTAGCAAGATGCCATACGTCAAATTGATGTTTAATATGTGGGAACTGCTCTCTCATTGACTTGGCAATTGAAACGTGTCTATCCGTGGCTATGAGGTCGATGTGCATTCCCCTTGATTGTAGATATTCCACTGATTTTATAAAACCTAGTTTCTCCATGGCCACTGAGGATGTACATTGTGTTACCTGCACGACCACCGAACTCACAATTTTCTTACTATCCATGTCCTGAAAGTGGTAGGTGCAGTACTTGGCAGAAAATCCAGGGCTATCGCACTGTCCATCGCCGGCTAGCCTGAAACCTTTGCCTTCGAATGTACTTGCTAGAGACAATTGTTCAATTTTCCAAGCATCACTAATGGCCGGAAACAGATAATCACGTTGGTATGTGTAGTACAGCGCTTTAGAAATGAAATGGAGTCCCACAAACTGAAAGAAAGCCTCTAACTTTCTAAAACTGGAGCCACTAAAAAGTGATGCAGCTGCACACAGTAGATTGCCAGCTGGCAGTTTCCCCAGCATCGGTTGTGCAGACCATGAGAACCTATGATTTAATCTAGAGGCTGCATTTATTTTGACGTTACTGCCTTTTATTTGACGAGTCACATTAATCAATGGCTTCCCACATACTTTCCCTCTAATGGAATGCACACATTTCAGCATACTTATAATTTCCATCAAACAACTGTCGAATACAATGTATTTGCTCTCTTTCATTAGACTGTTATCCTGCATCAACGTTGTTTCGGCCTTTGACGTTGTGGAGATTTCAACACATTGGAAAGTAATATCGCGGATATCAAGTTCTGATGCGTCTATGGATGCTGCGGCTGGTTCATTCTCTGTCATTTCAACATCTATTACTTCAACATTGATGGGAGAACACAACAATGTCGACTGGTTTTTTGGTGTCAAATTTTTGGCGGGTGTAGATTGTGTAAATTGATCTGCAACTACTTCAGAGCTATCTTCAATACATTCAATAACATCTTCTTGTGGTGGTGCGGTCGCAACGTAGCTATGGTCCAATGCAACTTTGCTGTAGTCTCCAAACACAATTAATTCATGTTCTGGCCATTGGACATGAGCATCTCGAGCCTGAACACGCCTCGCCTCAATTAATAGTTCCTCCATAGTGTACACGGTCTGCCAAGCCACATCTCTCATTCGCTTCACTGTCTGTGTGTGTATAGTTCTGACACCCACGGGTAACTGGAGGAGAGATTGGAAAAGGGATGTTCAGCTTAAACACAAGATGGAGTGTAGTAGAATTGACTGGAAAAAAAACATAAAATAGTCCCCAGCACAAACATTTTTTTTAAAGTTATGAACTGTTTGTAACTAACCTTTTTTTGTTTTTTTTTGTTTGCAACTTTTTTGACTCGACCTTCAACATCTGCACGCTGTAGCTCAGATTCGTTTCCGCATGTCCTCCCTTCCTCTTGCGCTGCAACGACTATATTTTCTGTATCCGCATAGACATCAAAGAATGAGGCTCCATCGTCTCCCTGAAACATAGTACTTTCATTAGTATGTATCAAAATATTGTTAGCATAAAACACGTGAGGACGAACACACAGGTACATCTCAATAGCCAAATACGATTTAAACATTGTGTGCAACAATCAAACGACAAGTATTCGACCAGTGATGATCTATTTCGATGGAACTGTCAGTATCCATACCTCTGGCTCTGCATGGACTGCCATGAATGGTTGTATTGGAGAGGAGGCATCCGCATCTCCCTGAAACAGTGCTTGCATTAGTATGCTTTTCAATATTGGAAACAACACACACTTGGGGTCGACAGCACAGGTACATATAAAGAGATAACCACAAATGATGCATTGCCCAAAAGAATCAAGGAAAATCCAAATATGATCACATTTCATCGACTTATTTCAACGATTCCTTTACATCTGCATCATCTAAATGAGATGTTGTGATTGTGGTGGAAGCTCCGTCGTCTCCCTGAAACACAGTACTTGGATTAGTATGGTTTTCAATATTGGAAACATAACACACACTTTGGGTTGGAAGCACAGGTACATATAAAGATATAACCGCGAAAGATGCATTGTCCAGAAGAATCAAGGAAAATCTAAATATGATCACATTTTATCGACTTATTTCAACGATTCCTTTACATCTGCATCATCTAAATGAGATGTTGTGATTGTGGTGGAAGCTTCGTCGTCTCCCTGAAACACAGTACTTGCGTTAATAGGGAAGAAAGTATAGCAAATGGAATCACGTTATATGATCACGCATGATGGAGCTGTCATTATCCATACCTCGTGCTGCTGAAGAATATCTATGGATGTTGCAAATGTAGTGCGCACTTCCGAAAGCTTCCGAAAGCTGTTGCGCCGATTCGTATACTTGAATGTCAGGCTCTGCATCAAGTGCAGGGGTTGACGCTCCATCAACTGCCTGAAACATAGTACTTGCATTAGTGAGGATTACGATTGTGAAAACATAACACACACCTGGGGTCAACAGCACAGGTACATATCAACGGCTAACCACGAATGAAACATTGTGTAGAACAATCAAATGACAAGAATTCCAGCTCTGATGATGCTCGATGGAGCTGTCAGTATCCATACCTCCTGATGTTGAAAAACATCTAGAAATGTTGTAGATGTGGCGGACGCTTCAGCATCTCCCTGAAAGACAGTACTTGCATTAGTATGGATAACATTAATTATAACTGAAAACAAACACCAGTGGACGATAACTAAGGTGTATATCAATTGGAAAGCAGTAACCAAACATTCGGTAAAATAATTACACGATAGAATAAAACGATTACTTTACATGCATAAAACAAGTATGTAGCGGATTAGCCTAGTAAGATTACCTGATACGCGCTAGAAGTGGTTGATAACTGCGACCACGTCAAGGATGTAGAATGTTCTTGCTTCAGATTCAAGGGATAGTCAAGAAGTTGTAAAGGTCAATTAATGATTGATAATGAAATGCCAATATTAAAAATAGCCATGTAAGCCGACAGAATACTTGAAAAATGCTCAATACAGCACAGTTCCCTGTCCCCATATATATATACATTGCGTTTGTGGGTTGTGAAATTGAAAAAGAATATATTGATAAATGTCATTATTCAAAAGACTATACACTCATATCAATATCGAAATTATTACAAGGGATAGAACACCTACAATATCAATTAATCCATTCGGCTACCTACACACTACCGCAAGACCTAAAGCTAAATCCGGACACTTGACTCACCGGTGGCGGAATGTGGACGAATAGAGTGGGAATAGCGTTTTCGCGCAATTTCCGTGTCGTTCGCCGTTTATTCTTCTTTGTTACCCAAGAAGTTGTGTACATGTCCAAGGAAAAGTGCCGGCTGCAGATGCGGTATCGATCACCCCTCTTGTCCTCTAAGACTTGTTGGACTCTACTTTCCAGCTCATCCAGTGGATATCCGCAATGTCTGACCCATTCTCTTATTCGATCAACAGTTTTCGGGAATACATGCATTGTAGTTCCTTCAGATTTCGCATGGGTCTTTGAAGGGCAACCGCTAATCGAACAGGCAGGCATTGTTGATAAATCTGAAAAGTAAATATCGACATTATTATACAATCTTCAAGAGTAAAGATTTGATACAAAAGTAAATGAATCATACAATGATCATGTTTTGGTCGCAGGAACTATACCAGTTCATTATGTGCTGCTTAGTATTTGCATAAATTGCAGAAATGTATAATTGATGTGACTGAAATCTGAACATGTGACTCGTCCCTTGGATGTTCTGTCTTGCACGAGAAGGAAACATGCTTACATTATAGACTGGACCCCCGAAGGATGCAATTCAATGACAATAGACACAGATGAAAATAAATAGATCTATTGATAGCATATCAATGGAAACTCAAGTGTATTGTGTACTCGAAAATAGATAGAAATTTAAAAATCTGCGAAATATGACCAGGATACATGGCCTTACCTTGACCAACAAACAGTTGGATTCAGCAAGCAGAGCAGTATGTTGCGGGAGAATAGGTGGATGGCCATAGGTAGCGCACTGATGGGTATGCTCGAAGCGGTCACAGAAGTTCACGGATAGCACGACGACGAGCAGATTAGCATAGATCTCAGTGGTTCCCAGGTAGCACGTTCAGGAGTTGACTTGCAAAGCACAAAGATGTTCTCATGAGACATATCGAGTGGTTTTTAAAGTATTAGAAACTGGGGTGTGTTTGTAAATTAATGACGTGTGTATGTCGTGGTATTAGGGGGGCGGCCTGCTTCAAGGGGAGGCCTGGCTGGAGACACGGAGTCTGAGGAGGCCATGTGACCGATGGCCCCTTGGCGTGGGACACCTTTTGAAGTGTACATGCAGTTTGGCACCTTGGCCTTTCGCGCCCCTGACAGCCCTCCATGCCAGCGCGCATGCACCGGCGTGAACCGCCTTTATATCAATATACAGTATATCGCCTTTATATCAATGATAGTATATCGTTGCTTATCAATAACAAATGCCACATACCAGAGATTCTTGTGAGCACAGACCCACACTTCAACCGGTGTATTATAATGGTCAAGACTGTATAATCCAATGGTAAATGTTAGTATAGATATATGTGTGACTTTTATAGAGACATAACCTACTGAAAGACTTTGAACAAGTGCGTTTTAGTGCATGCATTATCGAGAATATGTTATGTTAGCTTAGATAGATGACCACCCTGCTTCACAGCAACCAGACCTTCACCCATTCGGAGCACAGATGTCTGACGTCCATCCTTGAATGGAGAGACACTTGATTCATTGAAAAAATCGAGACAACCGTTGTTAAAATATATGTGGCGTTTTATTTTGTATCTTATTTTCATGACACAAAAATACAAGACTTTAAAGATTATACAGGTCAGGTTGCAGCACAGCGAGAGAAAATCCCCTCTACTGACCACTGTCACTCGGGAACGTTTCTCTAATGGCACGAACGGCACAGGCGGGTATCACTCTTCGAACGCGGTGTCCAAGCCTCCCGTGAAGCCACCATGTAAAGGAACGATAGGCCACCAGCCTGTACCACCTGTGAAAAGGAATGAAACAAACTGTTTTTAAATTACCAAGATAAGTTTAATAAACGTTTGTTGTCAATGACAATTCTTGTAACTAATGGCATTTTACACGGACAAATGATATCTAGACAATGCACACTATTCAACGACCTACATGCGTTACAATGATATGTAGATGTAATTTTGGATATAGTAGAAGACCATGAAATAGGAGTGGCATGACAAGCAGAGTATACTTACTCGTTACTCGGATTACGAAGACAAACAGTTGCTCGAAGTTTGTGAATAAGCACGATCATTATTCTCAACACGGCCCGTGTGAGGCAGGCTGCCCTGAAGTCTGGCAGCTCGGTGATGCATTGCGGTCGTGGCTCGCCTTCCGAAATGTAGGCCAGGCATCCCGGGTTTTCTCGGCAGCAGCAGTTCTCGTCCTCAATTGGCATTAGCTTGCACCGATTGCATGTGCACCAGGTGGAGACGCCGTCCATTCGACGAGGCCCAGGCTCTTCATCTGTTGATTCGTCCTGCCAACTGCCGTCCGAATCCCCATCGTTTTCGCGTGCTTCCCTTTCCAATAGTTCCTCCTCGGTATACTCGGGCTCGTACATGTAGGGCATTATTGTAGCCATTGTGTGTTAAACAAACTAAAATAATTTATAGCGGTGGTACTGGTATCTGTTCACACGGGCTACAAGCGGCAAAGGTAGCTGACCAGAGCACTGAAACGAGTCACAGAATACTCAAAGTAACACAGAGAGAGGAATGGAATCGAAAATCGGCTGCTGTGTGCTGTGAAACGGTCTGTTTATACTTATTGAGGAGAGAGGCGTCCTGCCATTTCCATGGCGACACGTCATTAGCTGAAGCGCAGCGAATGTTGACATGAGACGTGCTTTGGCATTGGGAAATGGGCGGTACGAGTCTGCTGATGACAGGCTCAGGGGCGGGGGAATTGATTTAGTGCTGCAAAAGCAGGTCAGCCAGGGCGATCGGGGAAAAGATAGGATTATCAGAAAATGGCAGCTCCCTGGTGCTTGTTTTCGCGTGCGTTTAATGGACGAAAACTCGGGTAAGGTCCATAGGAAAGTTTTCTAAAATCGAGCCACTTAGGCTTAAAAAAACATGGCCGACCCGTAGGGACAATAAAAAAATTTTACTAGACCATGCCTTTAATGCCAACAATACCAAATAAATACGAATCGTTCAATCCTTTTACACTAATGCAGTTAAAAATATACCCAGATGGGGTGTCCAGATTTTAGCATGTTAACTTCTTTAGTTAGATCCATTAAAATATTCACCTGTGTGATACTTCCAATGGTGTCTCCCACTTCTTTTTGGAATCTCACCACTGCTTGTGCAGTAAGCTGCCCTTGGTGATGCAATTAGGTCCCTCCTAGTGTCAATGATGCCCTTTTGATTATCTCTATGTGTAGAGCGTTCTATGGATAAAAGTTCACAATTTGTGGTAAACTGTCTCCCCAGTTATTGTATTATAGAAATTTTAGAGACTTTATTGCTTACCTATCTACTTGGTTGTTGATGAATTAATGTTGGCTGAATATTGCCCTTCGTGATCACTATTCGGAATTTGGTTCATCTGAATACTCCTTTAGTTCTAAGGGAAAAAAATCCTTTATCACTATATTGTCCTCTTAAAAATGGGGGGGGGTTTACTTAAGGTCAATGGCATCATACATGTAAAGCTCTATTTTCTATCTCCAGTATTTACCTTGTCAGACAGAAGTCTCTGTTTCTCTCACTCCCAAGCGCCAAATTCTGCAGCTTCGCGTGCGAACGGCCGCAAAATGTCCGCCGTTCTATTTATTTACGTTCTATGTGTGACGTCATTACGTGATAACGCGATGACGTCACACGCACCAATGTTCTGTCTTAGTTCAATGTGTTTGTTCGATGTGTTCATTGTTTATATTAATATCTCATGGTTTGTCGACCTGCATGGGTGATATCATCACATGCCGCTGTTCTTAGTTGTGGCTTTGTCCTTTAAGGATGGTTTAGAAAAGGCCCTTGTGGTGTCATTAGGCAAATTACTGTATGATGGGTAATACCATATTTTATCACCAGGGGTGTCTCAAGTTAATTATGAGATCATAAATGTGCTCACAATTTGTTTGACCATTTCTTGACAATGAAGATGAAAGTATATCCAATCATTAGACATTAGTCATAATGTGTTGTTCGTTCTCTTCTGTTCATTCTGAATTGTATATATAATGAATTGTATATATAATGTATTCCCGTTCATCTCCACAATGTTATCACATTTCAATATAAATCGTGTCCATTTTTTCATTTGAACTATACTTTTTTCATAGATATTATATACAGTCAGAATAGATACACATTTCAGTACTTGATACTTTCTTGGACTCACCAGTTACTTTACAGACCTTATTTATATCAATTTGTACTGTAATCTAAGTTGTTAATAATACTTTTTATCTATGATCCACCCCCATTCCAGATCCATTTGGTTTTTATGGTGGTCTATATTGCATGTATTCTACATACAGATTCACTTTCCTTTTGTTCACAGAAATACCCCAAGGTTGTATTCTTCATTCATACCCCTAGGTGACATGGAGTCCAATTTCTCAATCCAATATATCTCTCTCTGATTTAATTTTTTAGTATGATTTCCCCCACGTGGAGATCTTTTTACTACTTCCAAAATGATAACCTTTAGTTGTGAAATGTTGTGTTTGTTCTCATTAAAGTGGCGTGCAACTGTCGTATATTCTTAGTTCTAATGTTGCTCTTATGTTCATGCCAACGTTCCTTGGCTTTTCTGTTCGTTTGACCAATGTAAAATATTCCACATGGACAACTAAGTCCATAGATCACAGATTTTGTGTCGCATGTGGCATAATCCCCAAGTTTAATCCTCATACCATTGTATGGATGTCGTACATGGATGCCTTTGATTATGTTGTTGCAATGTCCACAATTTAAACACGCGAAGGTTCCTGTTTTTCTTGTTTGTAGAGACATCTGTTTCTCTTTCGGTGGTCTTTCAGCATGTACTAGCTGATCTTTAAAATTCTGGCCTCTTTTGTATGCTATGATTGGTGGTTTAGGGAACAATTTGTTCAACTGTTGGTCCATTTTAATAATTCTCCAATTCTTCTTGATCATCCTGGCGACATGATGGCTTTGTCCCGAATATCTTAAGGCATATATGAATGGTGTTTCATTTGATTTCACTCTTGGAGTGAGTAATTCTTCTCTTGTTAATCTCTCCGTTTTCTCTCTGGCTCTCTCTATGATATTGTTTGGGTATCCCCGTTTTCTGTATTTCTCAGTCATGGTTAGATTTGCTTCTTCCAATGTTGTAGGTGTTGATATTATACGCTTCAAGCGTAGAAATTGGCTGTATGGTAGATTGTCTCGTAGGTGTTCTGGGTGGTGACTCAGATAATGTAGTGAATTGTTTACATCTGTTTTCTTATGGTATATGTTCGTTATTATGCCTTGTGGTCCTATCTCCAATTCAACGTCCAAAAAATGTAATTTGGGTGTACCCACTTCCATGGTAAATTTTATTCTTTCGTGAATTGAGTTCAGGAAGTCTAAAAATAAGTCGACATATGTCCTTGTTCCTCTCCAGACCACAAAAATGTCGTCTATAAATCTCTTCCAAATTACCAGGTTGGACATCCATCTTTGTTCAGTTAATATTCGAGTGCTCTCCAAGAAGTACATGAATAAGTTTGCATATGCGGGTGCCATTGATGACCCCATGGAGGTGCCTGCTGCTTGTATGTAAAATTGATTACCATATCTGAAGTAGTTATTGACAAGTATGATCTTACTTAGTTCCAATAGGAAGACTTTATTCGCTGTGCATTCGTTGGTGTTAACTAGCATCCATTCTAACGCCTCCAGTCCATCTTGGTGGGGAATTGAGGTGTATAGACTTTGTACATCAAAAGATAATAGTGTATCGTCTTCCCTGATTTCTGGTAAGTTCTTCAGTATGTTTAGGAAATCCGTGGAATCTTTCAAATACGTCGTAGTGGTCTGGACTAATGGTTGTAAGGCCTTATCTACATAGACTGCCAAGGGGTTAAAAATACTATCAGTTCCTGCTACTATTGGACGTAGTGGTGGTGGTTGTTGGTTCTTGTGTATTTTAGGCAATCCGTAGAATACCGGTGTTATTGGAAATTCTTTGGTGAGAAATTTCTTGGTCTTCTCAGAGATCCATCCCTCCTCTGTAGCTTTCTCCAATGTTGTTTCGATAATGTCCTTTATTTGTTTAGTGGGGTCTTGTGTAACCTTGATATAGGTTCCTTCGTCATTTAGTAATTCTTTAATTCCATTGTCATAATATGTTGTATCCATTATGACTATTGCCCCACCCTTATCAGCTGGTTTCAGAGTTAAACTCGCATCATCTGCTAATTCTTTAATTAGTTGGCTTTGGTGTCTTCTGATGTTGTAATTCCTAGTTTTATTGAAGCTGACCCTCTTGAGGTCCTTTTGCATTTGTTCCTCGAACATTCTTATTCCAATGCTATTCACCTGTGGGTCGAAGGTACTCTTTGGTTTTATTTCCAGATATTCATGTGGTACCGTTGGTTCCCCCATCGTCGTGTTAGTATCGAAAAATACTTTCAATCTCATTTTTCTGGTTAATCTGTGTAAATTGACCTTCTCTTCTAATAAACTAGAGTTCTGTGTGGGTATAAAGGACAATCCTAGATTGAGAATGTCTAGTTGTTCTTTGGTTAATGGTTTGCTCGAAATATTAATCAGTAGTTGTTCGGTTTCTTTTTGGGTCTTAGATTTCTTTTTGCCTCTTCTCGCTGTCTTCCTTCTAAAAAAGAAGAAGAATAAGGTTCGGTGCTTGAACTTATTTCTGATCCACTTGTTGACCGAGATCGGCTACGGCGAGGGTTTTGAACACAGCATTGTGCAGCTGTGGATGCTGTTTGCATTCTTTTTGGGAAGAGATTACCAGGCACAGAAATCGGAGTTCAGGAGTTTGATGGGAGATCGCGTTGATTCTCTTTGAAATTAGGTGCGCATGCTCTGGATTTGTTTGTCCAGATTTCTTTGAATAAGTTTTGTTTTGAAAAATGTATGCATATATTTTGCCAGGCTAAAGAACACGTTTTTTTAAAGATGTTTGAAGTTGGTGATAATGACACGCGTTGTGAGGATTTGTTTGTTGAGAAAACACCCAGAGGGTTAGATAATACAATGATAGAGAGTAACTGTTAACTGTGCTCAGAGAGGCACAGCTCCACCTCACTGATGAGGCCCAACAAGGCTGAAACACGTGAATGGGGTTGCTGTTGGTACTCTTGTTCAGAAGGGAATTGCCATAGCACTGGTGCTGGACTGCCCATGTGGGTGGGACAAAGACTGATATGCAAATGAATATTTCCCATCTGTGAAAGGTACAGTGAGCAAAAAGCAATGGCTGCGCACTCTCAACGTGCGAAAAAAAACACAGAACAGGTTATCATGCCATGTTCTTTCTGGAAAGGGGCACCTGCCACCTTTTTTGAAAGACATTTATAGGCCCTGCAAGAGTGAGAACTGCTGAGACCTACCGCATGAGAAGTAGCAGGGAAAATATAATGCCTGTCTCTGCAATTGGCGCTCTACAATGGGCAACAATGGACATGTGTACACTAACTGTCCATGTAGAGGCTGAGCATAGCAACGCGCCACAGGCGCACAATTTCTTACTTGACAACATTAAATCCTCACTCGAAAATGGCTTGTTTCGAGTGCAAATTATGAAGACTGTTTTAAGTATAACACTAAACGCATTTTGAGTAACGAGAGAGAGGGAAGGACAATGCCTGTGTTATCTAAACTGGTTATGCACTACACCCTGATCTCTAGTCTGAGCCATTGTAATGCACACTGACAAATCCTTAGATGTCGTCACTTATCCCTGAGTAGGGGCCCCTTCCCATGAGGCCAGGGAGGTGAGGCTGTTACCCGATAGTCCCCCTGGGGGTGTTACTCTACAGGAGAATCTAATAGGGAGAGACTCCTCCTCTAGGGACAAGGACAACCATCTAAATGAAACACGGTATGAAACCCCTCACCCAAATATCCCTAGCCCTAAATCCTGTTTCACATACCACCCCTCCATACCACAGACATCCATGTATCTCTGTAAAACCCAACACTCAACCTGCACCAGGATGAGTAAGAGTAGAGACTACCCAAAAGAAACATCCTTGGCTCACACTGGGACGAAGAAGAGCAATGACTACCAAGAACGAATAAAATGGGCGAGTACTGGGATGAGGAGGTGGTGCAGAGCGCTACCGACTATTCCTAGAAGCTCCAATGAGACTTCTAGTGGTTTGCTAACTCCCATTGGAAAGGCACATGTACAAATAGAGCAATGACTACAAAAGATTCAAAGCCGGCAAGCGAGGACAAGCAGGAAGAGCGGGACCCAAGACGCCCGTCTGCCGGTAGAGACAATCATGACAGGTCCACCGTGAGCGGACCAACGGAATAGGAGGAAGAAAAGGCATTCAGCTGACCGAGGGAGCTGGAACATGCTTTCAGCTGGAAGAGCACAGCCCAAGAAGGAGAGAATGCTACAGTGCCACCGCAGCCGCTTCAGAAGCAGCCCGAGAGGGGAGGCGGAGAAGCCCACAACCGACCAGAAAGCACTGGCAATTGCCCTGCTGGGTTGCCGTGACGGTTCATCAGACATCAGAAGGTTTAAAAGTGACAAAGAACGGGCCTGGGACCTGCACCCAATAACTAATAGCCTCCTGAATTATCTTCTTTGTGGCAGTACCTGGCAGGGAAGTGAACCAGGTCTGCCAGAGCAGGAAGGGGAAGAAAGGCCAGGGGAAGGGCTACATTCCCTCTGGTGTTGTGAACCGTGATAAAGAGCTTCAGAAAAGCTAGGGGAAGGGAAACATTCCCCCTGGTGTTGTGAACTGTGAAAGTAAGACAAACGAGTGTGAGAACAAAGCCAAGGAAGACCAGGGGAAGGGAGTAATTCCCCTGGCTTTGTGAAATCGTGAAACCAATTGAAAGTCCAGGGGAAGAAAGGCATTCCCCTGGCTGTGTCTGGAGAACCCCATCGTGCGCCTGGCAGCAGGAGAAGGAAGGCATTCTCCTGGTGATTAAGTTTACAAAGAGAATCAAGACGGTGATCCAGGGGAAGGAAGGCATTCCCGCGGGAGAGAAGAAATAATAAACTTTTAATGCAAAGCCAGCAATTCTTTATGTTGAAGTATTGAAGTCAAGGGAAGGGAGTCATTCCCCCTGGTGCTGGAAAACCAAAGAACAAGGCACCTGGAGAAGGTAGGTATTCTCCAGGAACCCAATAGTGAAGAAGCAACTATGGGCAATGAGGGATGCTGATAATTGAACTGGAACTTTACCTTTGAATTGAATTGAGAACTATACTGCTTTATGACATTACAACCTGGAACTTTGTTTTGTGCCTTGGAAAGGGATTGAGACCTGGGGAAGGGAGTTATTCCCTCGTGTAAAGAGCGCACTTAAGAACTGGAATTGTGGTCCGTTGTCCAGAAGAGAGCCATTCTTCTGCACCAAGAAGATTAACTACTTCATTATTTTAGTTATAAGCGTAAGGGATAGAAATAGTTTTTTGACACATAGCGGTGGACTCCTGATTTACATGGACATCCAGACTGAATCCTTAGTATTTTAGGGAAACCCCTCTCAGAGTTAAGGAGAGGTAGGTCTACTCTTTATTTCTGCCAACAACCGTGCCACATGTGCGTCAGTCTCCTCCTTCTACACTCTTTTGCTCAAAACATATTTCGACTGCAAGAGCAAAAGTGTTAGAACCATCAGGGTTTTGGGCTGCTAACTCCGAAGGAGCCCCTGATCAAAACTACCAATTTGTTTATCTTTTCAAAAGAGTTCTGTAATACAGCCTTTTTGCCACACAGAATATTATTTCTGCAAAAAGGGAGCACAGCCCTACAATAATTGCTCAGTGGACCCATTTCTCAAGATCCTATGCAACGGACCACCTACTTGACTTTTTGCACTTTCAGCTTTCCAGCTGTTCACCCACCTAGTCAAAAGCTTTAAAGGACTAGAACGTGGTGGATAACACAATAACTAAATATGTAAATAAATTCCATAGCAAGTTGAAGTTTTCCTATTAGTAGCTTACTGGTTACAGGTGAAGGAAGCTGCAATGCCATCAAAATGAACTTAATGAATGTATGGGTGCGTGGCAGACAAATTGATATGCAGGTGGCTAATGAAAGTGGAAATAGGCTACAATAAACTAAGGATTAAAGAACATTTCTTTGATTTAAAGCACACAGCACGTTCAAGGCCTGCTTACCAAAAAGAACGTCCTGTGTACTGCCCTTGAACCCTCACAGGTTCAGAAAGTCCTTAATAACTCCAGAAGGGGATCATCTGTGAAAACAGATTTAAACTGAATTCCAAAATACATCAATGAAAGAGGACCATACTTCAACAATTCGCCAAAATACTTGCAGAATGCAATTACCTTGAAAACAAGACATTATTGTGGTTTTCTTACACTATTAGAGTATTACAGTGAAAAGGGGTATTCTGTCCATTGGCGAGGCACCATAAGAAGTTTAACAGAGTCAAACATTGGTGCCGATTGTTCTTAATGCTTACTTGAAATCCATCAAAACTCTACGACAAGCCTAAAACATAACACTATGGTGTCTTTGATCGGGACATTATACACTACATTTAATATTACAGGGATTGGATTAACAAAACAATAGGCTGATCCTGGCACAGGCACATACACTGCCTTCCTTGTGCGGAAACCCAGAGCTTTGCACTACATTATGAAAAACAAAACCAACAGCTCCTGATGACACACAGAGTAATCAAAAGCAGGATGGCAACAACAAAATGACCATGGACATTTTTCAAACACTAGTATTTACCCTACAAAACTGGACAGATAACATTCTTCTGATCACGGATTCCTCTGTGGGGGTGGACAGATTTTACACCAAACTTCTTTCGGCTGTAAATACAATGGCACCAGCTAAGCTGAGTGTTGTGGCTTGGCAAGGAAGATTCAGACTCAATCTTGCAGGACTATGTTGATTTGGTATCAGCTTAATTACTCCCATGAACAACAGTTGCATTCACTGTCCTGCTTAACTGCCGATAGCCCCTTTTGAAGGTAGCTACTGGATTCAGCTGCCCTTGTTTATGTGGGGCTTTATCCCTATAGCACTCTCCTAGCCTCATCTCGTTTTTCTGTCTTCTCTCGCACATCGCCTGTGCCTGTGCTTCGGGGTTGGCTGGGAGGGGGCAGTCTCCAGAAATCAGAGCCAGAGCCGCTCCGCGAGACTAGCTCTTCACAGAACTCCTTTTCTTAAAAAGCAGGATGTCCTACTCCATTATGAAATCCCGATACTTCACTGGTTTACTTCTTTCACGCTGGGAGGAAAGATTTCCCTTAAGTGCAATTTTCCCTCCATTTGTGAACCCCCTCAAACCTCTTGCTTTTGTTCGGCTTACCTAACCTGACTTTCCAGTGGAGCCCAGCCTACAGCTGCACTTCTCTGGGCTTTGGCTCATTTGTTATGGGGAAACTGACACGTCCTTCAGGCTGTCAGTACTGAGAAACTATATTCCCTTAGTCTTCGACTATGTTGCCATTTCTTGGTATCTTTTTTCCTATGTTCAAGTACCTTACAGTACCGCGCATAGGGGTACTTTTGTTTTATGGCCCTAGCCACCCTCTAAGGATGTTTTACAAGTGTGCCTAGGATGAACTAGTGGCAGTCATTTACTTTTAAAGTATTTTCCAATTTGTTTTTATGGACTATACCGCGTTTACCACTTTTGGCCCAAGACTGGTCAGTGCTGAAAATGGCTGTGCCGTGAAGTCTTTTGTTCTGACCTTTGGCCATTTTGTCCCTTTACCTTCCCCCCCAGGTCGAGAGATCCAGGTATTCGATATTTGGGCTTGCAGCATCCCGTGAAAACTGCATCTTTTGCGGGCTTGTGCATGTCACGTGTGCTAGTGCCCAGGAAGAGGGTTGGGACGGTCTGATCCCAATCCACACTACTGGTGCCAGTATGTCTGTTAGGTCTGAATGACTGGAACCACCGTGGGCCACGATTGGCTCACGTATGGCATGCATGCAAGAGAGCAGATCATCCATTGGCTATCTGAGATTTGTGTGCAAACCAAATCTTGGATAAGAGAAGGGGCTCTGCATCCATTCCAGGTCGATTTACTGAGGTTCACACGAACCTCATAAGGAACCAAGTATCCAAAACAAGAAAGCAGACTCGAGGAACCGCTGGTGACGTGCTTGGAAGGTTTGGCACCCTGACCCCGCTGTTGTCCCATCGGACCCCTGTTTCTTCACCGAAACAAGAAGGCCTGCAACCGCGCTTCACCCCTTTGGAGTAGTGGGAACAACTACTCTCGGCATCTCCTACTTACCCTCACAAAAAGCTGCTTCAGAAGTGTCCATGGCCATGCAGTGAACTGACCAGTTCGAACCCAGAGTATATCACATAAACGCTGCTATCCTGAGTTGAGACTCAAGACTTTGGGAATCGCTAGCTTGTGGTCCTGGGACCTCTCCCGCTAAAACTTGTCGTCTTAGCTCCTCTGGGACGCGATGTACGAGAGTGCACCACGCCGCAAGCATCTGCGGTCCTTGAGTCGCACCACAGTGGTGACCATCGCTGAAAGTGCCTGTTCCTGCCAACAATGTCCCGGGATGTGCTGCACCGGAACTATCCTTCTCCTTTCTTCGAGAGCTGAGTAAAGGCTACTGTCCCGCCACGGGCGATCGTCTCATCCAGCAGCCGCTGAGAGCTGGAGCATCCTGAAACTGCAGGGTTAACACCTATGAGCAAAGTGGGCTAGACTGCCAAAGTTTTGTCTGGACTGTGTTGAGGGTTGCTGAGTACTTTCGTAATTTACAGGTGGCCCCCGGGAACATCCATCCCTTTTTACGCACGAGTATCCCTCAAAAGATGCTCACCTTGGCTCGGATAGCTTGCGCTCTGCAGCTATTCCCGGACTCAAAGTCACTATCTGCAAGGGTAGACCCTTTTCTAGGAATAGGAACTTATTCTTCATTGCCTCAAGCTCCTTCCTAAGCAGCTCCAGCCCCTTGAAGGGAACCCACTTTTTCGTTTACGCAAGACCGCGCGTTAATGCACAAATGTACTTTGAGCGCTAGGCTCCTCACTTCGTATGGCTGGACTACCTAAGTTAGGGATTGTTGATGAAGGACTGCCTAAACTGATATATGTGCCGAACTAACCCCTTTCTGTTGCAGGTTGTGGTTATTTTCCTCCATCATCAGCCTTAGGCTGATCGTATTATTGTATGTATGTTAGATAGTGAATAAGCGTGTGTGGTAATTGTTTTCTTGATAACTGTAGTTTGTGTTTTTATTATAAAGGCCTATAATAAATTATTTTAAAGGCCTATAATAAATTATTTTTGATATACATCTGTCTAAGGGTAATCTATGGAGTTTTACTGTGTGTGTTCATTGTGGGCTTTCAGTCACTCTCACCCCTCCTGAGACTTAGTGTTGACCGCCTGCCAAGCTAACGTAGATTGGTCTGGTTTGTCCAGAAGGTTCCCCTGTTCCACTAAACTAGGGAGGCCTCCTAAACGTCTGTCCACCAGGTCAGAGTTTAGAAATCCATCTTAACATATTGGTGGCAGTGGTGGGATAAGATCGAAGGTACCCAGTGTTGCGCACTGGTGAAATACTGAGGTTGTACTTACACAGAAAACACAGTCACCTCAGTTTACATTTAACTGTAAGCCACCTGCCTCACGTATGATATATGGAAGCAATTGCGAACATATCCTTCAGTGCTTCAAAATCTGAAACGCTTAGAAAGATCTGTGCTGAAAGAGGCTTGTCAGCCTCCGGCACAAAAGCTGAAATGATCCAAAAGATCATGGAATGGCAGGAAAGCCAGATCTCAGCTTGTCCCTCTGATGACAGTGCAGAAGGCGCCGGGACTGCTCTCAGTAACTGTGCTGACAGGACTGTTGCTGCCTTCATCGAAGAGACATGTGATCAGGATGATTTAGAGTCCAATGCTTCTTTTGCTGGCTCTGAGGATGAGGCTCTGCTGGAATTCAAAAGACAAGAGCTGCTGTTTAAGTAGAAAGAGCTTGAACTCCACATGGCTAAGCTAGAACTGGAGAAAGCAGAGAAACACGACAGGGGTCACCAGTTGGAGCTTGCTAGGATACAAGCTGCCAATGGCTCCTCTGGAGAATCTGGTAATGGGTCTAGCTACTCCTCTTATCTACAGGTCCCAAAAGATCTACTTAGTGTGTATGATGACAAGAATGACATCATGAATTGGTTGACTGCATTTGAGGATGCATGTGAAGTGCAAGAAGTGGATGCTGATAAGATTGCGTGGTTGCTCAGTCGACTACCCCATTCTGGCTACAATGCAATTATGGAAATGTCTAAGGCTAACAGAAAAGACTTTGCAAAATGAAAGCAAACTCTCTTCTTAAAGTTTGGGAAGACTCCTGCCCAATACTTGAAACGATTCATAGATTACAAAAACAAAGAAGGTAATACTTGGGTCTCATATGTAACTGATTCCTTGAAAAACTTGACTGGCTGGGTGGAAGGTTACAAGGTCACCACCTTTGAGGGTATGGTTTGTTTAATCATGCTTGAACATATTTTTGCTTCTTGTTCCCCTGAACTTAAGCAGCACTTGGCTGATTAAAATGAGATAGATCCTAAGATGTTAGCCACTGCAGAAGATGTATGGGTGTCACACAAAGTGCCCAATAAGGATACGCCTGCTTCTGGTAAGCAGGAAAAGGGGAAAAAGCACAAAGATAAGGAGAGTGTGATAAGACTTCCTCCCAGAAGGGCCGCAAAAATTATAACAAGGGTAAGTCACATGAGAATGTTCAGAATAGTGGGACTCATCCTCCCAAGCATAATTCTGGTTACAGTAAGCCTCCCTATGTCCCAAGACCCAGAGGATATTGTGAGGCATGTGGAGCAAGTGATCACATGAAGGGGGACCCCATATGTAAGGTCAAAACCTTGGGGGTCCACCCTGTGAGTCTGGCTTCCCCTCATATTAGGAGTAAGACATGATCACAGGGGCATCCTTCTCTTCAGACTCCTTCCCCAGTGGGATAGAATCTGAAGTAGTCTTAGTAAACCTGGGTTCCTGGGAGCCTAGAGTCTCAGAGTCTTATGCTAGCATTCTGGATAATACAAAGCACTGCTTTAAGGACACTGTGCTAATCAATGGAGTTGACACTCCTGCCCTTAAGGATAGTGGGGGCAGCAGAACTGTGGTGGATTCCACATTGGTAAACCAAGAAGAGCTTGCCAGAGCTACCTTGATGCTCACCAAGTTAGCTGATGGCCCCCCCTCTCAAATTCCCAGTAATGACTGTAAATCTAACCATTAATGGTACACTAGTCAGGATACCTGTGTGTGTACAGAGGCAAGTCCCTGGAAAGGTTCTGCTGGGAAATGAATTCAGAGACTTGGGTCTTGTGGGGGACACAGCAGAAAGACTATGCACACGATCACAAACAAAAGGCTGCCCTGGCCAAGTCCAAGGCTGAGCCAAAGCCAAAAGGGGAAGCCCAAGGCTAAGGGAGTCAAGAAACTCAGAAGAGGGAAAGAAAATATTCCCCCTAACTCACCTACCACTGAAGTGGAGGTAGTTGGCCAAGCACCCGAACCTGACGAGGAAGAGGTGCTGCCTGAAATTCTTAACCCACATGACCATCCTGAACTCCAATGTTTATTGGTTTAAGGTGGTCCTGATAGGGAAGAGTTTAGTAAGGGCCAACTTAAGTGCCCATCATTAGAAAGTCTAAGGAGACAGGCCTGTTCCCGGCTTGAGGGATAACCTCATGGGAAACATAGGATTTATTGGGAAGGTGTGCCCACAGAGTCTACTGAAGGTGATCATAGGAGGTTGGTGATCCCCCTTCAAGTAAGACCCTTCCTCCTACAGCTGGCACATGAAGTTCCTCTAGCTGGTCACCTTGGGGTCATGAGAACCAAGCCGAGGCTATCCATTAATTTCTACTGGACCAAGATGGGCCATTGTAGGTGTTGTGCCACTTGTCATATTTCCTTTAAGAGTAGTTCAACAATCCAAGCTCCATTGGTGCCACTCCCTTTGGTTGGGGTGCCATTTGAAAGGGTAGGGATTGACATTTTTGGTCCCCTTTACCCTCAGACATCCTCTGGCAATAGGTCGACCCTGCCACCAGATATCCTGAAGACATCACATTGAAGACTGTGGCTGCCAAGTCAGTTGCAAAAGCATTGCTAGGCATTTTTACTAGGGTAGGCTTCCCTAAAGAAGTTGTGTCAGACAGAGGCAGCAACGTTATGTCTAACAACATGCAAGCCATGTGGCAAGAGTATGGGGTCACTTATAAGTTCTCATCAGGTTAATACCCACAAACAAATGGCTCAGTAGAGAGGTTTAATAGAACTCTCAAAAGCATGATTGGGGCTGTGAAAGAATCTCAATGGAGATAATGGGATCTCCTGTTGCCATGCTTACTTTTTGCCTACAGAGAGGTACCTCACGAGGGTGCAGGTTTCAGCCCCTCTGAGCTTCTTTTTGATCACCCTGTTAGGGGACCAATGGCCATAGTCAAGGAAGGGTGTGAGCTTCCAACTCCTTCGATCACTACCAATGTAGTGGACTACGTGTTCGGTTTAAGGAAGGGAATTGTCCTTCTGATGGCTCAGGCCAGTGATAAGTTGAAGGCACGTCAGCCACTGGTGAAACATTGTTATGACCAGAAGGCTTCACTTATTCACTTCACCCCAGGCCAAGAAGCCCTGATAATTAATCCTATAAGACCTAGTGCCCTACATGGTAAAGGGTCAGGCCCTTACACAGGTATCGAGCAGCTGGGTGAGGTGAACTATTTAGTGGACCTTAGGAGACCTGGCCAGGCCCCCAAAGTGTTCCACATATAGGCTGAAGACTCATCTTTAGGGTTGAAATAACAGCACTACCTTTGGCATCATTCAGAGAAGAGGAATTCCAACCTCTGCCTGACTTGTTCCCAGGTAGCCCTTCAGATGGCTCCATTGAGGGTGTCCATGTGGCCCCTCACCTGAGTCATAGCCAGCAAGAGGAATTAAGAACTTTGCTTAGGCAGTTCTCTCTTGTTCCCATGGACTCCTGGTTTGGCACCTTGGTGCAAACACGAAATTGAAAAAGGGGAAAGTGTACCTACCAAAGGTAGGGGGTACAGGATGTCAGATAAGGTGAGATCTTACATAAAGATGGAGGTCAACATGATGTTACATCTTGGGGTGATTGAACCCTCTAGTGTCCATGGTCCAGTCTTGTGGTTCTGATGCCAACAGCAGGTACCTTTGAGCGGAGGTTCTGTGTGGATTACAGGTCTCTGAATGCTGTCACCAGGACAGATCCTCACCCCTTGCCTAGAACTGATGACCCGGTGGATACCTTGAACGCCTCCAAGTACCTCAGCACATTTGACCTCACAACAGGGCATTGGCAAATAGCCCTAGCAGAACATGTCAAGGAGAAGACAGCATTCTCAACCCCTCAGGTTCTTTACCAGTTCAGGCTAATGCCCTTTGGATTAAAGAATGCACCTGCTACTTTTCAAAGGCTTGTGAATCATGTCCTAAATGGGTTGGAGGAATTCTGCTTAGCACATCTGGATGATATAGAAGTCTTCAGTGCCGCCGGGAAGAACATGTGAAACACCTGGGAATAGTATTCCAGACTCTTCAGAAGGCCCACTTGACCATAAAGGACAGTAAGTGCCAGATTGGACAATGGTCTGTGGTCAACCCTGGGCATGAAGCAGGTGGAGGGAGGATTCAGCCTTTACCCAATAAAGTACAAGAAGTAGAAGACTGGCCTACCCGCACTACACAAACTTCTTCACTGGGTACTATCAAAACTTCATGGCAGACTATGGCACCATAGCTGCCCCTCTGACTGCTCTCACAACTGCAAAGAAACCCAGGAAGGGCTCGCCTGAGGAGTGTGAGAAGGCCTTCAATGGCTTAAAATGTTTCTTGTTCCAGGTCCCTGTTCTCAGGGCCACTGACTACAAACATGCTTTTATTGTGCAGACAGATGCCTCCAACACTGGGGTAGGTGCTGTACCATCACAGGTAGATGAGAAAGGCAAGGAACAACCAATTGGATTTATTAGTCACCAGCTTAAGGACAGAGAACTCAGATAGTCCACTAGAGAAAGAATGTTTCTCTGTCGTGTGGGCCCTAAGGAAGCTGAGGACCTACATCTCTATGGGACCCATTTCACTGTGCAAACTGACCATAAGCCCTTAAAGTGACTAATGAACATGAAGGGAGAGAATCCAAAGTTGCTCATGTGGTACATGTGGTACATAAGCCAGCAAGGGTTTGACTTCACCGTTGAGCACAGGGCAGGTGTCCAACATAGCAACGCTGATGGGTTGTCCAGAATGTTTAGTAGACCTTAACATGAGAAGACTCATCCAGGGGTGGATTAAGTCCCCCTGTCCTAGGTCTGGGAGGGGCGAGTGTTAGGAAAGATTTCCCTTAAGTACAATTTTCCCTCCATTTGTGAACCCCCTAAACTTTTTGCTTTTGTTCGGCTTTCCTAACCTGACTTTTGCAGTGGAGCCCAGCCTTCAGCTGCACTCCTCTGGGCTTTTGCTCATTTGTTTTGGGGTACGGACACGTCTTTCGGGACTGGGAATCTATGTTTCCCTTAGTCTTCGACTATGTTGCCATTTCTTGGTAACTTTTCATCTATGTGCCAAGTACCATACAGCACTGCGCATAGGGGTCCTTTTTGTTTTATGGCCCTAGTCACCCTCTAAGGATTTGTTGGTGTTTGTACAGGTATGCCTAGGACAAATTGGTGGCAGCAGTTAGTGGCCAGTGCCAAAAATGGCTGTGCCACAAAGTCTTTTGTTCTGTCCTTTTAGCCATCTTGTCCCTTTACCTTCCCCCAGGTCGAGAGACCCGGGTATTCCTTATTTTGGCATGCAGCCTCCTGTGAAAACCGCATCTTTTGCAGGTTCCTGCATTTCACGTGTGCTAGTGCCCAGGAAGAGGGTTGGGACTGTCTGATCCCAATCCACACTACTGGTGCCATTATGTCTGGTAGACCTGAATGACTGGAACCACCATGGGCCACAATTGGCCCACGTCTGGCGTGCATGTAAGAGAGCAGATCTTCCATTGGCTGTCTGAGATTTGAGCGAGAACCGAATCTTGCATAAGAGAAGGGGCTCTGCATCAATTCCAGGTCGATCTACTGAGGTTCACACCGAACCCCATAAGGAGCCAAGTATCCTTAACAAAAAAGCAGACTTGAGGAACCACCAGCGACGTGCTTGAAAGGTTTGGCACCCTGACCCCGCTGTTGTCCCGTTGGACCCCTGTTTCTTCATCGAACCAAGAAGGCCTGCAAGGGCGCTTCGCCACTTTGGAGTAGTGGGAAAAACTACTCTCAGCATCTCCTACTTACCCTCGCAAAGAGCCTCTTCGGAAGTGTTCCTGGGCCAGCCAGTGAACTGACTAGCTCCAACCCAGGGTATTGCACAGGAACGCCGCCACCCAGAGTGGAGACTCGAGACTTTGGGAATCACTAGCCTGTGGTCTTGTACCCTCTCCGACCAAAGCACCCCTGGGTCACCATTTACGAGAGTGCGCCACGCTGCAAGCATTTGCAGCCCTTGCGACACCCCGCTGTGGTGACCATCGCTGAAAGTACCTGCAGTTCTTGCCTACCGTGTCGCAAGAAGTGTGCACCGGAACTATCCTTCTCCTTTCTTCGAGAGCTGAGTAAAGGCTACTGTCCCGCCACAGACAATCATCCCGTCCCGCAGCCGCTGAGAGCCAGAGCGTCCTGAAACTGCAGGGTTAACACCTACGAGCGAAGTGGGCTAGACTAATAAAGTTTGGTCCGGACTGAGTCGAGGGTCGGTGAGTACTTTCCTAACTTACCAGTGGCCCCCAGGCACATCCATCCCTTTTTACGCACGAGTATCCCTCAAAAGATTCTCACATTGGCTGGGAATAGCCTGCGCTCCCAGCTATTCCCAAACTCTGAAAGTCGCTCTATCAGTAAAGGTAGACCCTCTTCTAGAAATAGGAACTTATTCTTCATTGCCTCAAGCTACTTCCTGAGCAGCAACAGCCCCCTGAAAAGAATCTGCTTTTTCGTTTACGCACAACCACGCGTTAACACACAAGTGTACTTAGGCAGTCCAACCCTACGAAGTGAGTAGCCTAGCCTAAGTTATGGATTGTTGATAAGGAACTGCCTAAACTGATATGTGCCGAAATAACCCCTTTCTGTTGCAGGTTGTGGTCATTAATCCCCCACCCCCATCATCAGACTTAAGCTAATTGCATTATAGTATGTAGGTTACATAGTGAATAAGCATGTGTAATTGTTTTCTTGATAACTGTAGTTTGTGTTTTTATTATAAAGACCTATAGTACATTATTTTTTATATACATCTGTCTAAGGGTAATCTGTGGAGTTTTATTGTGTGTGCTCATTGTAGGCTTCCGATCACGCTCACCCCTCCTGAGACTTAGTCTTGACCGCCTGCCCAGCTACCGTAGATTGGTCTGCTTTGTCCAGAAGGTTTCCCTGTTGCACTAAACTAGGGTGGCCTCCTAAACCTCTGTCCACCAGGTCAGAGTTTAGAAATCCATCTTAACACACGCTCACTTCAGTAGGTGGTTGTTTTTCCTCACCTCCATCACTGCTTCTCATGTGTCTCGTCTTCTGGTTCCACTTGCACTTTCTTGACCCCACTTAACTAACCTCTTCTTCTCCTGGATCGCCAGTCATTGCCTGTTTGCTCCTTTGACCAGTCTCTTCACTTCCCCTGGGTGACATTTTTCCTTTGATTGCTTGCATGTAGGGCGGTGACCCATTTCCCACTGCAGTGCCCTTTCCAAACACTGCTACTCTCGCTAAGTTCCACCGTTTTCCATCTTGGGTACACACATAATTTGTGCCTTTACACACAACCTTGATAGGTTGACTGTAGCAGGACCCCGACACTTGGTCCTTGTGAGGTAGTCGGATCTTCACCAGATTTCCATCTTCTACCTCCGTTGTTTGCACTGCCCTGCGATTGTCATTCCACCTTTTCATGTGGTCCTTGCTTTTCCT
Source organism: Ambystoma mexicanum (assembly GCF_040938575.1). Classification (NCBI taxonomy): domain Eukaryota; kingdom Metazoa; phylum Chordata; class Amphibia; order Caudata; family Ambystomatidae; genus Ambystoma; species Ambystoma mexicanum. The sequence continues at coordinate 122,864,411 of NC_090924.1, read as the reverse complement.
GATCCTTCACACCACTTCTTCCATGTTTATCGTATTGTCTTCCCTCACTTTGGACAACCTTGTGGCACTAGCGTGGATACAGCTCTTCTGCCTCTTAGCATGTGGAAGGGTGACACCATGATGGTTCCATTCAGAGTCAGCCTGTGAGCGGCCACTGCCTCCTTCACTGTCTTGTGTGGACCCATACCTGATGCCGTTGCCAGTTAAACGGCCCCCTTTAAAAATCTATTTGTTCTTTCCACCAGCCCACTGACTTGGGGATGATACAGTGCCACTTTGATCTGCTTTATGTTATTGTCCCTAATGTTCCCATCTCAATTGATGTCAGATTAACTCCAATATCTGTCACTATCTCTTTTGGTAGCCCTTTCCTTTGGAACACCGACATGAGAGCATTGATCACTGTTCTTGTGCTGATGTCAGGCACAAATTCCTTCTCCACCCATTTTGATAGATAATCTACGAGCACGATTCCATACCTGTGTTCTGATGTCATGGCTTCCAAGGGATCTATGAAGTCCAACTGTAATTTCTGCCATATCCCCTGCATGATCTCTTTAGGGACACGGGGGGCCTGCCTCACTAAGTCTTTTATCACTGCTGAGGCACCCATGACATCTGTCCATCATGCTTCTGATGCCCTGGTCCATGCAGGGCTTCCGAAATGTCCTGAATGGGCCCTGTACAATATGAGTTTCCTCATTACCATGTGGGGGTATCACTTGGTCACCCCTGAAAAACAGGCCATTGTCTTCATGCATCTCCTCCGCCAATTTCCAGTATGGTCACAGGCCTTCTGGAATCCCCCTTTCATTTGGCCATCCGTTTCTGACCCATCTCATCAACTGCGGCATGGTTTTGTCTTTGGCCGATTCCTCTAACCAGTGGCTCTCGCTAATTTTCATGAATTCTTTGCTCCTCAAGTCTCCAACTGATGCCATCATCTTGCAGAAACGTGGTAACTTGACCACCACTTTGATAGGTAAGCGTGACATACAGTCAGCCTGTGAATTCTTCCATCCTGGAATATGCATTATTTTGTATGTGTACCCTTGAAGTTTTGCAGCTGTGCGTGCTAGTCTTGGAGTGGATGTCTTCGTGCCCCCCGGCCTCAGTATGTGCACCACTGGCTTGTGGTCTGTGACCAGATGAAACTTGATACCCCACAGATGGGTCCTGAAGTACTCCACTGCCCATGCACACGCTTGCATCTCTCTCTCCACTGTTGAGTATTTTTTCTCTGCCTCGGACACAAATGCCACCACATGCTTGACCTCACCTCTTTTCTGTTCAAGCTTTGCTCCTAACCCATAGATGCCTTAATCCGTGGCAATATAGGTCTTCCACATGGGGTTGAACGGTCTTAGCCATGGGGCTTTTACTATCAATTTAATTACTTCTTCAAATGCTCCTTTCTGCTCAGGCGTCCACACATACTCTACACCCTTCTTCAGCAGTTCTCTCAGGGGTACCGTCATTTTGGAGAATCGTGGGTCAAATTTTGTGTAATATTCAGCAAGGCCCAATAGCGATCTCAATTCTTCCTTATTGGCGGCGCTGGGACCTTGATTATCACCTGAAGCACATTTTTCTTGGGGATGATGCCGTCCCGCAAAATCTTGCACCCCAGATATTCCACCTCTTTCGCCTTGATCATGCACTGCTCGTATCGCAACTTAATTCCTGCATCCTGCAATTTATTCAGCACATTTCTTAGTACGACATAATCCTTTGGAACGGCGAAGCGGCAGAGGAAAAGCCAAATGGCACTCTGGTAAAGCGATACGTGCCGAACGGTGTGATGAATGCCGTCAGGGACCTCATTCCTGGTGTAGACTGATTTGATGATATGCGTCCTGCATGTCCAGCTTCGAGAAGTACCTGTCATCCTTCATCAGTATAATCAGCTTGTTAATGCCCGGAAATAGGTAGCTATCTGTTATGACCTCTAAAATGAGACGGCGCAGATCTATGCAGATTCTGATATCAGTGGATTGCTGCTCTTTGGTCAGTACGACCAGGCTTAACCATTCCAATGAGTCCATCGTCCCAATTGTATCCTCTTTTACCATCTTCAGGAGCTGATTTTGAAATGCAGCTCTCGCCATAGCTGGGACTGGTCTAACCTTGTGCTTAACTGGCACTGATCCTTCCCTCAGCTGAATCTGATGTACATAGTTCTTTATCCATCCCAGTTCTTTTGAAAACAACCTCGGGAACTCCTTCCTGGACAACAATGCTTATCCTGCTGTTATGGTCCGCTGTGCTAGGATCCAGATTGATGTTCTACTTCGCCTTGTCATCCCATCCCAGCACTGCCGGACCCTCCTCAGAAAAGTACACTCTTGTTACCGTCTGTCTGCCTTTGAATTCTATGGTCCCCTTAGTGTATCCCAACAGATGTACTGTGGCACCTCCAAATACCTAGGGTCAGCGTTTCGTCTCCCGAACTTCCACTTCTTTTTTTCCTACCATTTCTTTGTAGGTGCCAATGAGGAATATGGTCAATCCACCATTACTTTGGTTTCATTACCATCTACCTTGATCATGCATTGAGGTTACTCTCTTCTAGATTTGGATCTGTTCACCATAATAATTGCTGGACCATCATCTGCCGAAGATTCATCATCCGTTGTTTCTTCCCTTGCTTCTATTGACATCACTTTCCTTCTCTGCCAGTGACTTCCCATGGCAAAATGTCCTATTTTCTTACAATTTGTGCACGCCTTGTCATTTTCCAGATGTCACTAAACTCATATAGTGCCGCCATTTCTTGCAGTCTTGTGACGTAGTCGTCTACCGGCTCTGTATTCTCTTGCTTCCTGGTGTAGAATCGTAATCTTTGCAGTACAGTGTTTCCTTGTTGCAGAATCGCTTAACTATCTTTCTGATAGCTTCCTTATGTATATCATCTCTTTCGTCCTCGATCAGTTCCGGCTTCGATCCGGCAAATATTCTCTGCCCTTCCACCCCCACTGCGTTCAACAGTATGGCCTTCTTCCTTCCTCGGGCATAATCTGCCCCTCCCAAAGTGTCAACCTATGTTGTGAATAGTGGTTCCCAGGGGGGCCATCGGATCACTAGCCTACCAGGAGTCTGCAGGAATGCTGGGGTGGGGGGTCTTTCTTGCATGTTTCTTCTGTGGTTGTTGGCTTGACCCCGTCCTCGTCGCCAATTATGTTGCAAGGATGATTCCGACTCAATCTTGTGGGACTTTGTTTATTTGGTATCAGCTTAATTATTTACATGAGGAACAGTTGCATTCGCTGTCCTGTTTAATTGCTGATAGTTGGCTGCTGGATTCAGCTGCCAGTGTCTCTGTGGGGCTTTACCCCTATACCAGGAGGAGTGCCGGGTGGGACTGCCCTCTCCTAGCCTTATCTGGTTTTTCTGTCTCCTCTCACACATTGCCGGTGCTCCAATCCCTTGGTGCCTTCACAAGCATTCTGTGAAGAGTAAGCTTTATTCTTTTTTTTTTTTTTACAACTTATTGACTTTTGTAACAGAAATACAAACAGACAATGAGACAATGATCTGCATTAAATCCATCCATAACTTACACATAATGATTTCATTATCAGAGAGGTGCCATTTATTCCAGTGGCCAAGACTCAGTACCTGTGTGTCCACAGGCCCACTGAGTTAGTAGATGACTGAGTATCCCCAAATGATCACCCATTTTTACAACCAGCAACCATTATTGAGCATCATCATATCGATGGCAATAAATTGAACCGCAGTAAACATTATATGATGGATCATCACCGTACCCTGTCAACATGTATATTTCCTTTGCCAATCAGCACTGAGAAGACCATCCCACCCATCAAACCTCTGCAATCCTATCACTCAGCGTTCTCCGATTTATGCCACATTTTATACAATTTTTGTGGACATCCCTGCATTCGATAGACCCTTTGTTCCAGTCCCATACAAGTATCCACCACTGTTTTCCAGTTTGAAATTCGCGGTTTGTGTGGGCTACCCCAACCCTGTGCAATAACCACCCCCGAGTACCACTGCGATCTACCCCTTGAACCTCCCCAATATGCCCAGTAGAAGCAACTAGGGATCAGTCTGTATTTTTTCATTCAAAATGAAAGAGAGGTGTTTGGCCCCTTTGGACCAATATGTGTGTATTATTGGGCAATCCCATATTGTGTGCATGAACGTGCCAATAGCCACTTTACATCAAAGGCAGTAGGGGTCAGACATTCAACCGCATTTATGGAGCTTGTCCCTCGAGTAGTATACCCTGTGTATGGACTTCAGATGTGTTAGCCATAGCTTGGCAAGGACAAAATATTCCCTGCCGTGTGTTAATGCCTCAATCCATTCCTCTGCCTATACTATTGCCTGGTATAATGTGTCGATAGCTTTATTTGGAATCTTTTCTGCCGTTACATTCAATTCAAGAGGCAAATGGGTCGGAAGTGCCCTGAGATCGGGTATTTGAGCCTTCAGAGTGTGCGTCAGCTGTATATATCGGTAAAACTCTGCCTGGGGTAATGCGCCAGCCTCTCAAAGGGTATTAAGCTGCCATTCTATACCACATCCTTCAACTGTGCGATATTGTTGTCAGCCATTGCACTGTCCACTCCATATTTTCTAACTTCAAACAGAGTAGCGTCCCAGATTATTATTGGGTTTCCATAGTGATTTTGAGGACCAAGCTCATATTTCTACGCACAGGGTCCTTTATAGAAATCATTAGCTGCGAGGCCTTGGGTAATCTGACCATGTGTCCTCCGCCATCCGATTTCATCCATACTAATTCGCACTTAATATGTGGTTGTGTTGTGCCTATGTGCAGCCAATCAGTGGCAACTACCAATTGCGATACCCAGTAGTTTTTAAGATTTCGTAAACCGATACCTCCATCCCATATCGACCGGTGGAGTGTCTGCAGGGCTATGCCCGGTTGAGGGTTTTGCCACAGCAGCGTGCGCACTGCTGCCTCCATCTCGTCAGATTTTTTCTCCACGATGTCATATAAAGTGCTCTGTATGACATAAGTATCTGGGGAGCGTAAGCATTTTGAAGAGAGCCGCCTGCCCCAACAACAAGAGTGGGAGAGAAACCCAATGCACCACGCCTCTCTGGAAACGGTTAGAAACTGGTTCGAAATTTTCCCAGAGACAGTCCTCTCGAGTCATGCATATTTGTATTCCCAGATACTTGTATCAGTCTTTCCTAATCTGATAGTTGTACCCATCTGGTATCCCTTGCAACCCACCCAGTGTCAGAAAAAGGATTTTGTCCCAGTTCACCTTTAAGCCGCTGCAGAGTCCGAAGGTCTCCAGGATGTCCATTATCCACGGTATGGAATTAGCAGTGTTTCCTACAAAGAAAAGCAGGTCATCAAGGTATAATGCCACCTGATCGTCCGTGTCCATTGCGCACGTTATGCCTGCCCAGCCACAACGCTAGAAGGACAGCGTGAAGAGTAAAGGGGACAGAGGACACCCATGTATGGTACCTTTTTACATTGCAAAAGCCAAAGGGAAGCCACAGAGATAAGGGGAAGGTATGTGACGATTCGAGGGAATTCTTCCCTTCTCCAGCATGGGGTCTGGCATAGATTCACATGCTCATGAATATTCCCCGTCATCAGGCTGGGAATTCTCGGCAAAAGAAAAAACTGTTTCACTTTCATTTATAAACTGTCTTTCTCCTAAAAATCAATCACTGAGCTCTGGGTCATACTGCCCCCAGCCAATGACTGCCCTCTCCCTAAGCCCCTCCTCTGGCAGCCATCTTCAGATTTTTACCGCATGTTCAAGTGTTGGGAGTCTTCGCGTTTTTTCGGTAGGAAAATTCTATTTTGGTTCATTCGAGCACTTGTGTTCCATCGCTTGTACATCTGATCAACAGGGATCAATTTTTCGTCTTAATTCTTCGCCTCCTCAGAACTTGCTGGAATCTTCCTGGAACATATTTTCCATCTTCATGTACTTCCTTCCAAGATCATATCGGACCGAGGACCTCAATACGTCTCACAATTCTGGAAACATCTGTGTCGTATTCTAGGGATCCAACGCGCTCTATCATCAGGTTATCACCCACAAACCAACGGAGCCACAGAACGTGTAAATCAACCTCTGGAGCAATATCTTTGTTGTTTTGCCACCAAGGTTCAGGATGACTGGTCTCTTCTCATACCCCTGGCCGAGTTTGCCTACAACAATTCCCATCACTCAGCACTCAAGGTCAGCCCTTTCTATTGCAGTCAAGGTTTTCACCCGTCCGTTTTACCTTCTGTTCTTTCACATCCCACTCCAGTACCTACTCTCGACTCATGGATACAGACTCATCAACATACACAAGGAATCCAAGGAACAATTGAAAGAGGCTCAAACACGCACTGAGCTTTATGTGGATTCCAAAAGAAGACCAGCGCCTTCTTATTCTGTTGGTGATCAAGTCTGGTTGTCCTCGAAACTATTACCGCAACATCCACGGCCAAACAAATTGGCCCCTCGGTACTATGGACCATTTTCCATAAAGGAAATCATCAATCCCGTCTCATTCCGACTCAAGCTACCTGATTCCTGGAAGAAAATACACCCAGTCTTCCACACTTCCCTATTGAAACCTTACATCCAATCCACCCGAAAATCCTGCAGACCCAGTCCTGTTGTTGTGGACGATCTGCTGGAATATGAAGTGTCCAGAATATGCGATTCCAGGTATAAACGGGGTCGACTTCAATACCTGGTTGAATGGAAGGGATATCCTCCTAGCGAGAGAACCTGGGAACCAGTTTCTAACTTAAATACCCCTCGATTGCTTAGAAGATTCCATCTCATACACCCGGGCAAACTTGTTGGAACAGGTCTTCGGAGGAGGCATGCTGTCATGAACCATAGAACTTGCCCTTTCTGGACTTCCTGGTCCTTATCCCGACGGGGCTTGTATTCTTTGTTACTCCCAACATGGCCGCACCAAGCGACTTGCCTCGCACCAGCCTTCACGTCGCACACGGAACGTTCTATAAATTGGCCACGCTCCCGCGGCCCCGCGCGTCTCAACGCTATCATTAGTTAGTGACTTGACGTATGTGTGCTGTTCGGCTAATCCACTTTTCCTTGTTCCTGGTTCCTTCTTCCTTCCTTTCACCCCTTCCCTCTAATTTGCTCCTGGAATCCTGATTCCTAGCGACCGCTACCTTTTTCCTGGACATCCTGGAACAGCGGCCTTCCCGGAACTCTGAACGCGCTCTGCAGCTGGACGAGACTCGAGCGAGCCTATACAAGACCCGATCCGTCCACAAGAGGAATCCTCCCGTGAAACAGAGCAAGAAGCAATCTCAGGTGAGACGGGGGGAGATTTACGACACTAGCAGCAATGAACCTACAACAACTAGTCAAAGGAGCAATTCACTCGGCAGGGCACACACTTGATGCAATCTTCGCGAATAAACTACTCCTTACCACGGCACCCCCAATACAAATACCCGGGAGCGACCACCTCATCATCCCCTTCGTAATCAAAATGACCACCCCAACAGTCAGTCAACCGGACAAAACAATGAACACCATGAAAAGAAATTGGAGAACCATCAAAAACTCCAACCTGAGTGAACTCCTGGAGCTAAGCAAACCACACCCAACATTCATGGCAGAAGATGACCTGGACAAAAAAGTAACCCTTCTCCATTCCTGGATTTCAACTACTATAGACAACATTGCCAAAGAAAAACCCTTCACTTCTTCTCATAAACGGGCAATGGCAAAATGGTTCTCCCCACTACTTAGCACCATGAAAAGGAAAATCCGAAGACTAGAACATGATTGTTCGCTGCATCGTTTTGTTTTCTCCAAACTGAAATTCCTACAACACAACCGGGCATACAAAAAGGAAATACAAAAAGCAAACAGGAAACACTACGACAACCAAATCTTCGAAGCACCAAACACCCAAAAAGAACTCTTCAAAATCATAAACAAAATTAAAAACCCCCCGGGATGTAACAACACACCAACTCCGTCCTCAAAACTTTGCAATGACCTCGCAGACCACTTCAAAAACAAAATCACCAACATCCAACAAACCATACAAAGCAGACTATCTGATCAGACCACGACCCCTACCTACACCCAGGAGGAACACCCAAACAAATTACAAAGCTTTCCAGAAATATCAGTGGAGACATTCATCAAACTGGTGAATGAAAGCAATAACTCAGGGTCCCACGAAGACCCCTGCCCACCAGACATATACAAATCGATTTTTAAACAAGGAACGCCCATGGAATTTCACAGGAACGTCCTCAACCAATCCATCGCAACTGGGAAAGTGCCATAAGCCTTCAAAACTGCATACATCAGGCCACTACTCAAAGATACAGCGGGAAATGTAGAGGATCTCTCCAACTACAGACCTATCTCCAACATCCCATACACAGCCAAGCTGCTCAAAACATACATCTACAAAACAACCCAAGAGTTTATAGAAGAACACGGCCTGCTAGACCAGGCACAAGTTGGCTTCAGACCACAGAGGAACGGAATCAGCTCTACTCTCAATATGGGACGATCTAAAAATCAACGCAGACTCGGACAACAGCACTGCCTTGATACTCCTAGACCTATCGGAAGCATTCGACACAGTCAACCATGACACCCTCATAACGAGATTAGAAGGACTTACCGCCCTACTATGGATCAAATCTTTCCTAACAAACAGAACGGAAACCGTATGGATGAAACCCTTCAAATCCAGCCCGAGAGATTCCACCTGTGAGTACCACAAGCATCATCCTTCTGCCCGCTACTATTCAACATCTGCCTGTATCTACTTATCAAAATCATCAAAAGCCACGGCCTCACCTGCTACAACTACGCTGACGATACACAAATATTCTTCAAAATACAAGACAACCCAGAAATAAACTCAACGCTAGAAAACTGCCTCAGCGATGTATTCTTCTGGATGAACTCCAACTCCCTCAAAATCAACCCAGGCCAAACTGAAATAATGATAGCCACAAAAAATGGAGGAGAAAACCAATTCATCCCTTGGCCAAGGGAACTCGGGGCAACCCCAGCACCCTCGCCAATTGTAAAAAACCTGGGGGTCCTGATGGAAAATAATCTCACGCTACAGCCACTAGTAAACGCTCTCATCAAGAAATGCTTCTTCCTCCTGCGAGCGGCAAAGAGGATCTTACTGTTCCTATCGTTCACCAACAAAACAACCACCATCATCGCCCTCGTCATGTCCAAAGTAGACTACGCCAATAGCCAATACCTAGGCATGCCTGAACGACTCTTAAAAAACTACAATGCATTCAAAACGCGGCAGCCAGACTACTCCTGAAACTACCCGGAAGAGAACACACTGCACCAGCGCTGAAAATACTACATTGGCTACCAATAAAACAACAAATAAAATTCAAAACAACGTGCATTACACATAGAGCAGTACACAACGAAGGCGCTGAGTTCCTAAGTGTCACAACTCAGAGATGGTATCCCAGTTGTTGCAGATAACACTCTCCCAGTTATGGGAAAGTTTCCTTCACTCTTCGAACACGAAAGTCTCTAACGTGATCGGCTGAAGACTTTCCCCCCAAGAGCTCAGCCTACAGGAATCTATTCCACCTGTCAGGCTGGGGGCTTGAGTGAAAAGGCAGGAGCAGACTCAGCATAGCTAAAGGAAGGAAGAGCAGAGCAGACGTTCAGAATGCAGCCAGGTATTGCCAAATGAACAGCAAACACCACCCCCAAGTACCCACTCTTACCTGTTCCGTAGAAAAATATACCAGTAACCTACTAGTATTGGACGCAGAGGTGAGGGCTTATATCAATGGTGAAGGAGGAGTGTACCAGTGTACCAGGACACCGATATCAGAGCTGCAAAGCGTCCCAAAAAGATGTCCGAAGTGCTCCAATGTAGATTCAGCAAAGCGTCCCAAAGAACACCCCAAAGCAATCCAATTTGGTTTTCAGCAAAGCGTCCAAAAGTGTCCAGAGCAATCCAATGCAGATTCAGCAAAGCGTCCAAAAAGTACCCAGGAATAATCCAAAGTAGAGTCAGCAAAGCGTCCAATAAAGTACCCAAGATAATCCAAAGTAGATTTCAGCAAAGCGTCCAAAATAAACAGTGTCAAAAAGTGTTTCAGCCAACAAGAAAGAAAAAGACAAAGGAAACAAGTGTTTACCTCACGCTAGTTTCTTTTCAATAATATTCGAGAGAGAGAGCGTCACAGCCTGAGGACTTAGCAAGTGGAGGTCGGGTTGCAAGCCAAGTTCGAGGATTCCGGGGAAAGCAGTCGAGGAGGTGCGGGCGTCGGAAACAAGAAAGGGAAAGGCGGAGGCAGGGGCTTGATTTCAGCACGGAGTTCAAAGTTAAACAGGAGTCAGGAAAAACAGCGCTCGGAACTAACACAGTTTAGGAGCACCTAGTGTTCGAACAGACAGTATTAAATACGGTCTTCAGAAGGCACGGCAACGTGGTACGTGCATGTGACGTGACTATCATAGCAGGAGGATGGGAATTGTAGTTTTAGCGGGTTCTGTGTGCTGAAGAGCGCTCCAACAAACGCCATGGCAATTTCCAATGAAAACGGGATGTGACAGTACCCCTCCACAAAGGGCGACTTCTCCTGTGCCCGCGCAAGCGATGCAACCAGAAGGCGCGCAACAAACAGGGTGCATTCAGATTAGAGGCCGGATCCCAGGACCTGTCCTCCCGACCATACCCCATCCAGTCAAATAGGATCGAACCCCACGGCAGAGGCGGGTATCTAGAACGGCACGCACCTCATTCATCCTCGCCACGGACGGTAACTGGGGCTGGAACGGGAGGTAGTCGGGTGCCAGGTACAAAAGGCCGAAGCAAGGAGACATGGAAGACCGGGTGCACCCTCCAATGTGTTGGTATGTCCAGACGAACAGCAACGGGGTTGAGACACCGCAAGATCGTGTAAGGTCCCACAAAACATGGTAACAGTTTCCGTTTACCCCGAATGGCCAGGTGTTTTGTTGAGAGCCATATGCGGTCCCCACAGGAATAAGAAGGAGCCGGCGCACGCCGCTTATCCGCCTGCATTTTGGTGCGACGTTGTGCAGCTTTTAGATGTGTTAATACGGATTTACGGATGGCAATCAGTGAATCCCTCACTGCATCGACTGCAGGAACTTGCTTTAGGGAAGGCAGGACAGGCGGAAGGGTCCTTGGGTGTAACCCATGTAATGCATAGAACGGGGAACAGCCAACCGATGAGTGCAGGGAATTGTTGTAGGCAAATTCCGCAGCACCTTAAACCGACAACCAGTTTGATTGATGTTGCAGACACAGACAGCGAAGAAACTGTTCCATGGTGCCATTGGTACGTTTGGTCTGGCCGTCCGTTTGAGGGTCGTAGGCCGAAGACAAGCGGGCATCAATACCCAAGGAGGAAGTGAGAATGCGCCAAAAGCACGAGGTAAACTGAGACCCCCGGTCGGAAATCAGAATCGTAGGTAGTCCGAAAAAGCATACCACATGGTCAAAGAACAAGCTTGCCAATGCGGGAGCAGTTGGTATTCCCGAGCATGGTATAAACCGGGCCATCTTGGTAAAGACATCCACTACCACAAGAATTGTGGACATACCCTTGATACAGGGGAGTTCCACCACAAAATCCAGGGTCACTGTATGCCACGGGTGCGGTGGTAAAGGCATACTCATTAGAAGACCAACGGGTTTGCCAGGCTGTCTCTTGCATTGTGTACATAAGGCACACTTAAGGACATATTGTTCGGTGTCTTTCTTCATGCCAGGCCACCAGCACCATCGGTGCAAAAGATCATAGGTTTTGGCCCGGCTAGGATAGGCTGCTAATGGGAGATCATGGGACCATTCAAGAGCATTCCGTCTGGTTTGGTTGTCAGGTAGGTACAGTAGACCTTTAACATAAGGAAGACCGGAGAGAAGTTCAGCGTCCATCTCCTTCAGGACAGAAACATGATCCCTGGCCCATCTCCGTAATCCATCTATAATAGACGGGGAGACCGAACAAACACAAATAACAGCACCTGAGGGTAATACCGGGGTTGATTGTTTTACAGATTCCGTGTCAGTACCAATGCGGGATAAAGCATCTGCCTTTCCATGCAATGGACCAGGGCGATACGTCACCGTGAAATCAAACATGGTAAAAAACAAATGCCAACGTATCTGCCTGGCGTTGGTACATTTCACATGCGACAAGGCCTGAAGGTTTCGATGATCTGTATACACAGTTATCGGGTGCCTGGCACCTAAGAGATGATGCCTCCACTCCTTGAACGCCACCTTCATTGCAAGTAGTTCTCTTTCCATAATCGTATAATTACGCTCAGCTGAAGTAAGTTTCCGAGAATGGAAAGCCACTGGATGTAGGCGTTGAGTAGCGGGGCAAACCTGCGAAAGGATGGCCCCTACCGCAATAGCAGAGGCATCTGATTCCACAATAAATGGGAGAGCTGGATTGGGGTGCTGCAATACAGGAGAAGTGGGAAAAGCGTCTTTCAGGTTCTGGAATGCTGCCTGCGCTTCATCATCCCATAGAAAAGGGACGTTAGGACTGGTCAACCGAGTTAATGGGGCTACTATTTCAGAAAGTGAGGCGATAAAACGCCTATAAAAATTGGCAAAACCCAAGAAGGATTGAAGCGCTTTTACTGAGCTCGGGACGGGCCAATCCAAAACTGCCCGAACCTTAGAGGTACACATGAGCACTCCTTTTTGGGAAATCTGAAACCCAAGAACTCCACAGATGATGCATTGAACACACACTTCTCCAGTTTTGCAAAGAGAGAGTGCTCCCTTAGACGAAGTAGAACAGAGCGCACATGCTGTATATGTTGGGACAGAGATTCCGAATATATCAGAATATCATCCAAATAGATAACAACATAGCAATCCAGCATGTCCCTGAAGATATCATTTACAAAATGCTGAAATGTCGCTGGGGCATTGCAAAGCCCAAAGGGCATTACACAATATTCATATTTTGTCTTAAAGGCAGTCTTCCATTCATCTCCCTTTCGCATCCTCACCAAATTGTATGCTCCTCGCAAGTCCAACTTGGTGAAGATAGTGGAGGAGGTCATTTTATCGAGGAGCTCCGTGATAAGCGGCAACGGATACTGGTTCTTCACCGTGACTTTATTGAGGGCGCGATAGTCCACACAGGGACGCAGATCCCCTTCTTTCTTTGGCACGAAAAATATTGGGGAGGCCGCTGGTGAGCGGGACGGACGTATGTGTCCGAGGCGCAAGGCTTTGTCAATATAGCTCCGTAGATATTCTTCCTCCTTCTGTGTAAGGGAGTAAATTCGACCATGTGGAATTGCTGCTCCAGGTATCAGGTCGATGGGGCAGTCATAGCATCTGTGTGGGGGCAGAGTTTCTGAAAGTCCTTTGTCAAACACATCAGAAAATTCCTGATACTCCCAGGGGAGTACCGGAACTGGGTTAGATGACGTGGCATTGATAGAAGGGAGGCTAGTTACCATTGCCAGGCAAGGAGACAATACCGCTACGTCATGGGACTCAAGGCACCTCTGTATACAAAAAGAGGAAGAGAACCGTACGGTTTGTTCAATCCAGTCAATTACAGGATTGTGTGTTTGCAACCAAGAAAGCACCAGAATTATGCCAAATTGAGGGGCCGTGATAAGGTGGAAAGTGATGGATTCCGAATGACCTTGTAACGTGGACATTTGTAGTGGACCTGTTTGATCCGTCACCTGTCCAGATACTAAACGTGAACCATCTGCCGCATGTATTTCCTCAGGTCTTGCTTTAGGAAATACAGGTAGTCCGTAACGTTCGGCCAACTTAAGGTCCATATAATTCCCGCTTGCCCCTGAGTCTATCATTAACGGGTTGGAAAAGGTAATGACGCCGGGAGCCGTAAAGCACATAGTAAGGTAAACATGCGAAGACGGAAAACACTCACCCTGGCCCGGGATCATTTGTCTCGTCCGGAAGGCCCGGTTTAAGGGCGAGTCCTGGCCTTTCCCGACGACTTGGCGGGCCTTTTGGGGCACAGACGGATATAATGACCTGACTGGCCACAATAGAAACATAGGTTATTCACCACCCGCCTTTCTCATTCAGCTTTGGACAATGGACCCCTAATTGCCCCGATTTGCATAGGTTCAGCTTCTCCCTGAGAAACAGGCGTAATTCCATCTGGTCGGGGGGTGGTGCGAATATCGGGATACCGACGTTTGCCACTTCTTTGCCGGAGTCGAGCATCGACTTGTAAGACTAAGTCAAGCAATTCGGGAAAACCAGATGGAAGAGCAGGGACCACTGATAGGGCATCTTTCAGGTCGTCCGACAAACCTTTATAAAACACAGCCGATTTCTTCCGTTGTGGCCATGTGATTTCAGCCGCTAATTGATTGAAACGGGCGAGATATGTCAAGAGATCCGACTTGCCCTGACAGATCCGAGGTCTGTGCTTTATATCTCATATCAAAAACACTGTTCATGGCTTGGATTAACATATCAAAATCATACAGAGCCGGGTCATCTGCTTCCAGCAATGGATTAGCCCATGCTGCAGCAGTGCCACCCAGATGGCAAAGAACAAATGCCGCCTTTGTAGTAGCGTCTGGAAATGCCAAGGGACGACAAAGAAAATGAAGGCGACATTGGTTCACAAAGGTCCGATACGCCTTGGGATCACCCAAAAAGCGTTCTGGTGGGGCCAAAGGGAATGGCCCAGGGAGGACAACTGGGGCGGGAGCCGGAGGCGGTACAGGTGGTACAGGAGGAGGCGCCGCAGCCGCGGCGTCACCAAACTCCTCGTCATGGGGTAAGGGCTGCACAAAGCTCTGTAAAACATCCATGCGTTGATGTAAAGTCGCATGTGCTGACGCCATATCGGTACGAAGAGCAGAAAAAGCCTGCATGAGGGCTGCCAATGGGTCCGATGCAGCCTCCATAACCGAGAGGCGGTTTTTGAGGGCTCCTAAATCTGTCACAACTCAGAGATGGTATCCCAGTTGTTGCAGATAACACTCTCCCAGTTATGGGAAAGTTTCCTTCACTCTTCGAACACGAAAGTCTCTAACGTGATAGGCTAAAGACTTTCCCCCCAAGAGCTCAGCCTATTGGAATCTATTCCACCTGTCAGGCTGGGGGCTTGAGTGAAAAGGCAGGAGCAGACTCAGCAGAGCTAAAGGAAAGAAGAGCATAGCAGAGGTTCAGAATGCAGCCAGGATTTGCCAAATGAACAGCAAACACCACCCCCAAGTACCCACTCTTACCTGTTCCGTAGAAGAATATACCAGTAACCGACTAGTATTGGACGCAGAGGAGAGGGCTTATATCAATGGTGAAGGAGGAGTGTACCAGTGTACCAGGACACCGATATCAGAGCTGCAAAGCGTCCCAAAAAGATGTCCGAAGTGCTCCAATGTAGATTCAGCAAAGCGTCCCAAAGAAAACCCCAAAGCAATCCAATTTGGTTTTCAGCAAAGCGTCCAAAAGTGTCCAGAGCAATACAATGCAGATTCAGCAAAGCGTCCAAAAAGTACCCAGGAATAATCCAAAGTAGAGTCAGCAAAGCGTCCAATAAAGTACCCAAGATAATCCAAAGTAGATTTCAGCAAAGCGTCCAAAATAAACAGTGTCAAAAAGAGTTTCAGCCAACAAGAAAGAAAAAGACAAAGGAAACAAGCGTTTACCTCACGCTAGTTTCTTTTCAATAATATTCGAGAGAGAGAGCGTCACAGCCTGAGGACTTAGCAAGTGGAGGTCGGATTGCAAGCCGAGTTCGAGGATTCCGGGGAAAGCAGTCGAGGAGGGGCGGGCGTCGGAAACAAGAAAGGGAAAGGCGGAGGCAGGGGCTTGATTTCAGCACGGAGTTCAAAGTTAAACAGGAGTCAGGAAAAACAGCGCTCGGAACTAACACAGTTTAGGAGCACCTAGTGTTCGAACAGACAGTATTAAATACGGTGTTCAGAAGGCACGGCAACGTGGTACGTGCATGTCACGTGACTATCATAGCAGGGGGATGGGAATTGTAGTTTTAGCGGGTTCTGTGGGCTGAAGAGCGCTCCAACAAACGCCATGGCAATTTCCAATGAAAACTGGATGTGACACTAAGAGACAAACTGCCTACATCAACCACCAAGAACGCTCAGATCAAGCATGGATATCCGCCTGGAACCGAAAACCTACAACAAAAGAAAACTTGAGGATCCTCCTTCTCTCACCAAGCCCCGAAAACCTGGAACGACCTTCCAAAATACATGCGTAACACAAGAAGCCACCTATTATTCAGGAAATTACCCAAAAGCTGGCTCTTCACGTCATAACTAGAAAGACCAGCAAAAAGGGGCACACACACAACTAAAACATCAATGAACGTAGAGAGACCCTGATACACACCGATCAATTAATGGGGAAAAACCAAAGTTAAATATCCCACGACATACTAAAAAACCGAACTGGAGACAGCCGCAATACGACTAAAGACCGTAAACATAGCAAGAGGAAGACAGAAACACTAGGACGAATCATCAAGAGGACCATGACCTTAAATTATAACCATCTCCAACAGCACTAAGGACAAAATATAGAGAGGGAAGGGAAGCACTGCACCACAAGCCCCAATCCAGTGGTTGTGAAACAGAACGTTTCATCACTACACAGTCCACTGATACACAGCAGTAAGCACAATGCCCCACCACACAAAAAGCTACAACTAAACAATAGCCCCAAGGTTGTTCACCCCACGGAAACCAAAGAACCAACGGAAAGACAGTCAGGACAGAAGGAAACGAACAACTGAATACACAAGCTCACCAGGACGGATGCAATAGGACGCCACATCAACACCACTCTGACCCTGAACCGTTCAAAGCCTAGACCGACCAGTGTCACACTACATAACCGAGAATAGATATTACCTACCTAGTCCCACACCCGAAGATAAGGTTCCGACGCACCTACCAATCAAAACAATACCCACTATGATACAGCTGGATCAGCGCAGCACCAACAAAGCGATTTCGGCCCACGAGGAACCAGCAACAACCTAACCCACAGATATACAACTCTAACGGAACCATAAGCACCTGAGTCAGGATACAGACCCCACTAAGCCAATCCTCAGTCCTCTGCATACTTAACCCACACAAAGCCACACAACCATCTCTCTCCCAGCAATCCGCATGCACTTTACCACACCACATCAACAACACATAAACATCACCCACAGCACTCGAGGCCTCGCCCAATCCGATACTAGCACCAAAGCCCAGCACTCGGTGTATACCGAGCTGAAGCTGCCAACAGCACATCACTTCTCCCACTCTCCTTCTCCCCTCCTCCCGACTAACCCCACCCGTCCTCCCTGTTTACAGATCCGCCAGAGCGCCTGGGAACCAATTCGGTTGGTGACGGTGCGCTATATAAGTACCTTTAACATAACATAACATATACCGAACGAGGCAGTGACACTGCTGAATATTCTAAACACGTTTACAAGTTCTTATGTATAGTTTGGAAGAGTCTGCCCTTGCCTAGGCCACCTGCCCCTCCTTTTGGCCACGCTCTGTACTTTGGAAACAACACCTCCTTGTTAGAGCACCTCACACCACAATGTCTCTTCCCAGTTAAAGCAGGGACTCTTGGTATCACCTTTACCCTCAAACAGGTTAAGCGCCTAATGCTTTCAAGAATGCGTTTCTTTGTCGTTCAATCTATTTTGAAATGTGCGTCTGGGAAATCGTTCCATAAAAGGGATACAATGTACTTATTATTTCCAGGTTGATGCAATGTGACATTAATTATGAAAGACACTGCTTAACTATTGGGCGAACCCCTGCTGATCACGGAGATTAGGGCTCTTGTAAATACGTGGAGAAAAAACGGGGTCATGAACAGGCACAATCGTCCCTTAGACTTACGATTACATGAAGGAGCTCTGAGCTAGCAAATGCCTCCTGGTATCAACGGGTTATCCATCGCCTGGCTGCGAGGATAGAAACGGCCATAGCAACGCTTCCTTATCACGTGACTTAGACGTTACGTTTCCTACAACGTATTTCCCATACAACCTTGTGATCTGCCAATGGAACTCACGTCAGGTAGTGTCAGGGCGGGTCTTGTAACTCGGGCTTGTGTCGAACGTTAATTGGCATTAACCGATATCGAGAAGACTCGTACCCCGTTTTCATCTAACGTCCAGAGCAGATTTGGCTAAAAGCATTTTGTATTTGGAGCCTTGTGGCGATGCACCGACTGTGCAGAGGATTCTCAGCTGGACTCCAAACAAGGAGTGTTGGTGGACTATGAATAGGTGGTCTGCGTGGTACTTTAAGAAGAAGTATGGAATTCCTTTATAATGCACAGGGCTTTAGGGGTTATGGTTTTGGATGGGGACAATGCTGAGAAGTCTACAGGGGTATAGTAGGCATTGAACGAATGGATACTACAGGCTCTAGATTTGTTTCTGTAGTGGGTGGTCTGGATGGTTCTTGCGAAGTGGTCTGAATGGGATATTGTAGAGCATAGCGCCAGGGGAACAGGAGGGTTCAAAAATGCGCATTTGGCCCTTTGGAGCTCTTTTTCCACGTCCCAAGGTAGGAAATATTTCAGCATTTTCCAGGTTGCTCCTTTGACCAGCTGGCTATCAATCACTTTGTTTGCTTATCCTGTCCCTTCATTGGCCTGAAGCATACATCATGGGAATACATGGACCATGTATATCAATTGGGTGTGGCCATCTTTGTTAAAAGCGTGATTCCCACTCGCCTGGAGTTTGCTATATGCACTGCTTACAATTTTACAAGAAACAACCAAAAGATACTTTCAAAGTCAAACACGTTGCTTAAGCCAGTTGTTATTTTAGTAATCTGTGTTGTTTGTGATAATTTACCCACTAAAAAATACCCTAACATGTTTTTGGCCCTTCCTTTTAGTATTTTATTGCATGGTATACTTCTAAAGTTCATATTGGCGTATCAAGCTGATCTATCGAAATTAAATGTCTCCATTAAGCGGATAGCAGTTTTTAGGAAACTTAACTTTGGTTCATTGGTGACAGACAAGGTTTGGTTTTCACAAGAGGCAGCACCTTCGCACTGAATATGAGCAAACAACCATCAACAACCTCTGCCCTGCTCAACAGTGCATTTTAAAGCACTTTTTTTTAGCAAATTGCAATGAGAGAGAGTATTTACAGGGTGCTTTAATAACATCTCTGTAGCAGTAATTTCATCTTCAGCCACACTGACACTGTGCACAGACCCATGTAGGAGGTACAGTCTAACTGACAACTGTAAACAGCTCTATGGGGGCCAAGTGAGGGTTCTGGCCCCGCTACTAAAGAACTAAGGGGCAGTTGCTTCCTTTCCACCCCTATTCTCAGTGCCTCTTTTCTGTAAATGGACTCAAAGAAGAAGTGTGGTACATTATAGAAAACCTTTGAACTGCCATGTTGGATTTGTAATATGTGTCTTTGGCTGAGGTGCAATTTAGGGTGATCTTCAAGGAATCTCTAGTGAAAGGGGTGATTTCAAAGTATTTCTTATGTTATGCATTTGTTCGTGAATTGAGGTACAGCAACAAAAGATGATAAAATATGTTCAATAAAAACACACAGTACACCTTTCTAGACAAAATGCCCTTCAAAGTTTTTTTTAGCGAGGCTTTTTTTGCAACTGTTGAATGTAATTTTTTTAACTACAAACATCTTGGTAAAATAGGTTTACTCAAACCACCGCCACCCACCCCCCGCCAATAATGATTTCTAGAATTGGCTTAGTTGTAGAGGTAGTGGTAGTGTGTTTGTAAGGGTTCAAGGGCACCGCCCAACCTTTTGACAAGACGTGCTGAAAAGGTGTGAGCTTTGATTTAAATTCCATCTTTCAGCTAGCGCAAGGCATAGTGGTAGCAGCTGGTCCTATAGTTGATGAGGGTGCCACTGAGTAGGAAGAGTGTCGCACGCCAGCAATATTTGTGCTGAGCTCCATCTAGATTCCATAGACATTTACACAGAGAGGCGAGTGTGGCATTGGAGGACTGACCCCCACTACCTTTCTTAACTTGTGTGCTAACAGCAATGACCCTACTGATTAATAGCAGACTTGATAAATCAGCAGTCAACTTGTAGCCCAAGAGGGCATTTCGGATCGGTATGCGTTTCTTAAGCAGCAGGACACAGACCGGTAGTGAGGTGGATGGACGCGGGTAAGTGTAGAATTATTTTGAATGTCATGCATATTTGAGGCTCTATGTGTGTGCAAGTGCATGCGATGGGTGTATATGTATGTAGATATATATATATATTCATGACAAAAAACGTTGTTAAAGGGACCTTATGGTTAAGTTGCAATTAGAAAAACCTATCAAATTCAGGACAACAACTCTTTGAAAGGGACATTATAGTTACTTTGCCTTATAACATTTGTGATGTCATTTTTGATGGCATGGGTGTTAGTCGTAGCAGTGCACAGTGGTGGTGCAAGTTATGGTTGCTCAGCTTACCATAACTGGCAAATTTCTGGGTTTTTTCGATTGTACTTGTAAGCATAATATGGATAGGTTGTTATTAGTGCAAAGTAACTAGAATGTTCCTTTCAAATAGTTGAACTGAATTTGATAGGTTTTTCTTAGGGCAACCCAACCATAACATCCCTTTAACATTGTTTTTTGTCAGTGAATTTCATAGGATTTTAGTAGGGCACTTTAACCATAATGTTCCTTTATGACTGTTTTTTCAGTAGAGGTGATATGGTTTTAGTAGCAATTCCATACATTTTTAACATGATACTTTTAGTTTGTAAAGATCTACTTGTACAGCATACTGAAGCCGGTGGCTCTATACTAATAGCCACATTGGTAGCAAACAGTGCGTCTGTTCATGGACATTGGGTGGAGTCCAGCCTGCCGAGAAAGGGGGAGGGGTGGTCGTACAAAGTGGTACCATGCAGCAAAGACAAGAAACATATGCAAACAGCAGCAAGTGTGTGAATGGGAAGGGAAAATGCAGTAGCTGTAAAAACTCTGTACTTTCTAAACAAGCCGCGCAAAGGCATAGGGTATGCAGCATAATTGTCAGGCTGTTCACCCTCACCACCCTTCTCCTCACCTGTGGCTTCCTCTTGTTTGTCCTTGGGGTGCTTGGAGGGTCTTCGGGGAGTCCTGGTATCTTCCTTTGTGGGCTTGTCTCTGGATCTCCTGTCATGCAAGTAGGGCCTGGCTCCCTCGGAGGCCACCTCAACAGGAAGTGGGACATGTCTTGGGGGGGGGGCCCCGAGGAGCCAAGGCCCCGCGACAGGGAAAAGACCGATGGACGGTAAAAAACCCTGTGTAGTCTTCCTGAGATTGTACTGAGTAATTGACTCTCCAATAGCGGATGTGGTTTTGAGTGATCCGGAGTGAACCCGGAAAATAGTGGATCAGGTAAGTTTGTTCTGTCCACCAATATGAAGATGGCTTGAGGAAAGGAAGGCAGGATCCGATCCGTGAAGACTTGGCTGGATACAAGGTAAGTAGCAATGAGGAGCGATGCGGGAGGAAAGAGAAGAGGGATAGAGCTCGGACCGCGGAAAAGGTCCGAGCAGAGTGGGATAGGTAGGAATAGAAGGAGAAGCAGTTAAAGTCCCTACTTACCAGAAACGGTTGGATCCACGAAAGACACAGGGAGGAACACGTAGATACGCGAGGATGCCGGCGGGCCGCTAGTACGAGTGGCAAGGTGCCGAAAGCAAAGGAAAAGACTGGGAAAGCGTAAAGGTCGAGAGCTGTGAAAGGACTAAGGAAGTAGGTAGACAGAAAAACAAAGTTAAGCGGAGAGTAAAGGCAAGCGGGTAGGGGTAAACACTGCAGGAGGCACTGAAGGAGCTAAAACGGAGTTTTAGCCGAGCGCTGGTATCACAGGAAAAATAACACAGATACAACGCGCCGGGAGGTGGGCGGGGCTTGCTTAAATAACAAAGGCAGCCATGTTGGATGAGGACTGGACTGTTAACTGAAGGTTCTTCGCGGCGATAACTTCCACTTCTGCCATAGCTTCCAGGGATGGATCCTGACAATAATGGAATGCACCAACAAGAGAAGTAACGTTTTCCTTCAACAATCTTACCACACACCTGCTTCACATGCCAACAAAGGACGAAGAGGCAGAGTTAGGGACACCAACTACTGAGAGCAGAACGTCACTGCAATGTGGTAAGTACACAAAAGTTTGTTATAATTGCAGAGGTCCGGTAGTGTACAATAGTAGGAAAGCATGATGTTTTCTGTTTGTGCGCAGCAACGGCAAGCACCCTAGAATGGCTGGTAGAGAATTTTCCGCATGAAGAAATGAGTGAGGACGATAACCCCATTAGTACCTGTTGCAGTGTGAAAAGGGAAAGTGTTACTGCAAAGGCAAGCACCCTAGAATGGCTGGAAGAGAATTTCCTGCATGACGAAATGAGTGACCACAGTAACCCCATAGGCAGGGAACGCAGTGTGAAAAGTAAAACAATTACAATATTGCTTCATGTATACTAAGCACATTTGTTTTTCTTTAACAGAACATACAGGAATACAAAGGAGTTCACCAGAAGCGGCACCTTTTCCACAGCAACATACGGCCACAGAAACTGAAGCAAACGCTGTAAATATAAAAGTAGACCGCCTGGATGCCAAAATGAATGAATTGCTGAACAATTTTGCCGCCTTGACATTTTTTGTAGAAGAACATATTATGGAGAAAATAAAATACCACTGCCCCACCTGCATATGCCTCCTTCCCAATTTACCAGCCCCCCATTCCCGCAAATTGCGTGCCATGAGAGACGCTTTGATGAGACCTCAATCCCTTCTTCCCCTCACCACCAACTTGTAGAAATGCCGAAATACCCAGTATATGTATCGGTTTCTGGTCCCTCTTCCCTTTCTGAATAGCGGCTGTGAATGTGTGCTAATAAAAGTTCATATGTAAATTGTTACTGAATTTATATGTGCCTTTTCCTTTGTTTTAAGAAGCTCATTGTAACTGTGAAGGGCACGGCACTGGTGGGGATGATCGCGAGTGAGGGCAATGGAGTAGTCGTACGACCACCACACCTGGCGGCCCTATGCGCAATCGCAATGGAAGCATCCGTAGGACGCCACTACGGGCCGCATGTTTGCAGGCACAGAACCGCCTGTAAGTAGTTGTAGGACCGTACGTTTGTCGGTCGCACAACTTTGCACATGCGTATCTCGTCCTGTGATGCCTGGTAACACCGCCCCTGGCCAAGATATGCGAAGAAACGTGTGATGTAGTTTTAGTAGGTGGAAGCGCTCACCATGTCCTGCGTGTACCTTTGAACGTGAACATTCAACCTACTGTATCGTGCACACACCAAGCTTATGTAGAAATGTTCAGTGCACGTGTGCCGTACATTTAAGTAGTCCGGGGATGCCAAGGGTATCCGTAGGAGGCCTATACACATGGCCACAAAGTATTCTGGCCAATATGCATCCTGCAGACAGCCGTGCAAATGGAGAACAATGGCGACGTCACCATGGGAACGGAACGATGCTGTGCGTGGGCCCTTATTTGGTGGACACGATCCGGACTCGTGCACAACCAAAAAGGACCATTTTATGCAATATATGGAGTGTTACAGTGAGAGTGCACCCTTACAGAGATCCTACACTCTGCATGTAGTTATTGTAGAGAAAGATGTAGGGCCACTTTCCCGTTGCACATGCTCCACAATAGTCCTATAAAAGGGCACACCCCACAACTGCCCTGCAATCCATGTTTGGCTTTCCAGAGAAGAGCAGCGGTGCACATTGGTTCGTGCAAAAATTGTTTTGTGACCAATTCTGTGCTTGGAAAGTACCTCTCTAATGGCCACCAGGGCTTCTGCTACTACCTCTGACTCAGGAGCACCCTCACCACCAACACCTCCTTCTGAAGGTCCTGAGCAAGGGAACATGTGTGATAATGTGAATGGACATCAAAAAGGAAACAAGGTAGAGGGGATCCCCATTGGCTGCAGCCAGCATGAGTCGTGGGTGTGGAAACGATTTACGACCGTAGAGATGTGCCCAAATCTCGTGCAAACTAGGTAATATTGTCATGCCTGCGCCATGGGCGCAAACATTGGCGATCATTATGAACTAATCCATTCTGTTGTACCTTATTTCCTTGCTACACTTGCCTGCTCTTCGTTCACATTACTTTCAGCTGTGTGTGCACTTATCTGTCCACCTTACTTCGGCACAACCACCCAAAACCCTTCCTGGGTGTCCTGTGCCACTCTTTACAGAGTGCCATCCGTGACAGAATGCAAGAGCAAAAAATGTTTTGTTCCATTGGCAGGAAAGGCACACACAGACCAAAGATGCTTTCCTTTCAGGTTAAGAAACCTTTACAAAAATCTATAGTTTCCCTAAAGACATCAAAAAAAATATTAGTCTAAAAGACAGTCTCGCCTTAGTTAACAAAGATTTACAAGCACGGTACTACACTCACTGGCTAGCTGACCCTTCTTCCATGTATAATTATTATGACATTTGCGACTATGATCCACAGTCCTTATCTGTTGAAGAGCTACAGCAAGATAATGAATTCTTACAGATCTTGTTAGCCCAAACAGTGAAAAACACTCCTGCGTCTTCTGACAATTCTTCTAACACTGCTACGGCCAAGGATATAGCACTCATTGTGGGAGACTCTAAACCAGAGTACGCTGTTGCTAGAGTGATATGTTCAAGATCAGCTTGGCAAGCTCCCCAGACTGCTGGAAACCCTCATTTGACAGGACAAGGCATTAAGTATCCTGGGGTTAGTCCATCTGGTCCTGGGTACAAGAGACCAATACTGACCATCGGCTGTCTTAATACTTCCCCAGTATCTACTAACCATAATAACCTTAAGGTCAGTCTTCCTATTGCTACAACCGAATTTTCTGCTACACCAGATTCTGAAGCTTTAGATCAGGCTAATGGAACATACCTGCTTCAAGAACAACTCCTACGCCTTAAAAGACAGACCGAAGATCTCTATGATGACTTTGTTTATTTACATAGTAGAAATTTAATGAAGGGACACAATATTCCAGACCTTCTGAGACTATGTCCTACACCCGATATTCTGTCTTTAGAGATCGACATGATAAGGCCTGGAATTGCCACGCAGAAAAGGATACAGACTTATACCAAGCAGATGGAAGACCTAAATTTAGCATATGCATCCCTTCTAAAGTCTGACATAGCTCTTTCACTTACGAGCCACAGTAACTCAGGTTGTTGTACAGACAGTAAAGAATTAACTCCTTCGGTGGGCCAAATCACTCACACTGTCATTACACCACAAGACAAGTGTAATCCTCTGATTAGAGATCCTTCTGAGTCAAAGGATTGTTCCGCTCTTACCCCTGACTACTGTCCTTTACTCACACTTACAGCCTCTTCTGAAGTGATCAAATCAGAAATGTACTCTGCTTCTAAGGGTTTTTGTACACCAGACCACAATTCAAATTCTGAACAATACCCAGTACCTGTCTGGAATTCAGCCTTTCCATCAGTCGATACCCCAGACCCACCTAGCAATCTGAGCACACCAGACTTTGAAGATCAGCCTTCAGAACGCCCACCCTATCTTGACCCCACATCTGTCATACTACCTGTTACTGTATCTGCTAGCCCAATCTCTGCTGCTCCTCCTGCTAATACTTCTAAATCTGCTACTGTTGCAGCATCTCACATCACTCTTTCTGCAGTAGAAGCACTCCCTTCCTCTCTGCCTGCAAGGACAGAACCTGTTGCTAAGTCAGATAACTTTTCTTTTAGGACTACAGCTCCGGTTGTTCCTGCTGGTGCCTCTGCAGCACTAGAACTACCAGATTCTACTCTATCAGTCTCAGGTGCGTCACTGCCTGCTGGTTCTTCTATGGCACCCACACTCCCAGTCGCTACAGCATCGTAACTATCTACAGCCATTCATGATCTCCCTGCTGCGGTGGCTTCTGAACTTCCTACAAATCTTGGAGAACCCGCCACTGTGACTCCTGAATTTTCAGCGGCTAATCTTGACTTTGCCATTGCTGCTTCTGATGCCTTGAAAAACCTTCCTAGAGCAACCAACTCTGCTGTACCTCTGGCTCCACCTTTCAACACCTTACTGTTGCTTTTCAAAGCAAGATTTGCCATGGAGCCTGCAGTAGTCTTTCACAGTTCCTCTGTCCATGAACACACTGTTGGGTTTTGTGCTCCAAAGACTGTCTTTTCTGAATTGTACCTCAATGGTTCAGAACATTGGTACTGTCTCCGTCCTTCAAGACTCTCACCATGCAACCTTAAGCAGCTTTTGGTGCTTCATGTTGTGCCTTTTTGGTATGAGACTCTTTAATGGTGTGACAGACATTCTTCTTGTTGGTCGGTCTTCAGGGAGCCTGGAGAGGGGCATACTGTCATGCCTGCGCCATGGGCGCATACATTGGCGATCATTATGGACTAATGGTTATTCATTTATCTACAGAAAACTCTTGGATCAACCGCTATTCACTTCTTGGACCTTATTTCCCATTTGCGAGACTTTGGTGCTTTTCTATTTTTCCCAACAAACTACACTTACCACAATGCACTTGGCTATAACTATCTATTCCTGGCTATTCCTATTTGTCATCATCGGCACTACAATCCCCAGAAGCCCTAGGGATCAGCTCTGTTTCCACCAGCTCACGAACAGAGAGGGAGGAGGCGGATTGTATGCAGGTGTGCTGATCCAGGTGCGACCAATTAGCCTGCCTCTGTGCTGGGCGGGCGGTATAAAAGCTGCTGCCTGCAGGGGCTCAGGCGCTTGCATTAAGAGTCCTTCCAGCACCTTTTTGCTTCGAGCTACGGATCTTTTTATGCGGTTCCTCCTTACTCCTGCTTTGGATCCAGTGCCCTGCTGGGCTCTCTGCACTGCAGCCGATCACGCTTTGCTGCTTTCCAGCCTCCGCCTTTGCCCTTCCGGGCTTCTGCCTTGCAGCCGATCACGCTCTGCTGCTTTCCAGCCTCTGCCTTTGCCCTGCCGGGCTCTCTGCACTGCAGCCGATCACGCTCTGCTGCTTTCCATCCTCTGCCTTTGCCCTTCCGGGCTTCTGCCTTGCAGCCGATCACGCTCTGCTGCTTTCCAGCCTCCGCCTTTGCCCTGCCGGGCTCTCTGCATTGCAGCCGATCACGCTATGCTGCTTTCCAGCCTCCGCCTTTGCCCTTTCGGGCTTCTGCCTTGCAGCCGATCACGCTCTGCTGCTTTCCAGCCTCCACCTTTGCCCTTCCGGGTTTCTGCCTTGCAGCTGATCACGCTCTGCTGCTTTCCAGCCTCCGCCTTTGCCCTTCTGGGCTCCTGCCTTGCAGCCGATCACGCTCCGCTGCTTGCTACCTACAGCCTTTGTCCACTGGGTTCTCAGCCTAGCAGCCCTCTACAGTCCTTTGCAGCCTTCTACAGTCAGCGGCCCTGCTCCTCTGGGCTAACTCCTTGCTGCCCGGTCCTTCTGGGCTCCTTGCCGTGCAGACTGCTTCACTCTGCTGCCCTAAGCCCTTTCCCTCTGGGCTCCCTTCCTTACAGCCTTGCTCCTTTGGGCTTGCTCATTGCTTCCCTGCTCCTCTGAGCTTTTCAACCTTGTATCCTACAGTTCTCTGCTATCCACAACAGTTCACCTACTTTATTTACTTTCAGTTTTTGCAGTCCCCCTGTTTCCTGACTGCTGCTCCCTTGTTTTCTTCCTTGTTTTCAACCCTCTGTTCTTAACCCTATGCAATCCTGTTATACGACTTTTATTTCCTTCTGCTAGTTTGCTATTGACTTCCTTTTTCCTGGATTTGTCTGTTAGTGTCTTCTCTTGTTCTGTTTGTAGACCCCTTGTACAGAGCTTGTCTGTTGGTTTCCGTCAGGCAACCTCTGCCCTTTCCCCTGTCTCGTTTTTGTGTTACAGACACCCATAGCTGTTGTTCCAAGCCATGAGCAATCAGCGTGTCCTCTGTTATAGCAAACTGTGCAGAAGGCTAGAGTTTTTCCCAAGGTCCGTGGAATACTCTTTCCCTGTATCTGCATACACCCCTAGAGGGAATCCATTCTGTTGTACCTTATTTCCTTGCTACACTTGCCTACTCTTCGTTCTCATTACTTTCAGCTGTGTGTGTACTTATCTGTCCACCTTACTTCGGCACAATCACCCAAAACCCTTCCTGGGTGTCCTGTGCCACTCTTTACAGAGTGCCATCCGTGACAAATATGCACTGAGTGCAATTTAGTGCTCAGTCACGGAAATTCTGGCTTGTACAGCTACGGCACCACCTCCACGCGGCAGCACCTGAAATCGAACCACAAGGCAGCTGTTCGGAGGGTTGTCCCCTTCCAAGAAGGCAGTAGGTTACTTTCCTCTACAGAATCCTCTGCATCTGCTCCTGCCAACACTAGGGACACTCCAGTGGGCCAGTGTCATGCCTGCGCCATGGGCGCATCCATTTGCGCTCAATATGGACTATTTGTTTATCATTTATTTACAACAGACTCTTGGATCAATCTATATTTACTTTGGGGACTTTATTTCCCATTTGCAAGACTTTGGTGCTTTATTATTTTTTCCAACAAACTACGCATACCACAATGCACTTGGCTATAAGCATCGATTCCTGGCTGTTCCTATTGGTCATCAAAGGAACTACACCCCCCAGAAGCCCTAGGGATTGGCTCTGCTTCCACCAACTCAGGAACAGAGAGGGAGGTGGCCGATTGTCTGCAGGTGTGCTTAGCCAGGTGCAACCAATTAGCCTGCCTCTGTGCTGGGCTAGGCAGTATAAAAGGCTGCTGCCTGCAGTGGCTCAGCCTCTTGCATTGAGAGACCTTCCTCCACCTTTCGTGTCTTTCTACGGATCTTTGT
The DNA here is from genome assembly GCF_040938575.1 of Ambystoma mexicanum. NCBI lineage: Eukaryota > Metazoa > Chordata > Amphibia > Caudata > Ambystomatidae > Ambystoma > Ambystoma mexicanum. Next base: position 122,835,558 of record NC_090924.1, on the reverse strand, counting down.
ATGCTGTTTACCATCACTCCTGCTTGGACCCTGCCTTGCAGCTTGCTACACCCTGCTGCCTACAGCCCTAGCCTTCTGGGCTCCCTGCCTCAGTCCAGCTCCTCTGGGCTTCCTGCCTTGCAGCCTGTTACTCTTCGCTGCCTACAGCCATAGCCTTCCAGGCTCTCTTCCTCACAGCCCTGCTCCTCCGGGCTCTCCACATTGCAGCCGATCACGCTCTGCTGCCTTCCAGCCTCCGCCCTTGCCCTACCGGGCTTTCTACATTGCAGCTGATCACGCTCTGCTGCCTTCCAGCCTCCGCCCTTGCCCTGCCGGGCTCTCCACATTGCATCCGATCACGCTCTGCTGCCTTCCAGCCTCCGCCCTTGCCCTACCGGGCTTTCTACATTGCAGCTGATCACGCTCTGCTGCCTTCCAGCCTCCGCCCTTGCCCTGCCGGGCTCTCCACATTGCAGCCGATCACGCTCTGCTGCCTTCCAGCCTCCGCCATTGCCCTACCGGGCTTTCTACATTGCAGCTGATCACGCTCTGCTGCTTTCCAGTCTCAGCCCTTGTCCTCTGGGCTCCCTGCTCTGCAGCCTGCCTCACTCCGGCTGCCTACAGCCCTTGTCCTCTGGGCTTCCTACTTTGCAGCTGATCACGCTCCGCTGCTTACTACCTACCTTTTTCCACTGGGTTCTCGGCCTAGCAGCCCTCTACAGTCCTCTGCAACCTTCTACGGTCAGCGGCCCTGCTCCTCAGGGCTCACTCCTTGCTGCCCGGTCCTTCTGGGTTCCTTGCCGTGCAGCCTGCTTTACTCTGCTGCCCTAAGCCCTTTACCTCTGGGCTCTCTACCTTACAGCCCTGCTCCTGTGGGCTTGCTCATTGCTTTCCTGCTCCTCTGAGCTCTCAACCTTGTTCCTTACTGTCCTCTGCTATCCCATCCTGTTACACGACTTTCCCTTCATTTCCTTCTGCTAGTTTGCTATCAACCTCCTTTTCCTGGATTTGTCTGTAAGTATCTTCTGTTGCCCTGTTTGTAGACCCTTTTGTACAGAGCTTGTCTGTTGGTTCCCATCAGTCAACCTCTGCCCCTTCCCTTGTCTCGTTTCTACATTACAGACACCCATAGCTGCTGTTCCAAGTCATGAGCAAACAGCGTGGGCCTCTGTTATAGCAAACTGTGCAGAAGGCTTGAGTATTTCCTAAGGTTCGTGGAATACTCTTTTCCTATATCTGCATACACCCCAAGAGGGAATTCATTCTGTACCTTTCCTTGCTACTCTTGCCTACTCTTCGTTCTCTTTCCTTTCTTCTGTGTGTGTGCTTCTCTGTCCACTTTATTTAGGCACAACCACCCAAACCCTTTTTGGGTGTCCTGTGCCACTCTTAATAGAGTGCCATCCCTGACAGAATGCAAGAGCCAAAAATGTCTTGTTCCATATGCCGGAAAGGCACACACAGACCAAAGATGCTTTCCTTTAGGCAGCAGGGTGTAGAAAGCCCGGTAGGGCAAGGGCGGAGGCTGGAAGGCAGCAGAGCGTGATCGGCTGCAATGTGGAGAGTTAAGAAACCTTTGCATAAACCTTTGGTTTTCCTAAAGACAGCAAACAAGAACCTTAGTCTAAAGGACAGTCTCGCCTTAGTAAACAAAGATTTACAAGCACGGTACTATACTCACTGGCTAGCTGACCCTTCTTCTATGTACAATTATTATGACATTTGCGACTATGATCCGCAGTCCTTATCTGTTGCAGAGCTACAGCAAGATAATGAATTCTTACAGATCTTGTTAAACCAAACAGTGAAAAACACTCCTGCGTCTTCTGACAAGCCTCCTAACACCGCAACAGCCAAGGATATAGCACTCATTGTGGGAGACTCTAAACCAGAATACGCTGTTGCCAGAGTGATATGCGCAAGATCAGCTTGGCAAGCTCCGCAGAATGCTGGAAACCCTTATTTGACAGGACAAGGCAGTCATTATCCTGAGGTTTGTGCATCTGGTCCTGGGTACAAAAGACCTATACTAACCATCAGTTGTCTTAATGCTTCCACAGTATCTACTAACCACAATAACCCTAAGGTCAGTCTTCCCATTGCTACAACCAAATTTTCTGCCACACCAGCTTCTGAAGCTTTAGATCAAACTAATGATACTTACCTGCTACACGAACAACTCCTACGCCTTAAAAGAAAGACCAAAGACCTCTATGATGACTTTGTTTATTTGCATTATAAGAATCTTATGAAGGGACACAAGTCACCAGACCATCTGACACTATGTCCAACACCTGACATCTTATCTTTAGAGATCGACATGATAAGGCCTGGAATTGCCATGCAGAAAAGTATACAGACTTATACCAAGCAGATGGAAGACCTAAATATAGCATATGTATCCCTTCTAAAGACTGACACAGCTCTTTCACCTTCCAGCCACAGAAACTCAGGTTGTTGTACTGACAGAAAAGAATTAACTCCTCCGGTGGGTCAAATCACTCACACAGCCATTACACCACAAAACAAGGGTGGTCTTCTGATTGGAAATCCCTCTGAGTCAAAGGATGGTTCCGCCCTCACCCTTGCCTATTGTCCAGTACTCACACTTACAACCTCTTCTGGAATGACAACGTCAACTGAGGAGACTGGCGCAGTTCACACCGAGCATGCTGAGTTGGCAAGCAGGGCTTGCCAAAGTGTGGCTGTGTTATCAGACAACACTCCTGAGCAATCAACATCTCCAGTTTCTTCGATACCCCCTGAATCGCCAGTGGTTGTGGTACCCGATCTACCAGTGGTTGCAACACCTGAACTGTCTGTAGCTGCTACAGCACCCGTACTTCCAACTGCAATTCATGATCTTCCTGATGCTGTGGCTCCTAAACTCCCTGCCACATTTGAGTCTCCTGAAGTCCCTGCTGCAAATCTTGAGGTTGCTATAGCTACTGTGATTCCTGAAGCTACTGCTAATTCTGATGCTCCCGATGCCCAGATTTCTACTTCCTTCGCAGCTGTGCTAGCTGCAGCAGAATCCTCTGCTACACAACCTGATCCCGCAGCACCTTCTCTTCCTGATCCTACATCCACCATGCTAACTGTTGCAAAGTCAGCGAAGGGTTTCCCTGTTAAGACTACTGCTCCAGTTGTTCCTGCTGGTGTATCTATAGCACTAAGACTGCCAGACTCTACTCTACCAGTCTCAGGTGCGTTCCAGCCCGCTGGTTCTCTCATGGCACCCACACACCCAGTTGCTACAGCCTCGATACTCTCTACAGCCATTCAAGATCTCACTGCTGCTGTAACCTCTGAACTGTCTACTAATCATGGGGAAACCGCCGCTGTGACTCCTGAACTCTCTGCGGCTAACCCTTACGTTGTCATGGCTGCCCCGGATGTCTTGGAAAACCTTCCTAAAGCTACCAACTCTGCTGTACCTATGTCTCCACCTTCCAACATCATACTGTTGCCCGTCAAAGCAAAATCTATCATGGAGCCTGCAGCAGTTTTTCGCAGTTCCTCTCTTCATGCACACACAGTTGGGGTTTGTGTTCAAAAGACTTCGTCTTTTCTGATTTCTACATCTAAAGTTCAGAACATTTGTACTGTCTCCGTCATTCAAGACTCTCACCTTGCAACCTTAAACCGTTGCTTGTGCTTCATGATGTGCCTTTTTGGATTAAGACTCTTGTACGGTGTGACAGACATTCTTCTTGTAGGTCGGTCTTCAGGGTGCCTGGAGAGGGGCCTGGAGAGGGGCATACTGTCATGCCTGCGCCATGGGCGCATCCATTTGCGCTCAATATGGACTATTTGTTTATCATTTATTTACAACAGACTCTTGGATCAATCTATATTTACTTTGGGGACTTTATTTCCCATTTGCGAGACTTTGGTGCTTTATTATTTTTTCCAACAAACTACGCATACCACAATGCACTTGGCTATAAGCATCGATTCCTGGCTGTTCCTATTGGTCATCAAAGGAACTACACCCCCCAGAAGCCCTAGGGATTGGCTCTGCTTCCACCAACTCAGGAACAGAGAGGGAGGTGGCCGATTGTCTGCAGGTGTGCTTAGCCAGGTGCAACCAATTAGCCTGCCTCTGTGCTGGGCTAGGCAGTATAAAAGGCTGCTGCCTGCAGTGGCTCAGCCTCTTGCATTGAGAGACCTTCCTCCACCTTTCGTGTCTTTCTACGGATCTTTGTATGCTGTTTACCATCACTCCTGCTTGGACCCTGCCTTGCAGCTTGCTACACCCTGCTGCCTACAGCCCTAGCCTTCTGGGCTCCCTGCCTCAGTCCAGCTCCTCTGGGCTTCCTGCCTTGCAGCCTGTTACTCTTCGCTGCCTACAGCCATAGCCTTCCAGGCTCTCTTCCTCACAGCCCTGCTCCTCCGGGCTCTCCACATTGCAGCCGATCACGCTCTGCTGCCTTCCAGCCTCCGCCCTTGCCCTACCGGGCTTTCTACATTGCAGCTGATCACGCTCTGCTGCCTTCCAGCCTCCGCCCTTGCCCTGCCGGGCTCTCCACATTGCATCCGATCACGCTCTGCTGCCTTCCAGCCTCCGCCCTTGCCCTACCGGGCTTTCTACATTGCAGCTGATCACGCTCTGCTGCCTTCCAGCCTCCGCCCTTGCCCTGCCGGGCTCTCCACATTGCAGCCGATCACGCTCTGCTGCCTTCCAGCCTCCGCCCTTGCCCTACCGGGCTTTCTACATTGCAGCTGATCACGCTCTGCTGCTTTCCAGTCTCAGCCCTTGTCCTCTGGGCTCCCTGCTCTGCAGCCTGCCTCACTCCGGCTGCCTACAGCCCTTGTCCTCTGGGCTTCCTACTTTGCAGCTGATCATGCTCCGCTGCTTACTACCTACCTTTTTCCGCTGGGTTCTCGGCCTAGCAGCCCTCTACAGTCCTCTGCAACCTTCTACGGTCAGCGGCCCTGCCCCTCAGGGCTCACTCCTTGCTGCCCGGTCCTTCTGGGTTCCTTGCCGTGCAGCCTGCTTTACTCTGCTGCCCTAAACCCTTTCCCTCTGGGCTCTCTACCTTACAGCCGTGCTCCTGTGGGCTTGCTCATTGCTTTCCTGCTCCTCTGAGCTCTCAACCTTGTTCCTTACTGTCCTCTGCTATCCCATCCTGTTACACGACTTTCCCTTCATTTCCTTCTGCTAGTTTGCTATCAACCTCCTTTTCCTGGATTTGTCTGTAAGTATCTTCTCTTGCCCTGTTTGTAGACCCTTTTGTACAGAGCTTGTCTGTTGGTTCCCATCAGTCAACCTCTGCCCCTTCCCTTGTCTCGTTTCTACATTACAGACACCCATAGCTGCTGTTCCAAGTCATGAGCAAACAGCGTGGGCCTCTGTTATAGCAAACTGTGCAGAAGGCTTGAGTATTTCCTAAGGTTCGTGGAATACTCTTTTCCTATATATGCATACACCCCAAGAGGGAATTCATTCTGTACCTTTCCTTGCTACTTTTGCCTACTCTTCGTTCTCTTTCCTTTCTGCTGTGTGTGTGCTTCTCTGTCCACTTTATTTAGGCACAACCACCCAAACCCTTTTTGGGTGTCCTGTGCCACTCTTAATAGAGTGCCATCCCTGACAGCCAGAGCGTCCCGCAACCAGCCTTGCAGGCCATACGCACCGCAACAGACCCGTACCTTTCAAAGGTCACTGTATTGTGCATGTACCTCAACGCAGTACTGTAAGGTTCACCCCACATCTTGTGCCCTCCACGTGCAATTTCTTATCCCTTGGTTGGTACCCTTTGCAAAACCTCCCTTCCATTCCTTTCGTTCTGTGGCGTGTCTTATAACAGGAACAATGCAACACAACTGGAAAAGGGAAACGGGGGGGACAAAAAGGCTCTTTTCAGAGCCACCTTACATTGTTCAAATATAGAATTTGAACGAAAGCATGCCGGCGGTGGCGCAGCCTATGAGCGCCGCATACAGGGATGTCAACAATTGGCGGTGGGACTCCGTCAAAAACATTGTACGCATTCGATAACAAAGTGGTGGCTCTGAAAAGAGCCTTTTTGTGATGTTTGTGTTTGCAACGTTCGAAGTGGTGAACGCCCACAGGGAAAATGCTTGCTAAACTTGCAGGAAGCGCTGCACTGCATTTTGGATATTGCGCAGAAACAGCCAATTGCCAGCGTCAGTCAGATGAACTCCATCTGAATGTAAAATGTTGCTACTACGAAACGTAATGTTTTCATTGTGGAAGGAGAACATGCCAATGTCTCGCAAAAAAGCGCAAACAACCTTGTTCACATTGCGCCGCGCTTTCTCCATTTGTGGCCCACACAAGGAAGAACACAACCACATCTGTCTATGGTCAATGCGAGAAAAAATGATGTGTGACTTTGGAAACATTTCCATGAGTTGCTGAAATGTCTCCTTCATCGCAAACTGCAGAGAGATGTCCTAAACTGTTCCCTCCACAATGAGCAATAATAACGTCTGGATGAGCGAGCATCACCAAACTGGCAGAAAGAGGAGCCACTTCATCCCACGTATTCTGTACCAGTGCACATCAACATTATGGAACCCAAGGTGTGCTGCCAGTGCACAGCTTTCTGCGTAAACCTGTACCCAATGTATCCAGGAGTCGCCCAAAAGCCATATAGTCCACCTACTGAACAGCACAACATACCCATAGCCATTTCCACTCCTATTTGCAAACACACGCCCTCCCCGTCTCTCCGCTCTGCTGATCTCTTCCTATTCACTGTTCGCCCATCCCCATGCGCCTTGTCGCGTTTTCGTTCCTTTCAGCTCTTGGCTCCCTACATTGGAACTCTTTACCTCTTTCTATCTGCTCCATCCCCACCGACTCCTCCTTCTGCACCTCCCTGAAATCTCTTCTCCATTTCCCCCTGAACTCCCTCCCTACCTTTACTTCTCTCCTACTTCCCTATTCTCACTCCTACCCTTATCCCTCCTCCTATTCCCCTTGAAACTTCATCTTTCCCCTTGACTACCTCCTCCTTTCCCTTACTCCTCACCTTCTTCCACCTAGGTAAATTGTTCTACACATTGTTTCACTAGTTTGTTTCATGATTGTAAATATGCTTCTTTCATAAGTCTTGTATCCTGTTATATTGTAAAGCGCTTTGGATTAAAGCGCTATATAAACCTAATAAATACAAATACGAATCCCAACTCCTGCACAGTCCCATTTCTATTCCAGCCACTCTGAAAAGACCTGGATGTAGCATGTGCACACCTCCAAATGGCACGGCTTTTGCGGACATATTGTCCTGTAAGGGGGGCTGCATAAACACATTGGAAGTATGTTAGAGAATGGCCGCTTTGTTGGTAGTTGTGAAGTGTTTATTTTTATTTTTGTAAATCGACGTGTAAAGAACCATCTTTTTGTGTGGTAGTTGTTGGGGATTGCTCTCTGCTTTTCCTCCTTACATTATTACACGAGTGTCTGCAACCTACATTTTACATTGCGGAACAGAAGACTAATTTCAGTAGGGGGAAAAAAATATCAGCTCCACTGACAAATGGCACTCTAGAAGCACTAAGGTTCTCATGGGCACAGAAGAACATCCTAGCATGGAACAGAAAAGCAGACATACACTTGATTCGATAATCCGTAGTCACATTTCCATGGCAAGCACATTACGAAGGACAGCATGTAGCACGTGTCTATCTAACACTATCACCTCTGTTGAACAGTCCATACCAACCGTTAAACACGCAGAGTTCAAGTGTCCTGTAAATCAAAAGCACCTGCACGAGAAGGTACTGTAAAACTATCTTCGAGTTCTGCATCCATATACATTGGCATTGCTACCCATCACCACGCCTTGTAGGTATTACTACTTTTTGTACAGTACATTTGCAACTCTGTTATAAGTTTCGTAGCAAAAAAGCATGTGGCACTGAATCTCCATAACATAGTCAAAATTCCTACAGTTATTTCTCCCATCACCTTCCATGAAATGGCTCCTACAGTGGTAGGTGGTGGCAAAGTTACCATTTGCCCATAGCAGCTATTGTTATGTTCAAACGGTTACTCTGTTTTTTTGTTCCATCAATTTTACGATGCTTTCCCCCATTAACGCACCTCCTATCAAATTTGTACAAATCGCACACAAAAGGATCAGTCAGCGTATCCCACCAAACTAAACTTGTGCATACATAAGTTTCCTGCCACTTACCTTTCACACTTCATAGATTAAATCGGTACTTAAAAAAGAAAATAATTTATGTGTGCATTGGGAACAGTAACATTCATAAATGCGCATAAGGAAATTAAAGACCAAAAACAATGGCTCCACTAATGTAGTAAGCATATATATGCAGAGAAGTACATGCAAATGCACACACAAAAACATTCTGCTTTTCACTCTGTACATCTTTCCGCACCTTTCTGTCATCCTTCCACAATGCGAAGTACTCCATTTTGAAAGTAAATAGTCCTACACTAATATACACACACACACGTGTTCAATAAGACGTCATACAATACACTCCCAAATTTACCACCTACCCCCTTAACAAACATGCTATGCTCCCAGGTCCCCATTCATATAGTAAGCCTTCCATTTATACACACACACACTTTCTCTTCCTGCCAAGACATCCTCCTATAGTTTTAAAGAATGTATTGTACAACTGTAAGCACTATGCCATTAGCCCCCATATTTTCCTACCATCTTCTTATACAGGTGCAGTACCCACCTCTCTCCAGAAAGCCACTGGCGTGTGCGCTTCAAAATACAAACTGCAATAAACCTACTCTCACCAAGCAACAAAGTAAGTACAATACCATCGTAGTGTTGTACGCCTTACTAGAAGAGTGCACTATTGTTGTATTGTAGCATGTACACCTAAAAGAGGGGGGGGGGGGTTTGCCAACAAACTACCTTGTCATATCCTCACCAGAGTTCACACATCTGGATCTCACACCAAAACCATGAATTCACAACCCATCAATCTTTTAACTAATATAAAGAGATGGTAGGCTCAGTTTTAACAAAAATACTTCATCAATTTATTAAATGTTTTAGTAAAACAGACCATTTGGTCACATTTGCAAAACTCATTGTACATAAAAAACACAAAGTAAAAGAGACAAATAATCTATAGTTTGAATCTTGTGCAATATTCACAAATTGCTTATTTTTCAACAATAGTGATGTTAGTAACACAATGGGTGACATAAATTTAGCAAGATCTTCTATTGCTAAGCCGTCCCCATTCTTTTTGTGTCGACGTGTATAAGTACGTTTCCAGCCTTTGGTATTATTGTCACACACCGACTTTTCTTATTTTTTGATTGATTAGTCGTGTCTGTATGGCTTTCTTCAGGACACAATATTCACAAGTATAGAAAAACACACAGTTGGATGTGTGATGTCTCGGAGTATCTAAAAAATACAGAACAAACTGTATTACTGAATGTCAAACCTAAAACCAAAAACAAAAGCCTATTGAATTTTTACACATACATGGGTGGCAGAGAACCTATGTTAACCTCTTTGTCTATTTCGGTGGGTATGCTTCATCAAACAACACACACAACCAAGCCATGTCTTCACGTTAGCTCCCTGGTGTGTCATAACTCTATTATTCAGCTTGTGATGTCACATCAAAAGTGATTCTAAGTATTTTGGCGCATCTTATTCAGCCTGTCATTTATTCATTCTCAACCACGAAGGGGAGCATTAGGTTAAATATACCTATCAGCACTCACTTATTGTCGCCTATCTAAGCAACATCTTAGCTGGGCTGTTCGCCAAAGTTGTCCTGTTAGATTTAAAATAGGACCCACAGGAGAGAAGAGGGCAGAGAGTCGTAGTGATTGCCGACACGAACATGCACAAGCACTTCTACCCATAACGGCGCTTTCCAGATTTAATCAAAAACATATACCAGCAATAGTGCAAGATACCGGTTATTGCTGTTATCATGGATCTAGAGACTCGTGACAGGATTACATCTCACTTCGAACATGCTTTTAATGCATCATTACAGCTTTCTCCCCTTTGTACAAAAAGGAAGAAAAAGGAGAAAAACACAGCGTTATGGCCCAGCAGCTTTTCAGCAATCTAAGCCCATGTATCTTGCCGCAAAGGCTAGAAGATACTTGCTTTTTACAACGCAACATTTCTTAACACGTACCGGTACTGATTCACCTCGCCGGTTGCTGTGCCTTGGTAATCGAGTGTTTCTATGTGTATGGGGTGCAGTTCCCTACGTCGCCCAATTCTACAATTAAAAACAAGGGGGAACACACAATCAGCAACAAATACGTGTGCATTTGGTCAAAACATGTCTCGTTTTGCTTCAGATCGTGAATATCTATTTTTGGATTATCAAGTTACGTCTTGTATCGAGCGTTCTAGTTAGTATCGCCTCCACGTCTCTTTTCTCCTCACTAGTTTTCACGGTGCCTCAGAAACACACACATCGAATGCGTAATCGGCATCACGTGTTTGTTGACACAGGACGTGATCGCGTGTGCGCGAAAAGGAGCGTTTTGCTAGTGTTTCGGACATCTTGGAACGTGCAACATACGCCAGGGTGTATATGTTGTAATATGTAATATACATGCAGTCAAAATGAAAAAGCTGCATATATGTAAACTAATTATTTTGACGCAACAACATAACCTAGTCTCATAGATATTTAACTTTCAAAAATATCACAGCGTTATGTTCATTATTTTTGAAGATTATTTTTGAAGAAACAGGCCCCATTCAATGTATAAATTTAGACCATTTTTCACTGAGTCCATATTATATATCCATTTTTGCTCCAATTTTCGCAGTTTTTTATCACGGTCACCACCACGTGGATGAGCATCCATTTTTTGCAACACACACCAAAAGATGTCGTTATGGGTGTGTTTCATCTTATTGTAATGCTCAACCAGTGGCTTATCTGCTGTGTTGTTTTTAATACAGCCACGATGTTCTCCGATTCTTGTACGCACTGGGCGTTTGGTCTTTCCAATATATATCAGTCCGCATGGGCATATAATACAGTATACTACCCATTTGGTCCCACAATTGCTAAAGCCATCTAGTTTCCAGTTAGTGCTTTTTAGATTGATGGTTTTTAGATTCTTTGTGAATTGGCACATGTTGCACTTTCCACATTTAAAGTGTCCTGTTACCGGAGGTAATTGTCACAGTGTCAATTGTGTATTAGGACTAGATTTTGCCACTGGGTAGGTATGGACCAATTTATCTCTAATGTTGATGAGGCATTTAAATGCAAAACGGGGCGGCCGAATACTAAAATCATCAGTGTTAATCATTTTCCAATTGGCTAAAATGATTTTCCTCAGATTATTGCTAATCGGTGTGAAATAGGACACACAGGTGATTTTATCTAAAGTAGTGGTAGTCTGTTTCGATAGGCAGTTGGTTCTTGATATATTCGCCGCTTTTTTATAAGCCCTTCTGATGATATGTGGCGGATATCCTCTCTCTTTTAGATTTTTCTTCAGGACCTGGCTATGATTTTTAAAATCACTTTTATCAGAGCAGTTTCGCCTGATGCGGAGAAACTGGCCAAATGGTAAGTTTTCCCTTAGTGATTGGGGATGGTAACTGTTGAATGCTAACAAGGTGTTTTTCTGAGTAGGTTTCTTGTAAAGACTCGTGTCCACCTTATTGTCAGCCATTCGCCGAATGGACAAATCTAGAAAGGGGATTTTGTCATTATTACAATCACATGTAAATTGTATAGATGCTTCTCTTGTATTTAGCCATGTGGTAAATATCGTCAGGTCATCTTTCGTGCCTCGCCAGATCATAAAGCTGTCATCTATGTAGCGGTACCAAGCCTTTATCTTATCATAGTAAGGGTTATCTGTCGCATAGATGTGACTGATTTCAAAATTGTTCATATACAGATTAGCCAAGTCGGGGGCAAAAGTTGCCCCCATACTTGTGCCATGTAGTTGTTGGTAATAGACTCCTTTACAAATGAAAACATTTCTAGTCAGTGCCAGATGAATGCACTCAGCAAGGAAAGCTGACGGTGGACATTTGTCCTCACGTGTTTCTAACAAGTTGTTCATCACCTCCACGCATTTAATCTGGGGTATGTTGCTGTAAAGAGACGTCACATCTAGTGTGACTAACAAATCTTGTGTTTCCATTTGTAACTCATCAAGAATTTTTATCATTGATGTGGAATCCTGAACAAATGATTTCATTTTATTTACATAAGGCCTGAGAAAAACGTCTACATAGACTGATAGAGGTTCTAACAGGGAGCCTATGGCTGAAACAATAGGACGTCCCGGAGGCGTGGTCAAATTTTTATGAACCTTTGGTAGGCAATAAAATGCTGGAATGACTGATTGTTTGTTAATCAGAAACATCTTTTCTTCATCATTAATCCACCCTTGTTATTGGGCATGTACCATCAGGCTTGTTATTTCCTCCAAAATGACAGGAGTAGGATCGCATGGTATCTTTTTATAGACTGATGTGTCACTGAGTTGTTTTTCCACTTCTTGGTTATATAGGTTGCTGTCCCATAGGACAATCCCCCCCCTTTGTCAGCAGGTTTTATGACAAATGCAGAATTATTTTCAAGACTTTTCAGAGCAATCCGCTCTGATTTTGATAATTTATCTTTAACCCAGTTTTTTTGTTCACAAAGGAGTTTGGTTTCTCGGAGGATTTTATTTTCAAACGCCAAGATTTCAAGAGATACCATAGATTGTAATGGTATAAAGGTGGAAGGTGGCTTTTTACCTGAACGGTTATCATCAGTGTCCCTGTTAGCAACTTTGTCATGAAAAAAATATTTGAGCCTGATGATACGAAAGAAATTCCTCATTTCGATTTCGGTTTGGCAGGCATTCGCCTTGCAGACCGGAACAAAAGAAAGGCCTCTACTCAGAACTGATTGTTCTGCAGATGTTAAGGTATGGGTGCTTAGATTGAAAATAGGATTTACCATGTTGGGGGCGGCACCCATTGACGGGTTCGCATTGGATGATGGTTCCATGGTCTGTTTCTCCCACGGTTCCCTCACTGTTGAAAAAATTGATTGTGTGGACCCCTATGTGGAGTGGATGCTCCACTTGCATTTTGACCACTCTGAGTCGAATCTGAGTCATTGCTGTTAGACGAGTTAGAAAAAGTGACCAACTTTTTATTTCGTTGAAATCTATTCTGGCCTTTTTGGTTATTTTGACTATTATTGTACAGCTGAAAAAAACCCGGGACCAAATATGGGTATGTATTTTCTTCTTTATAATTTGCAATGTCTTTTTTTAGTTTCCACACTTTCTTGTCCATCGTTAAAGTCTTAAACTTGGCCATTTCGTCGTTCATCTTTTCTAAACTCGATTTAATATCAGGAATGACTGATTCTTCTTTTATTTTTACTTCAAGGGAGTCTAGTTCTTCTTTCTGTTTTTTCCCTTCTTCCTCTGCTGTCTCGATTATTAGGATCACCCAGTCGCGGGAACACTTATTTGCAACACCGCTAAATCCTTTCATAAATTTTGGATTATCTAGGAAAACTCTAGGTATGTTTTTTACTTGAGGACCTTCGGGGATCACCCCTACTTTCAAGTATTCGATCATTAATTGACCGTGCGATTGAGTACGAATCAATTTCTTAGTTTTTTGTGTCAGCAAATCGATATCACTAGAAATTGCAGGTTGTGGAGGGATGGGGCCCGCGACTGGGGTCACCAAAATCGATGGTAGATCCAAACACTTCTTATATATATCATCGGTAAATGATAATATGTGTACATTTTCCATAACAAATTTGGAGAATGTTCAACCAACCAAAGGGTTGTCCAAAAACTACAAAAAGCAAAGAGCACGCTTTTATTGCATAAATCCTCTTTTTAGGGGCTTGTTGGCAGAGGACTATATCAAGTAAACCAAAAAGATGGGGGGTTTTGCCAACAAACTACCTTGTCATATCCTCACCAGAGTTCACATATCTGGATCTCACACCAAAACCATGAATTCACAACCCATCAATCTTTTAACTAATATAAAGAGATGGTAGGCTCAGTTTTAACAAAAATACTTCATCAATTTATTAAATGTTTTAGTAAAACAGACCATTTGGTCACATTTGCAAAACTCATTGTACATAAAAAACACAAAGTAAAAGAGACAAATAATCTATAGTTTGAATCTTGTGCAATATTCACAAATTGCTTATTTTTCAACAATAGTGATGTTAGGAACACAATGGGTGACATAAATTTAGCAAGATCTTCTATTGCTAAGCCGTCCCCATTCTTTTTGTGTCGACGTGTATAAGTACATTTCCAGCCTTTGGTATTATTGTCACACACCGACTTTTCTTACTTTTTTGATTGATTAGTCGTGTCTGTAAGGCTTTCTTCAGGACACAATATTCACAAGTATAGAAAAACACACAGTTGGATGTGTGATGTCTCGGAGTATCTAAAAAATACAGAACAAACTGTATTACTGAATGTCAAACCTAAAACCAAAAACAAAAGCCTATTGAATTTTTACACATACATGGGTGGCAGAGAACCTATGTTAACCTCTTTGTCTATTTTGGTGGGTATGCTTCATCAAACAACACACACAACCAAGCCATGTCTTCACATTAGCTCCCTGGTGTGTCACAACTCTATTATTCAGCTTGTGATGTCACATGAAAAGTGATTCTAAGTATTTTGGCGCATGTTATTCAGCCTGTCATTTATTTATTCTCAACCACGAAGGGGAGCATTACGTTAAATATACCTATCAGCACTCACTTATTGTCGCCTATCTAAGCAACATCTAGTCCTAATACACAATTGACACTGTGGCAATTACCTCCGGTAACAGGACACTTTAAATGTCGAAAGTGCAACATGTGCCAATTCACAAAGAATCTAAAAACCATCAATCTAAAAAGCACTAACTGGAAACTAGATGGCTTTAGCAATTGTGGGACCAAATGGGTAGTATACTGTATTATATGCCCATGCGGACTAATATATATTGGAAAGACCAAACGCCCAGTGCGTACAAGAATCGGAGAACATCGTGGCTGTATTAAAAACAACAAAGCAGATAAGCCACTGGTTGAGCATTACAATAAGATGAAACACACCCATAACGACATCTTTTGGTGTGTGTTGCAAAAAAATGGATGCTCATCCACGTGGTGGTGACCGTGATAAAAAACTGCGAAAATTGGAGGAAAAATGGATGTATAATATGGACTCAGTGAAAAATGGTCTAAATTTATACATTGAATGGGGCCTGTTTCTTCAAAAATAATCTTCAAATATAATGAACATAACGCTGTGATATTTTTGAAAGTTAAATATCTATGAGACTAGGTTATGTTGTTGCGTCAAAATAATTAGTTTACATATATGCAGCTTTTTCATTTTGACTGCATGTATATTACACATTACAACATATACACCCTGGTGCATGTTGCCCGTTCCAAGATGTCCGAAACACTAGCAAAACGCTCCTTTGAATGTCAAACCTAAAACCAAAAACAAAAGCCTATTGAATTTTTACACATACATGGGTGGCAGAGAACCTATGTTAACCTCTTTGTCTATTTTTTCGGTGGGTATGCTTCATCAAACAACACACACAACCAAGCCATGTCTTCACATTAGCTCCCTGGTGTGTCACAACTCTATTATTCAGCTTGTGATGTCACATCAAAAGTGATTCTAAGTATTTTGGCGCATGTTATTCAGCCTGTCATTTATTCATTCTTAACCACGAAGGGGAGCATTAGGTTAAATATACCTATCAGCACTCACTTATTGTCGCCTATCTAAGCAACATCTTAGCTGGGCTGTTCGCCAAAGTTCTCCTGTTAGATTTAAAATAGGACCCACAGGAGAGAAGAGGGCAGAGAGTCGTAGTGATTGCCGACATGAACATGCACAAGCACTTCTATCCATAACGGCGCTTTCCAGATTTAATCAAAAACACATACCAGCAATAGTGCAAGATACCGGTTCTTGCTGTTATCACGGATCTAGAGACTCGTGGCAGGATTACATCTCACTTCGAACATGCTTTTAATGCATCATTACAGCTTTCTCCCCTTTGTACAAAAAGGAACAAAAAGGAGAAAAAGGAGAAAAACACAGCGTTGACAGCAACCTATATAACCAAGAAGTGGAAAAACAACTCGGTGACACATCAGTCTATAAAAAGATACCACGCGATCCTACTCCTGTCATTTTGGAGAAAATAACAAGCCTGATGGTACATGCCCAATCACAAGGGTGGATTAATGATGACGAAAAGATGTTTCTGATTAACAATCAGTCATTCCAGCATTTTACTGCCTACCAAAGGTTCATAAAAATTTGACCACGCCTCCGGGACGCCCTATTGTTTCAGCCATTGGCTCCGTGTTAGAACCTCTATCAGTCTATGTAGACGTTTTTCTCAGGCCTTATGTCAATAAAATGAAATCATTTGTTCAGGATTCCACATCAGTGATAAAAATTCTTGATGAGTTACAAATGGAAACACAAGATTTGTTAGTCACACTAGATGCGACGTCTCTTTACACCAACATACTCCAGATTAAATGCGTGGAGGTGATGAACAACTTGTTAGAAACACGTGAGGACAAATGTCCACCGTCAGCTTTCCTTTCTGAGTGCATTCATCTGGCACTGACTAGAAATATTTTCATTTGTAAAGGAGTCTATTACCAACAACTACATGGCACAAGTATGGGGGCAACTTTTGCCCCCGACTTGGCTAATCTGTATTTGAACAATTTTGAAATCAATCACATCTATGCGACAGATAACCCTTACTATGATAAGATAAAGGCTTGGTACCGCTACATAGATGACATCTTTATGATCTGGCGAGGCACGAAAGATGACCTGACGATATTTACCACATGGCTAAATACAAGAGAAGCATCTATACAATTTACATGTGATTGTAATAATGACGAAATCCCCTTTCTAGATTTGTCCATTCGGCGAATGGCTGACAATAAGGTGGGCACGAGTCTTTACAAGAAACCTACTCAGAAAAACACCTTGTTAGAATTCAACAGTTACCATCCCCAATCACTAAGGGAAAACTTACCATGTGGCCAGTTTCTCTGCATCAGGCGAAACTGCTCTGATAAAAGTGATTTTAAAAATCATAGCCAGGTCCTGAAGAAAAATCTAAAAGAGAGAGGATATCAGCCACATATCATCAAAAGGGCTTATAAAAAAGCGGCGAATATATCAAGGACCGACTGCCTATCGAAACAGGCTACCACTACTTTAGATAAAATCACCTGTGTGTCCTCTTTCACACCGATTAGCAATAATCTGAGGAAAATCATTTTAGCCAATTGGAAAATGATTAACACTGAGGATTTTAGTATTCCGCCGCCCCGTTTTGCATTTAAACGCCTCATCAACATTAGAGATAAATTGGTCCATACCTACCCAGTGGCAAAATCTAGTCCTAATACACAATTGACACTGTGACAATTACCTCCGGTAACAGGACACTTTAAATGTGGAAAGTGCAACATGTGCCAATTCACAAAGAATCTAAAAACCATCAATCTAAAAAGCACTAACTGGAAACTAGATGGCTTTAGCAATTGTGGGACCAAATGGGTAGTATACTGTATTATATGCCCATGCGGACTGATATATATTGGAAAGACCAAACGCCCAGTGGTTACAAGAATCGGAGAACATCGTGGCTGTATTAAAAACAACACAGCAGATAAGCCACTGGTTGAGCATTACAATAAGATGAAACACACCCATAACAACATCTTTTGGTGTGTGTTGCAAAAAAATGGATGCTCATCCACGTGGTGGTGACCGTGATAAAAAACTGCGACAATTGGAGCAAAAATGGATATATAATATGGACTCAGTGAAAAATGGTCTAAATTTATATATTGAATGGGGCCTGTTTCTTCAAAAATAATCTTCAAAAATAATGAACATAACGCTGTGATATTTTTGAAAGTTAAATATCTATGAGACTAGATTATGTTGTTGCGTCAAAATAATTAGTTTACATATATGCAGTTTTTTCATTTTGACTGCATGTATATTACACATTACAACATATACACCCTGGCGCATGTTGCACGTTCCAAGATGTCCGAAACACTAGCAAAACGCTCCTTTTCGCGCACACGCGATCACGTGCTGTGTCAACAAACACGTGATGCCGATAAAGCGTTAAATGTGTGTGTTTCTGAGGCACCGTGAAAACTAGTGAGGAGAAAAGAGACGTGGAGGCGATACTAACTAGAACGCTAGATATAAGAGGTAACTTGATAATCCAAAAATAGATATTCACGATCTGAAGCAAAACGAGACATGTTTTGACCAAATGCGCACGTATTTGTTGCTGATTGTGTGTTCCCCCTTGTTTTGAATTGTAGAATTGGGCGGCGTAGGGAACTGCACCCCATACACATAGAAACACGCGATTACCAAGGCACAGCAACCGGCGAGGTGAATCAGTACCGGTATGTGTTAAGAAATGTTGCATTGTAAAAAGCAAGTATCTTCTAGCCTGTGCGGCAAGATACATGGGCTTAGATTGCTGAAAAGCTGCTGGGCCATAACGCTGTGTTTTTCTCCTTTTTGTTCCTTTTTGTACAAAGGGGAGAAAGCTGTAATGATGCATTAAAAGCATGTTCGAAGTGAGATGTAATCCTGCCACGAGTCTCTAGATCCGTGATAACAGCAAGAACCGGTATCTTGCACTATTGCTGGTATGTGTTTTTGATTAAATCTGGAAAGCGCCGTTATGGAAAGAAGTGCTTGTGCATTTTCGTGTCGGCAATCACTACGACTCTCTGCCCTCTTCTCTCTGTGGGTCCTATTTTAAATCTAACAGAACAACTTTGGCGAACAGCCCAGCTAAGATGTTGCTTAGATAGGCGACAATAAGTGAGTGCTGATAGGTATATTTAACCTAATGCTCCCCTTCGTGGTTGAGAATGAATAAATGACAGGCTGAATAACATGCGCCAAAATACTTAGAATCACTTTTGATGTGACATCACAAGCTGAATAATAGAGTTGTGACACACCAGGGAGCTAATGTGAAGACATGGCTTGGTTGTGTGTGTTGTTTGATGAAGCATACCCACCGAAATAGACAAAGATGTTAACATAGGTTCTCTGCCACCCATGTATGTGTAAAAATTCAATAGGCTTTTGTTTTTGGTTTTAGGTTTGACATTCAGTAATACAGTTTGTTCTGTATTTTTTAGATACTCCGAGACATCACACATCCAACTGTGTGTTTTTCTATACTTGTGAATATTGTGTCCTGAAGAAAGCCTTAGAGACACGACTAATCAATCAAAAAATAAGAAAAGTCGGGGTGTGACAATAATACCAAAGGCTGGAAACGTACTTATACACGTCGACACAAAAAGAATGGGGACGGCTTAGCAATAGAAGATCTTGCTAAATTTATGTCACCCATTGTGTTACTAACATCATTATTGTTGAAAAATAAGCAATTTGTGAATATTGCACAAGATTCAAACTATAGATTATTTGTCTCTTTTACTTTGTGTTTTTTATGTACAATGAGTTTTGCAAATGTGACCAAATGGTCCGTTTTACTAAAACATTTAATAAATTGATGAAGTATTTTTGTTAAAACTTAGCCTACCATCTCTTTATATTAGTTAAAAGATTGATGGGTTGTGAATTCATGGATTTGGTGTGAGATCCCTATGTGTGAACTCTGGTGAGGATATGACAAGGTAGTTTGTTGGCAAAACCCCCCCTCTTTTTGGTTTACTTGATATAGTCCTCTGCCAATAAGCCCCTAAAAAGAGGACTTATGCAATAAAAGCGTGCTCATTGCTTTTTGTTGTAGCATGTACATTTGCGGCAATCCAGCAGTATGTACTTCATTGTTACTCATGACACCTCTACAGGTGCTCAGTGTTTGTTATGTCACCACCATTAGACTAATCCCCACATAGGAAGATACTGTCCCCAACCGAAAGTTAGAGGCCATTACACAGTGACACACTTCCATGTATTTGCCTACCCTCCTATTGGCCCAATCATGCACATTGCACACATATACATTTGAAAATATGCACACCCACACTTCCCTTTCTTCGCCAACAGCTACTACACAATGCCTACCAAACTGCAACTCCCTAGAAAGCAATGCAGAAATAGAGCCACGCAACCGAAAAACATAGAAAGTAGCCATCCACAGCAAGCAGAACTTCTACAAAAAGTTGAAAGAGAAGAGCTAATGCAGTCATTAAGGGAAACGGATGCATCTAGCAGTAAAGACAGTGTAGGTCATGTGGCAAAATGTGAGAATGAAAAGAAAAGCACTAAACACAGAGCACGTACAGATGGTAATGTAACCACAAGCAAGCATTCCAAAAAAATAATTTGACAAAAAACGTTCCACCACAGAGTCCTTCAGAACCTTATAAATAGATGGCACAAATCACGCTCACCCCTCAAAGCCTACCGCAGAAAAGTCATCCTGGAAGCTCCTTTAGACAGTGCAATGATCGTGAAACGGAAAGTGTTTATAGTAATTTTTAACAGAATGAAACCACTAACAACATTAATTGGTAAATTGCAAGCACTACTTCGAAACAAACGCAATATCAGCATAGATACCTTTGGGCACATCTGTCCAGGTGAGTGGAGTCACACCACCAACGCAGAGCCATACTTCAATGAAGAAGCATACAAACAATAACAAACAAACCAAAATGCCTTACATCGTAGTGGACGAGGGCATGAAAAGATACACAATACCACCATGGAAGAAGAAACACTGCTTTCAGAAATATCCCCAAACTTAGATGTCACTCTCTATTCTACCAAACCAACACGCCTCACCTATAAATGGCCTTGCACATCAAGGTGTAACGTTCGCCAATGCTTAATTAAATCTTTGCCGCACATTACGAAGGACAGCATTTAGCACGTGCCTCCAATAGTTTAGACCACTATACAATTCACCCACTGCACTCCAAAGACACCATAGACTATGCACTAGAAACATATCAAATGCGGCAAGCCAAAGGAGCGCCAATCAGTATATGGGGAAAAAGTGTAGAAGCACAAGCCTTTCCTCTACTCTTCCCAACTGGAAAAGGTGGAAGATATGATGAAAGATGCACACAAATAACAGCATCAGAATACCGCTGTTTACGAATGTATTCTGAAGACCCTAGATTTGGACAGAACGTGGAGTACATATTCCACCTCCTCTTTGAAAGTGAACTGGCAATGCTATGTTATGGAGTTGCATGCACATTGAAAACAGGTTCCCATTTTCAAAACATGTCTGCTACACAGCTACTTCAAAATGTGCAAGAGAAGGACGAGGTTTTACAGTCAAGTATTACAAATCTCTTGGCAAACATGCGTGGTACGAAAGAGTACTGGTTCCGACGGCACGCAGATGTACGGTGTATGCTACGCAACCTTGGACCACCCACATGGTTTGTCACATTAAGTTGTGCAGAGCATGCATGGGAAGACTTGCACACTTTCCTACGCATAGCAAACAAAACGGGTGTAGACATGATAAAAACACCAGGAGAACTTTGCTCTCGTGATCCAGTAAATGTTTCACAGTACTTCCATCATTGCTTCCTTGCCATGCTGCACTTCATTTGCAATAAAGCACTTCCTCCCCTCTGAGAATTTGATCACTTCTTTTGGAGAAAAGAATATCAAGCCAGAGGAGCACCACACATCCACATGCTTTTGTGGATTAAACTTGCTCCTAAATTTGGTGAGGAGAGTGATGAAACTGTTTTGCAGTTCATTCACTAGTATGTCACTTGTGAAATCCCTTCGGAAAGTGCACATAGTGATCTACAAGCACACATTTTGCAATTTCAAAGACACAAGTGTGGCAAGTATTGTCGACGCAAATATAAGAACAGAGGCAAATACTATACCAAATGCTGCTTTGGTTTCCCTAGACCAGTTTCAACAACAGGGCAAGTAAACAGCTTCATGTCTTCGGTTCGACACAGCGTGAAAGGGAAATCTCCTAAGAACCCATACTGCGTAAAAAGGAGCAAAGCATCAAAGTACATCAATGATTACAATGCAATAAATTCCCTCCTATGGAATGCTAATGTTGATGTACAGTAGTACATTGCGGACAATTTCTCTGCAGTTGCACGAAATGGTGGTACAGCCTACTTAACCAAAGCAGAGAAAACAGAGCTCAAAGACCTCTGGGATGACACATCATCTGACAAAACACTGGCACAAAAATTGCGCAGCTTTGGCATAAAAATGCTGTCCCATAGAGAATGTGGCTGCTATGAAGCCACAGACCATTTAACCGGCACCGCCCTGTATAGGAAATCTGAAAACATAGTGTGGCTAAGCCTTGCTCCTGCTGCATCCAGAAAAAGAGTACTTAAATCATACAAAGACATACAAACAATAGCCAAAAAAAACGATCCCAACAGCCAGGACATTTTGAAGAACAACTTATTGGACACGTACTACCCGAACATGAGTATTGCTTTATAAGCCTTGTGCCTGTAAAAGATAGCCCAAAACTTTACATACAAAAATAACATTAAACCAGATGAGAAAAAAGGTAGATACCGAGTGGAAAGTTGTGAAAGCAGCCTGGTGAAACTTATCAAACGCAGCCTAATTAATCATATGAAATTGTCATTAAAAACTCCTCAACACAAAGAACTGTACTACATGGCTCTACTGCAACTTTTCAAACCATGGAGAAAAGAAGAAGATTTATTAGCCACCCACGCCTTGTATGTAGAGGCTTTCAATGCAAGTAAAAGTGCAATTACAGATGAAAACTTTACACGGTACAAAACCATATTGGACAATGAACGCCAACAAGAAGAAGAACTTCAAGCACAACTAAATGTAGACACTTCTGAGAGCAGTGACCCTCTGTAACAGGCACCCAAGAACCACTTGGACAGCCACTCCTAGCAAATGAGGCAGAATTAGCCATGACAGAAGTAACCACGACCATGGTTCAGCATAAGCAATCTTCAGAAGAGTTGGCTGTACTGAAATCCCAACTAAACAATGAGCAGCGTACCATTTTTCTAGAAGTGAAAAAGTTGAACATGGTATACAGCACGTAAGTAAAACTTGCACCTGTGACAAATACAAACATTTACTGCTGTTTCTCCAGCATGGGGTCTGGCATGGATTCACATGCTCATGAATATTCCCCGTCGTCAGGCTGGAATCCTCGGTAAAGAAAAAATCAGTATCAGTTTCGTTTCTGATCTGTCTTTCTTAGTAGTAACCAATCACTGATCTCTGGGTCATACTGCCCCAGCCAATGACTGCCCTCTCCCTAAGCCCCGCCTCTGGTAGCCATCCTCAGATTTTTACTGCACGCTCAAGTTTTGGGAGTCCTCGTGCTTTAGTTTTCGAGTTTTTTGCTGCATTTTCACGCTTTTTCAGGAGATTTTCTCATTTTTTCGGTTTAATCGAGCCTCAAGCTCCACCGTTTCTACTTCCGACTACAGGGATCCATTTCGGAATTCTTCTACGCCCCTCAAGGGTGAAGTTTTCATCGAGTTTACACTTCTTGTAGGATTCCGGAACATCTGCGGCCTACCTCAACGGACATGGCCCAGTACAAGGGAAGCTCGACGCCCGGATCCAAGCTGTTCAGGTGCTGCCCTGGATGCGGATTGCAAAACGTTTTCAAGGAGGGCGAGCACTTGCAATGTCTCTACTGCCTTCATGAGGACAAGACGCACGTGGAGAAGGACTGTGCGTTCTGCAAGAACCTTTCGGAACAGACCAAACAAGATCGTCGTTCCCGCCTCGCTGCCTGGCTGGAGAAAGACACAGCAGGTGAGAAGGCGAAGAAAAAGTCTGAGCGGGCTTTTAAGTCCTGTGAGGGCGCCCCAGCGATGGGGGCACAACAGAAGGCCAAGCACCGTGAGTCCGCGGGCACCGGGAACGCCGAAAGGTCATGCTCTTCGGCTGCCAAGCAGGGCGCTACTTCCCCGGCACGTTCGACCACGACCCAGCGCTCTGGTTCGGGGAAGAGGAAGTCCGAGAACCCGGGTAAGCCGCTGGAGCGGACCCGGTCGAACTCGAAGGGGGAGCGAGGCGCTGACCCTCCCCCCAAGGCAAAGGCCCAGGACGCACCTAAGGTGGCGATGGCTTTGATCCAGTCGGCAAAGGCCTCTATCGAAGTGGTCGCTGCGACCCTGGCGAAGCCGGCTGAGACTACGCCAGTGGAAACTGCATCTGGGATCAGAGTATCCCTGCCACCGCAGAGGTAATCCTCTTTCCAGCCCATCGTTAAGACCCCCGTGAAGTCCCTAGAGGAAAAAGTGGGGGTTGGCCGGTGGCCATTGCAGACTCGGAATCAGCCTCTGAGGAGGAGCTGGTGGAAACCGAGAAGGGCCTCAACGAGAGGTCCATAGGCCTCAACGAGAGGTTCATAGGCCTCAACGAGAGGTTCGAGAAGGTTCGATCCCAGGGGGCGGTCCCTGCTGACGTGATCGAAGATAGCGACGATGGCAACTTAGAGGGCCCAGTGGA